>NC_052556.1:832810-1157765 GCF_016699485.2 Gallus gallus
TCCCTCACCCTCTTCCCTGTCTCTTCCCCTCCCTCTCCTCACCCCTCCCCTTCCTCTTCCTCCACCTCTCCCCTTCCCTCCTCTCCCCTCCCCTCTCCCTCTCCTCACCCCTCCCTTCCCTCTCCTCTCCCTCACCCTCCTCCCTCTCTCTTCCCCTCCCCCTCCCCCTCCCTCTCCCTCTCCCCACCCCTCCCCCCCCCCCCCTCATACCCCCCCTCCTCTCCCCGTCCCCGCTCAGGTTCGGTTCCCGCTGCGCTCGGATATTCCGCCTGTTGCTGCGGAAGCAGCACCTGGAGCAGAAGCAGGTGGAGGACTTCGCCATGATCCCGGCCAAGGAGGCCAAGGAGATGCTCTACAGAATGCTGTCCGAGAACTTCGTGTCGCTGCAGGTTAATGGGGGGGGGGGGGTGGCTCTCAGAGCCCCCCAACGTGGGCGGGGGTCACTGCCGGCTCTGCGGGCCGAGCGGCGATGCGGGCACAGCTCAGTGCGCGCAGTGCGGCTGCAGCCCCCCCCCCCTTTTCTCCCTCCGCCCCCCAGGAGATCCCCCGCACCCCCGACCACGCTCCGTCCCGCACCTTCTACCTCTACGCCGTCAATGTGCCGTCGTGCGCGCGGATGCTGCTGCAGCGCTGCTATAAGGTCGGTCCGTCCCCATCGCCGTCGGGTTCTGCCCACCCCGGGGCTCCGGATCCGACCCCACTGTTACGGGTGTTCCCAATGTGCTGCCGCCCCACAGCCCCACGTGCAGCCCCACAGCCCCACGTGCAGCCCCACGTGCCACCCCACAGCCCCACGTGCAGCCCCACATGCAGCCCCACAGCCCCACATGCCACCCCACAGCCCCACGTGCAGCCCCACGTGCAGCCCTACAGCCCCACGTGCAGCCCTACAGCCCCATGTGCTGCCCCGCAGCCCCATGTGCAGCCCCACAGCCCCGTGTGCCACCCCACAGCCCCACGTGCAGCCCTACAGCCCCACGTGCTGCCCCACAACCCCACATGCAGCCCTGCAGCCCCACGTGCCACCCCACAGCCCCACATGCAGCCCTACAGCCCCACGTGCAGCCCCACAGCCCCACGTGCCACCCCACAGCCCCACATGCAGCCCCACAGCCCCACGCGCAGCCCTACAGCCCCACATGCAGCCCCACGTGCAGCCCCACGTGCAGCCCTACAGCCCCACGTGCTGCCCCACAACCCCACATGCAGCCCTGCAGCCCCACGTGCCACCCCACAGCCCCACATGCAGCCCCACAGCCCCACGCGCAGCCCTACAGCCCCACATGCAGCCCCACGTGCAGCCCTACAGCCCCACGTGCTGCCCCACAACCCCACATGCAGCCCCGCAGCCCCACGTGCCACCCCACAGCCCCACGTGCCGCCCCACAGCCCCGTGTGCCACCCCACAGCCCCACGTGCAGCCCCACGTGCAGCCCTACAGCCCCATGTGCTGCCCCACAACCCCACATGCAGCCCCGCAGCCCCACGTGCAGCCCCACAGCCCCACGTGCAGCCCCACAGCCTGACCCCTTTCTCGTCCCTCTCCCCAGAGTGTGGCCAACCTGATGGAGCGGCGGCAGCACGAGACCAGGGAGAACAAGTGAGGGGGGCTGCAGGGTTGGGGGGCTGTGGGTGGGGGGGGCTGCGGGTTGGGGGGCTGTGGTTGGGGTGGCTGCAGTTTGGAGGGGCTGCTGGGGGGGTTGCTGTGGGTCGGGGCTGTATAGGGGGTGCTGTGGGTCGGGGGCTGCAGTTTGGGGGTGCTGTGGGTCGGGGCTGTATGGGGGTGCTGTGGTTTGGGGGTGCTGTGGGTCGGGGCTGCAGTTTGGGGGTGCTGTGGGTCGGGGCTGTATGGGGGTGCTGTGGGTTGGGGCCGTATATGGGGTGCTGTGGGTCGGGGCTGCAGTTTGGGGGTGCTGTGGGTCGGGGCTGTATGGGGGTGCTGTGGTTTGGGGGTGCTGTGGGTCGGGGCCGTATATGGGGTGCTGTGGGTCGGGGCTGTATGGGGGGTGCTGTGCTTTGGGGGTGCTGTCGGTCGGGGCCGCGGTTTGGGGGTGCTGTGGGTCGGGGCTGTATGGAGGTGCTGTGGGTCGGGGCCGTATATGGGGTGCTGTGGTTTGGGGGTGCTGTGGGTCGGGGCTGTATATGGGGTGCTGTGGTTTGGGGGTGCTGTGGGTCGGGGCTGCGGTTTGGGGGTGCTGTGGGTCGGGGCCGTATATGGGGTGCTGTGGTTTGGGGGTGCTGTGGGTCGGGGCTGTATGGGGGTGCTGTGCTTTGGGGGTGCTGTGGGTCGGGGCTGCGGTTTGGGGGTGCTGTGGGTCGGGGCTGTGCTGTGGGTCGGGGCCGTTTGGGGGTGCAGTGGTTTGGGGGTGCTGTGGGTCGGGGCCGTATATGGGGTGCAGTGGTTTGGGGGTGCTGTGGGTCGGGGCCGTATATGGGGTGCAGTGGTTTGGGGGTGCTGTGGGTCGGGGCTGTGCTGTGGGTCGGGGCTGTATGGGGGTGCTGTGGGTCGGGGCTGTATGGGGGTGCAGTGGTTTGGGGGTGCTGTGGGTTGGGGCCGTATATGGGGTGCAGTGGTTTGGGGGTGCTGTGGGTCGGGGCCGTATGGGGGTGCAGTGGTTTGGGGGTGCTGTGGGTCGGGGCTGTATGGGGTGCAGTGGTTTGGGGGTGCAGTGGTTTGGGGGTGCTGTGGGTCAGGGCTGCAGTTTGGGGGTGCTGTGGGTCGGGGCCGTTTGGGGGTGCAGTGGTTTGGGGGTGCTGTGGGTCGGGGCCGTATATGGGGTGCAGTGGTTTGGGGGTGCAGTGGTTTGGGGGTGCAGTGGTGTGGGGGTGCAGTGGTGTGGGGGTGCTGTGGGTCGGGGCCGTATGGGGGTGCAGTGGTGTGGGGGTGCAGTGGTGTGGGGGCTGTGCTTTGGGGGTGCAGTGGTGTGGGGGTGCAGTGGTGTGGGGGTGCAGTGGTGTGGGGGTGCAGTGGTGTGGGGGTGCTGTGGGTCGGGGCCGTATGGGGGTGCAGTGGTGTGGGGGTGCAGTGGTGTGGGGGCTGTGCTTTGGGGGTGCAGTGGTGTGGGGGTGCAGTGGTGTGGGGGTGCAGTGGTGTGGGGGTGCAGTGGTTTGGTTTGGGGGTGCTGCGCAGGCGGCTGCTGGAGAAGTCGCAGCGCGTGGAGGCCATCCTGGGCTCCATGTTGGCCACCGGCGCTGAGCGCGCGCAGCTGCAGGAGGTGGAGGAGATGATCACAGCGCCCGAACGGCTGCAGCTCGACGGCCTCAAACGGAGCGTCAATAAGTGAGGGGGGAGATGGGGGGGGGGGGGGGGGGGGCAGAGCCGGCGGGGGGGGGAGAATGGAGGGGGGGGGGGGGGCAGGATGGGGGGGGGCACAGAGCAGAGCCGGGGGGGGAGGCAGGATGGGGGGGGGGGCAGAGCAGAGGCGGGGGGGGAGGCAGGATGGGGGGGGGGGCAGAGCAGAGGCGGGGGGGGGGGAGAATGGGGGGGGGGGGGGGGCAGGATGGGGGGGGGGCAGAGCCAGGGGAGGGGACAGAATGGGGAGGGGCAGAGCAGAGCCGGGGAGGGGGGGGAGAATGGAGGGGAGGAGGCAGGATGGGGGGGGGGGGGGGCAGAGCAGAGGCGGGGGGGCAGAATGGGGGGGGGGAGAATGGGGGGGAGGGCAGAATGGAGGGGGGGGCAGGATGGGGGGGGGGGGGGAGAGCAGAGCTGGGGGAGGGGGCAGAATGGGGGGCGCAAGAGCAAAGCCGGAGGGGGGGGGGGGGGGAGAATGGGGGGGGTAGGCAGGATGGGGAGGGGCACAGAGCAGAGCCGGGGGGGGGGGGGGGGCGAAACGGGGGGGGGAGGCAGGATGGGGGGGGGCGCAGAGCAGAGGCAGGGGGGGCAGAATGGGGGGGGGGAGGCAGGATTGTGGGGGGGCAGAATGGGGGGGCCCAGAGTAGAGCCGGGGAGGGGGGGGCAGAGCAGAGCCGGGGGAGGGGACAGATTGGGGGGGGGGGCAGAGCAGAGGCGGGGGGGGAGAAATGGGGGGGGGGGGGCGCAGAACAGATGTGGGGGGGAGAGAATGGGGGGGCCCAGAGCAGAGCCGGGGGGGGTGGGACAGGGTGGGGGGGGCAGAAGAGAGCCGGGGGGGGGAGAATGGTGGGGGGGCAGGCTGGATGGGAGGGGGCGCAGAGCAGAGCCGGGGGGGGGAGGGGGGGCGAAACGGGGGGGGGGAGGCAGGATGGGGGGGGCAGAGCAGAGGCGAGGGGGGAGAACGGGGGGGGGCACAGAGCAGATGTGGGGGTGGCACAGAACAGATGTGGGGGGGGGGGGGAGAGAATGGGGGGACGCAGAGCAGAGCCGGGGGGGGGGTGGGCAGAAATGGGGGGGGGTCACAGAGCAGAGCCGGGGAGGGGGGAATTGGGGGGGGGGGGAGGCAGGAAGGAGGGGGGCGTAGAGAAGAGCCGGGGAGGGAGGGGGGGGGGAGAATGGTGGGGGGGGAGGTAGGATGGGGGGGGAGGGGGCAGAGCAGAGGCGGGGGGGGGGGAATGGGGGGGGGCGCAGAACAGATGGGGGGGGGGGAGAATGGGGGGGCCCAGAGCAGAGCCGGGGGGGGGGCAGAATGGGGGGGGAGTCAGGATGGGAGGGGGCGCAGAGCAGAGCCAGGGGAGGGGGGGGGGAGAATGGGGGGGGGGCGCAGAGCAGAAGCGGGGGGGGGCAGAGCAGAGCCGGGGGGGGGCAGAATGGGGGGGGAGGGGGCAGCGCGGAGCCCCCAACACAAACCCTGCGCCCCCCCCAGGATCGACGCCAGTGAGAACCAGGTGGATGAGACCATCTTCGTGCTCGAGTCGTTCATTGAGAGCACCGTGAGGAGGCCGTGAGCGGAGATGTGGGGCGGAGATGTGGGGCGGAGCCGCCCGCGGCAGCGATGTGGGGCGGCGCTGCGGATGGGGCCGTCTGCGCCATCGGTGGGGGCAATAAAGGGCAGCCCCTTTTTGGGGGGGGGGGAATGCCCCCACGTGCCGCTCCGTCCAGCCGTGTCCTGCGGGGGGGCGGGGGGGGCTGTGGGTTTTGGGGGCTCGGGGGGCATTGGGGTGGGGGGCTGTGGGGATTGGGGAGCAGAGGGGGGTGGGGGGGCTGTGGGGCAGTGAGTGGGGGGCAGTGGGGCTGAGGTGTGAGCGGCCCCCCCCCCCCCCCACTCCTCCCGGCCGCCGGGGGGCGCTGTGTCCGCCCGCCCACTCCCCGCAACGCCGCCCCACCGCCCTATAGGGCAGGGATGGCCCCATAGCCTCCGGTGTGGGGCTGGAATGATCCCATTCCTTGTGATGTAGATTAGGGCCGACCCCATACCTTGTGTTGTGGGGCTGGAACAACCCCATACCCTGTGTTGTAGGGCAGGGCTGACCCCATACCCTGTGTTGTGGGGCTGGGGTGGCCCCATACCCTGTGTTGTAGGGCTGGAATGACCCCATATCTTGTGTTGTGGGGTGGGGGTGGCCCCATATCTTGTGTTGTGGGGCTGGGATGACTCCATACCCTGTGTTGTAGGGCAGGTCCGACCCCACACCCTGTGTTGTGGGGCCGGGGTGACCCCCATACCCTGCAATGTGGGGCAGTGGGAGGCGCACAGGACCCCATCTCTGCCCCACATCATGCAGTGGCGGCCGGAGCTGTGCTATAGGGCTTCCTATAGGGCAGGCCGTAGGGCCGGGAAATAAAGGCAGGTTTATGGGGCAGGCAGCGACCCCAACGGGATCTACGCACGATCCCATCCCGACCCCTCGGCCCCACTGCAGCCCCACACGCCGTGGGGCGACGCCGGGACTGAAAGAAAAGCCGTGGCTGAAATAGAGCTCTGTTGGTTCTCTGTACAGAAGAGATGCAAAAGGGGGAAATGGGGTCTCTAAAAGGCGGTGTGGGGGCAGAGCGGCCCCATAAAGGGGGATCTGAACCCAAAGCTGAGGGCGGGGGGACCCCCAGCCCTGCGCTCCCCGTGGGTGGGATGGGGGGGGATGTGGGGCTCAGACCCCAACACCGACCCCAATACTGACCTCGAAGAATGAGAAACGCCAACCTCAAACCTCGACCCGAGGGGGGGGGGGGACCCCCAACCCCGCGCCCCCCATGGATGGGATTTGGGGGGGGATGGGGGATGTGGGCTCAGACCCCAAAGAATGAGAAACGCCAACCTCAAACCTCGGCCTGAGGGCGGGGGGACCCCCAGCCCTGCGCCCCCCACGTGTGGGGTGGGGGCGGATGTGAGGCACAGACCCCAAAGAACACGAAACGGACCCCCCGACCCACAAAAAGGGGGAGCCCCGCAGACCCCATTACCGCCCCCATAGATGGGAAACAAAACCTCGACCTGAGGGCGGGGGGACCCCAAAGACGGCGCTGCGCTGCGCGGGGCTGTGGGGCACCGACCCCATTCCCCCCCCGCCCCCCCATAGGGTCAGTCCAAGGAGATGACGTTGGATCTGCGGGGGGGGGGCGCAGCGCTGCCCACCCGGCGGCCGTCCCGCAGTGCGGCGCCCCCCGCGGGGGGGAGGAAACGGCCCAGAGGGTCCGCGGCCCGCAGGGAGGTGATGACGGAGCGGCCGCAGCGCTGCCGGGGGAACACCGCGTCACGGCCACAGCGCGGACCCCACAGCGCGGACCCCACAGCGCGGACCCCACCTCACTGACCCCACAGAAATGACCCCACAGCAGGGACCCCACCTCACTGACCCCACATCACTGACCCCACAGCAGGGACCCCACCTCACTGACCCCACCTCACTGACCCCACATCACTGACCCCACAGAAATGACCCCATGTCAGTGACCCCACAGCAGGGACCCCACAGCAGGGACCCCACCTCACTGACCCCACATCACTGACCCCACAGAAATGACCCCATGTCAGTGACCCTATATCAGGGACCCCACAGCAGGGACCCCACCTCACTGACCCCACATCACTGACCCCATGTCAGTGACCCTATATCAGGGACCCCACCTCACTGACCCCACCTCACTGACCCCACAGAAATGACCCCATGTCAGTGACCCCATATCAGGGACCCCACAGCAGGGACCCCACCTCACTGACCCCACCTCACTGACCCCACAGCAGGGACCCCACATCACTGACCCCACAGAAATGACCCCATGTCAGTGGCCCCACATCAGTAACCCCATATCAGGCACCCCACCTCACTGACCCCACCTCACTGACCCCACAGAAATGACCCCATGTCAGTGACCCCATATCAGGGACCCAACCTCACTGACCCCACAGAAATGACCCCATGTCAGTGACCCCACAGCAGGGACCCCACCTCACTGACCCCACAGCAGTAACCCCACTTCAGTAATCCCACCTCAGTAACCCCACGTCACTGACCCCACATCAGGGACCCCATATCAGGGACCTCACATCACTGACCCCACAGCAGTGACCCCACATCACTGACCTCACCTCAGTGACCCCACATCTGTGACCCCACATCTGTGACCCCACAGCAGTGACCCCACATCACTGACCTCACCTCAGTGACCCCACATCTGTGACCCCACGTCACTGACCCCACAGCAGTAACCCCACCTCAGTAATCCCACCTCAGTAAACCCCACGTCATTGACCCCACATCTGTGACCCCACATCAGTGGCCCCACATCACGGACCCCACATCAGGGACCTCACATCACTGACCCCATATCAGGGACCCCACATCAGGGACCCCACATCACTGACCTCACCTCAGTGACCCCACATCAGGGACCCCACAGCAGTGACCCCACATCACTGACCCCACAGCAGTAATCCCACCTCAGTAACCCCACGTCACTGACCTCACCTCAGTGACCCCACATCTG
This sequence comes from Gallus gallus, assembly GCF_016699485.2. NCBI lineage: Eukaryota > Metazoa > Chordata > Aves > Galliformes > Phasianidae > Gallus > Gallus gallus. The sequence goes on from NC_052556.1 coordinate 840,648, forward strand.
TGACCCCACATCAGTGGCCCCACATCACTGACCCCACAGCAGTGACCCCACAGAAATGACCCCACATCAGTGGCCCCACATCACTGACCTCACCTCAGTGACCCCACATCAGTGGCCCCACATCACTGACCCCACAGCAGTGACCCCATATCAGGGACCCCACATCTGTGACCCCACGTCATTGACCCCACAGCAGTGACCCCACCTCAGTAACCCCACCGCAGTGGCCCCACATCACTGACCCCACATGAGGGACCCCACCTCACTGACTCCACAGCAGTGACCCCACATCACTGACCCCACCTCAGTGACCCCACAGCAGTGACCCCATACAGTGACCCCACATCACTGACCCCCCATCAGCGCTGTATGGCCGTAAACCCACAGCACCGGGATGGGGGGGGCGGTGATGGGGGGCGATGGGGGGGCCGTCCTTTGTACGCACCTGGGAGTCATCCTGGAGGAAGGAGAGCAAATCCAGGCCTGGGAACAGACGGGAAAGGAATGGGTGAAGGGGCGGAGGTGGGGAGGGGGCGCAGTGGGGGGGGGGGGGGGGCTGCGATACCTCTCAGCTCCGGGGCTGCGGTGTAGGATGGGGTGAAGTCGGGGATGGTGGGGGGGAACTCAGAGCACAGCGCTGCTGTGGGGCAGCGCAGCACGGAGGACGGCCGTGGGGCAGCACTGAGCGCTCTGTGGGGCACAGAGGGGTGAGACTGCGGGGCGCTCAGCACCACCCCACAGCCCCCAACCCAGCCACCCCACAGCTCTCATCTATAGGGCCCTGAACCCAACCCAACCACCGCCACCCCACAGCTCTGATCTATAGGGCCCCCCAACCCAACCACCGCCACCCCACAGCTCTGATCTATAGGGCCCCCCAACCCAACCACTGCCACCCCACAGCTCTGATCTATAGGGCCCCCAACCCAACCACCGCCACCCCACAGCTCTCATCTATAGGGCCCTGAACCCAACCCAACCACCGCCACCCCACAGCTCTGATCTATAGGGCCCTGAACCCAACCACTGCCACCCCACAGCTCTGATCTATAGGGCCCCCCAACGCAATGACCGTCACCCCACAGCTCTGATCTATAGGGCCCTGAACCCAACCACCGCCACCCCACAGCTCTGTGATCTATAGGGCCCCCCCAACCCAACCACTGCAATCCCACCCTTCTTTGGTCTGTAGGGTCCGTCAACCACTATAACCTATAGGGTCCCTTCAACCCAACCTAACAGCACTGAGATACCCTGGTTCTACGCTCTATAGGGTCATTCCAACCCAACAGCACTGTGATCCCACGGCTCTGTGCTCTATAGGGTCATTCCAACCCAAACACTGTGATCCCACAGCTCTGTGCTCTATAGGGCCATTCCAACCCAACAGCACTGGGATCCCACGGCTCTGTGCTCTTATAGGGTCATTCCAACCCAAACACGGTGATCCCACAGTTCCGCCATCTTTGAGATCCCTTCCAACCCAACCACGCTGTGGTACTGTGACCTATAGGGCCCCTTCCACCCCAACCCCACTGTGATCCCACACTTCTGTGATCTGTAGGTTCCCATCCAACCCAACCATCCCACACATCTATGATCTGTAGGTTCCCATCCAACCCAACCATCCCACACTTCTGTGATCTGTAGGGTTCCCTTCCAACCCATCCCAACCCCACGGCAGCCCCACAGCTCTGTGACCTGTAGGGTCCCTCCATCCCTCCCCCCCCCCCCACCGTGACCCCCAACCCAACGTGCCCGGCCGCCCCGCTCACCCCCTGGGTCCGGCTGTGGGGTGGGCCGCTCCGGGGGTCCCGCAGTGCTTCCTGGGGGGCGGCCCCTCCTCATCAGAGGAGCTGTCCAAGGTCAGATCGATCACCTCCACCTCGGGGGGGGGCGGGGGGGCGGCCTCGGGGCTGCCGGCGTAAAGGGAAGGGGCTGCGGAGGTTCAGTCCTCAGCAATGGGGCGAAGAAAACCCCCCCCCGCCCCAAAACACCCCACTGCCACCCCCCACCCCAATCCCACCCCGAGCCCCACTGCCCCCACCCCAAACCCGCACCTCTCCCACCCCAACCCTCCCCACCCCATACTGCACCGCCCCCCCCAACCCAAACCCTTCCACCTCCCCCACCCCCACCCTCCCATCCCTCCCACCCCACACCCACATTCGTCCCACCCCAATCCCCGCACCCTCCCCGACCCCCCCCAACTCCCCACCCTGAAACCCGCATCGCTCCACCCCAACTCCCACACCTCCCCCACCACAACCCCCCCACCCCATAGCCCCCATACCCCAAACCCCCACACTTCCCTCAACCCAACACCCCCGCATCGCCCCACCAAACCCCCGCACCCTCCCAAGCCCCCCATCCTCCCCACCCCATACACATCACCCCCACCTCAAATCCCACCGCCCCCACCCCAAACCCCACACCTCCCCCACCATAGACCCCACACCTCCCCCACCCCAAACCCCACACCACCCCCACCCCAGACCCCACATCATCCCCACCCCAAATCCCCCACCCCAGCCCCACAGCAGCGCTCCCACTGCCCGCTCCCCCATTCCCAGCTCTGACATCTCAGCACAACTCCCCCCAAACCCCACACCTCCCCCACCCCAAACCCCACACCTCCCCACCCCAAATCCCACACCTCCCCCACCCCAAACCCCACATCATCCCCACCCCAAACCCCACACCACCCCCACCTCAGACCCCACACCTCCCCCACCCCAAATCCCACATCTCCCCCACCCCAAACCCCACATCACCCCCACCCCAAACCCCACACCCCCCCCCACCCCAGACCCCACATCATCCCCACCCCAATCCCCCCCCCAGCCCCACAGCAGCGCTCCCACTGCCCGCTCCCCCATTCCCAGCTCTGACATCTCAGCACAACTCCCCCCAAACCCCACACCTCCCCCACCCCAAACCCCACATCATCCCCACCCCAAACCCCACACCACCCCCACTGCAGACCCCACACCTCCCCCACCCCAAACCCCACATCACCCCCACCCCAACCCCCCCCCCAGCCCAGCCTCCCACCCCAGCCCCACAGCAGCGCTCCCACTGCCCGCTCCCCCACTCCCAGCTCTGACATTTCAGCACAACTCCCCCCAAACCCCACACCCCCCCCACCCCAAACCCCACATCATCCCCACCCCAAATCCCCCCCCCAGCCCCATAGCAGTGCTCCCACTGCCCGCTCCCCCCCTCCCAGCTCTGACATCTCAGCACAACTCCCCCCACCCCAAACCCCACATCATCCCCACCCCAAACCCCACACCGCCCCCACCCCAAACCCCACATCACCCCCACCCCAACTCCCCCCCCCCACCCCAAATCCCCCCCCAGCCCCACAGCAGCGCTCCCACTGCCCGCTCCCCCCCTCCCAGCTCTGACATCTCAGCACAACTCCCCCCACCCCCCCACCCCAACCCCCCACTCCCACCGAGGTCGGCGGCCCCGCACAGCTCCCGCTTCTCCTTCCTGTGCCGCATGGGACACCAGGAGCCGTCCTCCATGAACTCGATCTCATCGCAGTCTGTGCAGGAGTTGAGGATTTCCATGAACAACCTGCCAGGAGAGCACGGCTGCGGCGGCTCAGGGGGGGCGGCCCCGGCACGGCGTGGGGCGTGGGGTGTGGGGTCGGGGGGGGGTCGGGGGGTGACGCTCACCCGTCGATGATGAGGCGGTCGTAGGGCGCCCCGCGGTCGCACACGGGGCACATCCAGGTGGGTTTCTTCTCGTTCATCTGCAGGTACAGCGCCGCGTCGAAGCACTGCAGGTGGCTGCAGGTGGTGGCCCGGCACGGCACCGCCAGCCGCATCTTCCCCAGCTGCAGGCACAGGGGGTCACCCCGCCGTCCCGTGCTCTATGGGGTCCCTCCAACCCAACCACGCTGTGATCCCACGGTTCTGTGCTCTATGGGGTCCCATCCAACCCAACCACGCTGTGATCCCACGGTTCCGTGCTCTATGGGGTCCCATCCAACCCAACCACGCTGTGATCCCACAGTTCTGTGCTCTATGGGGTCCCTCCAACCCACCCATGCTGTGATCCCGTGGTTCTGAGGTCTACAGGGTCCCTCCAACCCAACCATGCTGTGATCCCATGGTTCTGTGGTCTATGGGGTCCCATCCAACCCAACCACACTGTGATCCCGTGGTTCTGTGCTCTATGGGGTCCCTCCAACCCACCCATGCTGTGATCCCATGGTTCTGTGCTCTATGGGGTCCCTCCAACCCACCCATGCTGTGATCCCGTGGTTCCGTGCTCTATGGGGTCCCTCCAACCCAACCACGCTGTGATCCCATGGTTCTGTGCTCTATGGGGTCCTTTCAATCCAACCATTCTATAACCCCATGGTTCTGTGCTCTATGGGGTCCCACCCAACCCACCCATGCTGTGATCCCGTGGTTCTGAGGTCTATGGGGTCCCTCCAACCCAACCACGCTGTGATCCCATGGTTCTGTGCTCTATGGGGTCCCTCCAACCCAACCACGCTGTGATCCCATGGTTCCGTGCTCTATGGGGTCCCTCCAACCCAACCATGCTGCAATCCCATGGTTCTGTGCTCTATGGGGTCCCATCCAACCCAACCATGCTGTGATCCCACGGTTCCGTGCTCTATGGGGTCCCATCCAACCCAACCACGCTGTGATCCCGTGGTTCTGTGCTCTATGGGGTCCCATCCAACCCAACCACGCTGTGATCCCATGGTTCTGTGGTCTATGGGGTCCCTCCAACCCAACCACACTGTGATCCCATGGTTCTGTGGTCTATGGGGTCCTTTCAATCCAACCATTCTATGATCCCAAGGTTCTGAGGTCTATAGGGTCCCTCCAACCCAACCATTCTATAATCCCACGATTCCGTGGTCTATGGGGTCCCATCCAACCCAACCATGCTGTGATCCCATGGTTGTGTGCTCTATGGGGTCCTATCCAACCCACCCATGCTGTGATCCCATGGTTCTGAGGTCTATAGGGTCCCTCCAACCCAACCATTCTATAATCACAAGGTTCTGTGGTCTACAGAGACCCTCTAACCCAACCACACTGTGATTCCGTGCTCTATGGGGTCCCATCCAACCCAACCATGCTGTGATCCCACAGTTCTGTAGTCTATGGGGTCCTTTCAATCCAACCATTCTATAATCCCAAGGTTCTTTCGTCTATGGGGTCTCATCCAACCCAACCATCCTATAATGCCATGGTTCCGTGGTCTATGGGGTCCCTCCAACCCAACCATGCTGTGATCCCATGGTTCTGTGGTCTATAGAGACCCTCCAATCCAACCACACTGCGATCCTACAGTTCTATGGTCTATAGAGACCCTCCAATCCAACCACACTGCGATCCTACAGTTCTATGCTCTGTAGGGTCCCTTCCAACCCAACCACTGTGTGACCCCATGGCTCTATGACCTATAGGCTCCCTCCCAACCCAACCCAACGGCGCCGCGATCCCACAGCTCCATGACCTATGGGGTCCCTCTCCCGGAGCACAGGAAAGCGACCCGCTTTGATGTGGGGCGTGCCAACCTACGGGGCACATGAGGGACACCCGCAGGCTGGTGGTGGCAACCTCACTGTCGGGATCCGCTGTCAGCTTCTCTTTGACTGCAAGAAGAGAGGGGAAACGCCCCCCCCCGTCAGCAGCAACGGAGAACCACCGTTAGGGATGGAGAAGACCCCGGAAGAGCCCCCAGACCCACCAGCACCCAACGCCACCGCGTCTGCAGCTCAAAGGAGCACAGCGCTGTGGGACCGCCGGGTGGGAGGAGAAATGACCCCTCCCCACCATTCCAACAGAGCCGCTATGGTTGGGAGAGACCTTTGGGATCACCCCCCCCCCCCCCCCCCGCCCCCACCCCATATCGCCCCATCCCCTCTGAGAGTCGCTGAGGTCAGGAAAGACCTTTAGGATAACCCAACCCCCCCCCCCCAAATCCCACCCCACCACCCCCCGCTGATCGTCACTGAGGTCAGGAAGGACCTTTAGGATCGCCCCCCAACCCCACCCCATCCCAGCACCCCCCACTGACGGCCACTAAGACTGGGAAAGACCTTTAGGATAACCCAACCCCCCCCAAATCCCACCCCATCACCCCCCGCTGATGGTCACTGAGGTCAGGAAGGACCTTTAGGATCGCCCCCCAACCCCACCCCATCCCATCCCCATCAATGGCCACTAAGACCTTTAGGATAACCCAACCCCCCCCCCCAAATCCCACCCCACCACCCCCCGCTGATGGTCACTGAGGTCAGGAAGGTCCTTTAGGATCGCCCCCCACCCCCACAGCCACCCCCGCTATGGGGTGGGCCACCACACGGCCCTCACTCAGTGCTCGCGAGTGGTCGGGGTTGCGGATTCCTTTGGCCCTCAGCTTCTGCAGCAGCGCCACCGCCGTCAGCTGCTTCACCAGATACACCGACAGCGAGTAGTTCTGGGGGGGCAATTACCCCGAGTGGGCGTAATTGGGGCTGGGGGCGGCAGCCGTGTCCCCAAAGAGCGCAGCGGGGACGGCTCGGGGTCACGCTGGAGGACCCTCTTCCAAGATACCAACCCCAACCCATCCCATCGCACCCACCGAGCGCGGCCCTAAAGAGACTCGTGGAACCTATAAGGGTTGGGAAGACCCCCGAGACCCTCCGGCCCAACCCCAACCCATCCCACTGTGCCCACTAACCATGACCCCAAATAGCATCACAGTGTCATTAAGGGTGGGAGGACCCCCAGACCCTCCTGTCCAACCCCACCCCATTGCACTGTGCCCCATCACCCTAATAGTGCCATTAAGGCCGAGAAGCCCCCCAGACCCCCTACCCAACCCCACCCCATAGCACTGTGCCCCACGACTCCACATAGCACCATGGAGGTCGGGCAGCCCCCCAGATCCCCCACCCAACCCCACCCCATAGCACTGTGCCCCATGACCCCACATAGTGCCATGGAGGTCGGGCAGATCCCCAGACCCCCCGCCCAACCCCACCCCATAGCACTGTGCCCCATGACCCCACATAGTGCCATTGAGGTCGGGCAGCCCCCCAGGACCCCCATCCAACCCCACCCCATTGCACTGTGCCCACTAACCATCACCCTAATAGTGCCATTAAGATCAGGAAGACCCCCAGACACCCAGACCCCCCCCACCCAACCCCACCCCATAGCACTGTGCCCCATGACCCCACATAGTGCCATTAAGGTCGGGCAGCCCCCCAGACCCCCCACCCAACCCCACCCCATAGCACTGTGCCCACTAACCATCACCCTAATAGTGCCATTAAGGTCGGGAAGCCCCCCCAGACCCCCCACCCAACCCCACCCCATAGCACTGTGCCCTATGACCCCACATAGCGCCATGGAGGTGGGGCAGCCCCCCAGGCCCCCCACCCAACCCCACCCCATAGCACTGTGCCCCACGACCCCACATAGCGCCATGGAGGTGGGGCAGCCCCCCAGGCCCCCCACCCAACCCCACCCCATAGCACTGTGCCCCATTACCCCGGATAACGCCATTAAGGTCAGGCAGCCCCCCAGGCCCCCCACCCAACCCCACCCCATAGCACTGTGCCCCATGACCCCAAATAACATCAATAAGGTCGGGCAGCCCCCCAGGCCCCCCACCCAACCCCACCCCATAGCACTGTGCCCCACGACCCCACACAGCGCCATGGAGGTGGGGCAGCCCCCCAGACCCCCCACCCAACCCCACCCCATAGCACTGTGCCCCACGACCCCACACAGCGCCATGGAGGTGGGGCAGCCCCCCAGACCCCCCACCCAACCCCACCCCATAGCACTGTGCCCCACGACCCCACACAGCGCCATGGAGGTGGGGCAGCCCCCCAGCCCCCCGCGCGGCGCTCACCCTGCCGCACTCCGCAGACCAGTTGACCACGATGGTGTTGGGCAGCGCGGCGGACAGCAGCGCCAGCGGGGTGATGTTGACGGGGCGGCTCGGCCGCTTGGGCTCCACGCCGTTCTTTGTGGGGGGCAGATAACCCTATGGGGGCGGTGGGGGGGGGGGGAATGGCATCCGGACCCCCGGCCCCACCTCCCCCCCCCCCACCCCCTTTCTCCCCACTCACGGGCAGAGGGCAGAGCTTCCCATTGACTTTGACAAACAGATTGGGGGGGAAGTGGTCCTCCTGCGGGCAGCTCGTCTCACACAGGCAGAAGCGCAGCTGCACCTGCACGGCGTGATCGCAGCGCGCGCCCAGCACTGCATCCCTGCACGGGGGGGGCAGGAAGCAATGGGGGGGGCAGCATGGGGGATGGGGGGCAGCATGGGGAATGGGGGGCAGCATGGGGAATGGGGGGGGCAGGCAGCAGGGGGGGGGCAGTATGGGGAATGGGGGGCAGCATGGGGAATGGGGGGGGGCAGGCAGCATGGGGGGTTAGCATGAGGGGGGGCAGCACGGGGAATGGGGGGGGCAGGCAGCAGGGGGGGGGCAGCATGGGGGATGGGGGGCAGCATGGGGGGTTAGCATGAGGAGTGGCAGCATGGGGAATGGGGGGCAGCACAGGGAATGGGGGGCAGCATGGGGGGGCAGGCAGCACGGGGGGGGCAGTATGGGGAATGGGGGGCAGCATGGGGAATGGGGGTAGGCAGTATGGGGAATGGGGGCAGGCAGCATGGGGGGGGCAGCATGGGGAATGGGGGGCAGCATGGGGAATGGGGGGCAGGCAGTATGGGGGGTTAGCATGAGGGGGGGCAGCACGGGGAATGGGGGGGGCAGGCAGCAGGGGGGGGGGCAGCATGGGGGATGGGGGGCAGCATGGGGGGTTAGCATGAGGAGTGGCAGCATGGGGAATGGGGGGCAGCACAGGGAATGGGGGGCAGCATGGGGGGGCAGGCAGCACGGGGGGGGCAGTATGGGGAATGGGGGGCAGCATGGGGAATGGGGGTAGGCAGTATGGGGAATGGGGGCAGGCAGCATGGGGGGGGCAGTATGGGGAATGGGGGGCAGCATGGGGGGTTAGCATGAGGGGTCGCAGCACGGGGAATGGGGGGCAGCACAGGGAATGGGGGCAGGCAGCATGGGGGGGGCAGCATGGGGAATGGGGGGGGCAGACAGCATGGGGGGTTAGCATGAGGGGAGGCAGCACGGGGAATGGGGGGCAGCATGGGGGGGGCAGGCAGCATGGGGGGGGGCAGGCAGCAATGGGGGCGGGCAGGCAGCAATGGGGGCGGGCAGGCAGCACGGGGGGGGGGGCAGGCAGCAATTGGGGGGGGGGCAGGCAGCACGGGGTGGGGGGGGCAGGCAGCAATGGGGACTGAGGCTCTGCACGGCCTCAGGGCTGCAATGCCAACACAGCTCACCCAGCCCGGAGCCCCCAGCCCCGCTCCTGCCCGGACCCACTGCTCACATCCCCATAACCCACAGCCTACGCTGCCACCATTCAGACCCCCACCGTTCAGACCCCCACCACTCATCTCACAACCCACATCCCCACCACTCAGATCCCACCACTCGGACCCCCACTGCTCACATCCCCTCTGCTCAGACCCCACAGCCCAGACCCTCACCACCCAGACCTCATGACCCAGACCCCCACCACTCACACCCCACCTCTCAGACCCCACAGCCCAGACCCCACTGCTCACATCCCCACCTCTCAGACCCCACAGCTCACATCCCCACCTCTCAGACCCCACAGCTCACATCCCCACCTCTCAGACCCCACTGCTCACATCCCCACCTCTCAGACCCCACTGCTCACATCCCCACCACTCAAATCCCCACAGCCCAGACTCCAAAGCTCACATCCCCACCTCTCATACCCCACAGCCTGGACCCCACTGCTCACATCCCCACCTCTCAGACCCCACTGCTCACCGGGAGCTGAGGATCTGCTGCACCTGCTGCGGGGTCAGCGCGAAGGTGAAGTGAGCTTCCTCGAAGCGCTGGCTGCTGGCTGAGGCTGGGGGAGAGGATTTGGGGGGGATGCCGTCAGTGGGGCGCACCCACAGCCAGAAAGCAGCACACCAAAACTCCCACCTGGCTCCTCCACCCCATATGGGAACGGCCAACATGGCACAGAGCTGCACCTCTGGTGGGACACACAGAGACCCCCACCCTCACTGCCCTGAGCAGCGCCTACAGCCAATCGTTGGCCAAATGGTGACCAAAGGTTGACCAAAAGTTGACCAATGATTTACCAAGAGTTCATCACCCAATGACCAACAGCTGGCCAACAACTGGCCAACAACTGATCAAGAACTGGCCAACAACTGACAGTTGACCAAGGGTAGATCAACCATTGACCAACGATTCACAATGAACTGACCAACAGTTGACCAACCACTGGCCCAGAGCTGACCAATGACTGACCAACCACTGGCCCAGAGTTGACCAACAGCTGACGATCCATTGACCAAGAGTTGACCATGAACTGCCCAACGTTTGAGCAAGAGTTGACCAACAGCTGACCAACCACTGGCCAAGAGTTGACCAATGACTGACCAACCACTGGCCCAGAGCTGACCAATGACTGACCAACCACTGGCCCAGAGTTGACCAACAGCTGACGATCCATTGACCAAGAGTTGACCATGAACTGACCAACGTTTGAGCAAGAGTTGATCAACCACTGACCCAGAGCTGACCAATGACTGACCAACCACTGGCCAAGAGTTGACCCACAGCTGACAATCCATCGACCAAGAGTTGACCATGAACTGCCCAACGTTTGAGCAAGAGTTGACCAACAGTTGACCAACCACTGACCAAGAGCTGACCAAGAAGTAACCAAGAGTTGACCAACTGCTGAGCAACCAATCACCGAGAGCTGACCAACATCCGACCGAGGGTTGACAAACAGCTGACCAGGAACCAACCAAACACTGCCAAACCACCGACCAAAACTCAACCAAGAGTTGACCAACTGTTGACCACGAGGTGACCCCGAGTTGCCCCCAAGCGGCCACGGGACCCCACCGCCCCCCCACGAGGGTCTGCGCTGCACTCCGTTACTGAGCCGGCTGCAATCGGACCTGACGGTGCCGGATGGTTTTTTAAGCCGTTTTGCCACAATCTGTAACATCAATTATGTGCAAAATTAACGATCCCCTCTCATAACGAACCCTCCCAGCACTCGCTAATTTCTTTGGATCTCAATGGTTATCCAACAGCTGATCGACAGTTCACCAACAGTTGACCACTGCATGGCCAATGGTTGACCAACATCTGACCAGTAGTTGACCAATGGTTGACCAACGGTTGACCAGTAGTTGACCAATGGTTGACCAACAGCTGACCAGTAGTTGACCAATGGTTGACCAGTAGTTGACCAATGGTTGAGCAACAGCTGACGAGTAGTTGACCAATGGTTGACCAACAGTTGACCAGTAGTTGACCAATGGTTGACCAACAACAGACCAGTAGTTGACCAGTAGTTGACCAATGGTTGACCAACAGTTGACCAGTGTTTGGCCAATGGTTGGCCAATGGCTGACCGACAGCTGACCAATGGCTGATGAACAGCTAACCAACAGTTGTCCACTGCTTGGCCAATGGTTGGCCAACAGCTGACCAATTCTTGGCCAGTGGCTGACGTACCCCTGACCAGTGGTTGACCAACACTTGGCCAACCACTGACCAACGCTAAGCCAACAGCAGACCAATGCTTGGCTAACAGCTGACCAATGTCTGACCAATGGTTGACCAAGGCTTGGCCAATGGTTGACCAATGGTTGATCAACGCTTCGCCAATGGTTGACCAGTGGCTGAACCATAGTTGACCAATGCTTGACCAATAGTTGACAAATGGTTGACCAATGCTTGGCCAACGGTTGACCATTGGTTGGCCAACGGTTGGCCAGTGGCTGAACCATGGTTGACCAATGGTTGATCAACGCTTGGCCAATGGTTGACAAATGGTTGACCAACACTTGGCCAGTGGCTGAACCATGGCTGACCAATGGTTGACCAACGGTTGGCCAATGGTTGACCAATGCTTGGCCAGTGGCTGAACTGCAGTTGACCAATGGTTGACCAAGGCTTGGCCAATGGTTGGCCAGTGGTTGAACTGTGGTTGACCAATGGTTGACCAATGCTTGGCCAACGGTTGACCATTGGTTGGCCAACGGTTGGCCTGTGGCTGAACCATGGTTGACCAATGGTTGACCAATGCTTGGCCAGTGGCTGAACTGTGGTTGACCAATGGTTGACCAATGCTTGGCCAACGGTTGACCATTGGTTGGCCAACACTGGGCCAATGGCTGAACTGTGGTTGACCAATGGTTGACCAACGCTTGGCCAGTGGCTGAACTGTGGTTGACTAATGGTTGACCAATGTTTGGCCAACGGTTGACCAATGGTTGGCCAGTGGCTGAACTATGGTTGACCAACGCTTGGCCAACGGTTCACCAATGATTGACCAACAGCAGCCACGAGCCAGCAGCCCCCCGCAGCACCACACCTACCGAGCGTGGTGGGCTTGATGAGCTCATCGTAGACGTCGTAGAAGGGCAACCGCTGCATCTTCACGTCGGGGTGCACCGGTTGGACGGGCGGCGCCAGCTGAGCGCCCTCGGCCTCACGCCTGCTTTCCAGCACCAGCAGCGGCCCCCCGGCACCGGGCTCGTAGGGCAGCCGGCACGGGGCGGGCAGGGGGGGGAGCGGCCCCACGGGGCCGTGCAGCACGGGGAGCTCGGAGGGGCTGAGCGCCCTCCGCGGGAAGCGGCGCCGGTACAGCTCAGCGATCTTCATCTGCACGGCCGCGCTGCAGCCGGAGCGCAGCAGCTGCAGGGCTTTGGCCAGCAGTTCGTGCTTACGGCCGCTCCGATTGCGTCCGGAGAACGCCAGCAGGACCTGCAGCTCCGACACCCTAAAGCTCATCACCATGTGCTGCGGGGACACGGCGCCGTCAGGCTGTGGGGTCCCTAGGGGGTCCCTATGGGGTCTCTATGGGGTCCCTAAAGCTCATCAACATGTGCTGCGGGGACACGGTGCTGTTAGGCTGTGGGGTCCCTATGGGGCCTCTGTGGGGTCCCTAAAGCTCATCACCATGTGCTGCAGGAACATGGCGCCGTCAGGCTATGAGGTCCCTATGGGGTCCCTATGGGGTTCCTAAAGTTCATCACCATGTGCTGTGGGAACACGGTACTGTCAGGCTATGGGGTCCCTATGGGGTCTCTATGGGGTCCCTAAAGCTCATCACCATGTGCTGCGGGGACACGGCGCCGTCAGCCTGTGGGGTCCCTATGGGGCCTCTATGGGTCCCTATGGGTCCCTATGGGGTCACTATGGGGTCCCTAAAGCTCATCACCATGTGCTGAGGGAACACGGCGCCGTCAGGCTATGGGGTCCCTAGGGGGTCCCTATGGGTCCTCTATGGGGTCCCTATGGGGTCCCTAAAGTTCATCACTATCTGCTATGGGAACACGGTACTGTCAGGCTATGCGGTCCCTATGGGGTCACTTAGGGGTCTCTGTGGGGTCCCTAAAGCTCATCACCATGTGCTGCGGGAACACGGCACCGTCAGGCTGTGGGGTCCCTATGGGGTCACTATGGGGTCCCCATGGGCCTCTATGGGGTCCCCAAAGCTCATCACCACGTGCTGCCCCACGGCGGTGCGGTCCGGGACACTCCGCTGCCGCTCCATCTCAGCCCCACAGCCCGGCCCCGCACAGCCCCCCCGGCCCCATCCCTGCCCGGCCCCGCAGCGCCCCGCACCTCCAGCTCCGCTCCCTCCGCCATTGTGGGACATGGCCGCAGACGCCGCCGCCGCGGGGGGGTCCGTGGGGCGCTCCGCTCCGCTCCGAACGGCGCCGGGACGGAACGGAACGGAACGGAACGGAACGGAACAGAACGGGACGGGGGGGTGGAAGGGGGGGGGGGGTGGGAACGTCGTGAGCGGCGGCGACGTCACGTGATGCGCTGAGTGGGAAACCGCCTGCGTGGTGACGTCACGCGGGGGCGGAGCTCCGCTCTGGGGGCGGGGCTTATAAGGGGTTCGTTCTATAGGGGCGGGTCCTGTGGAGGGGTCCTATAGGCAGGTCCTATGGGGTGGGTTCTATAGGGGCGGGTCCTATAGGGGGCAGGTGCTATGGTGGGGGTCCTATAGGGGTCGGTCCTATAGGATGTCCTATGATGGGGTCCTATACGGGGCTGGTCCTATAGGCGGGTCCTACAGGGGCGGGTCCTATAGGGGGAAGGTGCTATGGTGGGGTCCTATAGGGGCGGGTCCTATGGGGTGTCCTATGATGGAGTCCTATACGGGATTGATCCTATAGGGGGTCCTACAGGGGTGGGTCCTATAGGGGGCAGGTGCTATGGTGGGGGTCATTAGGGGTCGGTCCTATGGGGGGGGTCCTATAAGGGCGGGTCCTATAGGGGGCAGGTGCTATGGTGGGGGTCCTATAAGGGCGGGTCCTATGGGGCAGTCCTATGATGGGGTCCCATAGGGGGTGGGTCCTATAGGGAACAGGTGCTATGGTGGGGGTCCTATAGGGGTTGGTCCTATAGGGGGGTCCTATAAGGGTGGGTCCTATGGGGCAGTCCTATGATGGGGTCCCATAGGGGGCAGGTGCCATGGTGGGGGTCCTATAGAGCGTGGGTCCTTTAGGAGGGGGCCCAATAGGGGCAGGTCCTATGGGGGGAGTCCTATAGGGGCGGATCCTATGGGCGGGCTCCTATAGGGGCGGGGGGGGGGCGGCCCCATAGGCTCAATGCGGGGCACTGAAAAATCACTGCACGTATCTCACACGGACGCACTGCGCTGCTCCGCTTTGATGCTCCGTCCCCATTATTCCCACACGTCCCCATAGGTCCCCATAGGTCCCCATAGGAAACTTCTGCGGTGGTTCCGCGTTTGGCTCTGTGTGCCACGGAGTTGGTTTCGCATCCCTGGGGGGGACACCGGGGGGGTGCTGGGGGTGGGCGGCCGCTTCTTCCCCGGCACCGTTTGGCGTCGGCTCCTGTGGGCCGGGCCCTCCTGGCTTCCCCCCCCCCCGTGGGCAGCTCATCATTCATATCCACCACCCCAAAGCTCTGCGCCGGGCTCACCGCTGCTCCCCTGACAGCAACACGACGGGGCTGAGGCACAAAGCCAGGCCGAGGGGCCTCTGTGGGCTGACACGAGCAGCCAGATGGACCTCCAAGGAGCGGCCGAGCTGCCCGGACCTCCGGCTGTGGGGAAGTCCAGAAGCTGAGGTCCCCCCGGGCGCCTGAGGGAGGGGCGGCAGTTGTCAATGGGTGCCGCCCCACAAGTCGGGGCAATCCCAAACAGGAGTACAGAGCAGGAGAGTGTGGCCGAGCTCTTTCCAGATCCTTCCGTGTGTGCTTTGGCAGGAGGACGGCAGGCCCACGGCCTCACCGGCCTGAGGAAGAAGAAAGAAAGACGCTGGGGGGAGGCTGTGGATTCCTTACGGGGTGGTTCGGCCCAGATTTCTGAGCAGTGGGGATGGGGGGAAAAGGGAATGGGCGGGGAGATAGGAGCTGGGGAGCGCAACAGTGGCAGTGATCTGAGGAGGAGAGATAGTTTACTACGTGCGATGGCGGGATGCAAGATAATATAGTATATACACTTATACAGTAATATATATTCCAATATATTACTGGAATGGGGGTTAACAAAGCAAGTTGGGTAAGAGAAGTGTCCGGAACTGAAGGCTTTACTCTAAAAGTGAAGGCGGAATGGCTGAGGAGCCCATCCACACACACTGCAGGGGATGGAGGGTCTGCTGAGCTGCGATGGAGAGCTATTAAAGGGAGTTGGATTAGGATGGGGGCTTTAGTGGAGTGAAGGGGTTTATTGGTGTGTTTACTGGGGGGGGGGGTTGGGGTGGAGGTTTAATTAGGGTGGGGCTTTTTGTGGGGTGAGTGGGTCGTTCGGACAGAGGGGGTTGTTAGATGATGTTCCATTGGGTGGGGGGTCTCGAGGTGCAGTTTGGTGCCACACGTTGAGCACAGTATGATACCGAGATCTTTTAAAATGGGGTTTTAGGGTTAGGGCTATCACGATTATTTGAGGGTCGTTAGGATCGCCGTTAACGTTACTTTTAGGCTTAAGAGTGCGGTTACTGTGATGACTGCTCTTTGGATTCGATGTTGGTGGGTGAAGTGCAATGCCTGAGCAACGCAGAGGAAGGCAATGGGAGTAATAGGGCAAAGAAAGGAGAAGGCATGGGGAAAACAAGGGAAAAGGAAAAGGATGGGCCTCGAGTGGACTGCTCGTCTGCACCTGCAGTGCTCGGTAGAAATTTCTGCCCCTTTTTATGCCTTCGAGTGCTCGGGAGTCACTCTGGAGGACTAATTACAATAGAGATGGGAGGACTTGCTGCGCAGAGCGGTTAGAGCGAAGACGTGCCGCGTCACGTGTCCGTACGCACGCGTCGTGCCGCCTGGAGGACCAAACGACATAGAGATTGGAGGACCGGCGGAGCAGAGCGGTTAAAAGAAACAGACTCCGTGTTCCCGTTTTCCCGCACATGCGCAGTACGCTCGGGAGGACCCACTACCATAGAGACGGGCGGCGCAGAGCGGAGACAGTCCGCAGATCCGCGCTTCGGCCACGTGGAGGCAGCAGAGACCGAATGCGGCCGCCGCTCCGCGTCGGGAGCTCCGCTCTCTTTTTTCCTTCCCACGTCGGGTGACGAACTCAGTGCTGGAAGAGGGGAAAATATTATTATTAATAATAATAATAATGGATGGGGAGCGCGGTGTAGAAGGCTGTAAGCGCAACAAGTGCCCCCGAGCAACGCCAGCTCCGCTTCCTCCAGCCCCGCTCCCTCCCCTTCGTTATTTACTGCTTTAATTGCCCGCGTGAGTGATCAGACGGATGGATGACCCTTAAAATAATGCCGAGCAGCAACAGGAAAAGGGGCGTGAGAGAGGACTGTGGGAAATACGCACGTATAGATAGATATATGCGAGTGTGCAAGGGAGAGAGCAGGATCTGGGCTGAGCGTTAAGCGTTTCAGACCCCATCTGCACGCAGGAGGGTTTGCAGGAGCCCCCGGGGGAGCTGCCACGAGCGGTCCGTGGGCACGGACAGCACGAGACCCTCCGTGGGGCTGCAGGGCTGAAGTTCCACAGCCGCACACCGCTCTGGGGCGGGTAAAAGGCAGGGAGGAGCGCGGGTGTCTTGCTGGGTTTCTGACCCCCCCCCCCCCCCCCCCGTCAGCCTGCACCTGCGCTAGGAGGCTTGCAGGGGTCTGCGAGCCTTCAAGAGACGGCAGATGGTTCTGCTGGGCTTGGATTGGTGCTGTGCAGAGCCTGGATTGGTGCTGTGCAGAGCCTGGATTGGTGCTGTGCAGAGCCTGGCGAGGAGGTCGGGTGAGACGTTCTGCTCCCGGAGAGCAGCTCTCGTGTGCATCCCGTGCCACAGCAGTGCTGATCCCATTTGGAAAGCCTTCCCCCCCCCCCCCACCCCCCCCCCCCGTGCTGCGCTTGCTGACCTCCCTTATTATTGTGTCCGTGGGATTTGGGCTGCAGCGCTGCCCCGCTGTGCATCACCGTCCACATTGACTGCCCTGTGCAGAACGGTGCTGGACACCCAAAGCCCCCCCTACTGCTTTGAGGCTGATGTGCAAACCAGCAGAGCCGGGAGGGTGCAGGAACCCCCCAGCCCTGAGCTCAGGGCAGCCCAGCAAAGTGCTGTGGCTGCTCCGGAGGAGGAGCTCAACTTGGCCGGCCTCGTTGGGGCTGCACAGTGCGGCTCCCGCTGGGACAGCGTGGCTTTCATGCGCTGAGGAATGGTGCCGCTGTTCCCTTCCGACGGCGGCAGCTTCCTTGTGGGAGAAGGGGGGGGGGGGGGGGGAGGAAAGAAAATACATCTAAAAGCGCAAACCAAAAGCAGGGAGAAAATAAGAGAGGAGTGTTTGCTGACTGTCTGCTGTGCGTTGTTGGTGTTTGTTGTGTTTCTGCCATTGCTTTGGCAACCCCGGGGGGAAGGCATGCCAGGCTGCAGCACTGCAGGGACCGGCGCTCTGCTGAGCAAAGTGGCCCTGGTGAGGCTCAGCTGCTCCCCTGCTGAGAGCGGTGCTTGCTCTGCACCTCGGGCTGTGCTTTCCTTCCAGCTCCAAGGCAGAAAAAAGGTGTTTTGTGGGTCTGGCTGGCTCTCGAAAGCAGTGAGGATGAGTGTTCCCCAGGGTAGCTGGGTTGTGTGTGGGCTCATCCCCTCCTTTCTGCTTTCATGGGTGGAGGGAGGGAGGGTGCAGCTCACCGGGGAGCAGATCCAGCCAGCAGGGCTCTGGGAAGTGTCATATCTGCACCGGGAGCTGCTCATAAATGGGTGCACCGAGGCACGATGTGATGCGGTCGCATTGCTTCCAACATCCAGCAGCTCCCACACCCTCTGCTTTGCAGGTGGAGGTGGTCACCGCCTGCAGTGTGTGCTGAGCCGGGAGCCCTGCAGCATCCCTGGGGCACAGCAGTCGGGGGTGGGTGAAGGCTTTGCCCTTTGGAGGCCGGGAACAGCTCTTAGAGATGCGCCTTCACCCTTTGGGGGCTGCAGCACAGAAGGTGGGAGCGGCCCCTGAGCTGCAAAGCCTGCAAAGCCTGGAGCTTCACTCCAGCTATGGTCTGGGGAGAGGTGGTGGAAGGTTTGGGGGGGGAAAGAGGGGGTCTGTTCTGTTGGATTCTGCTTTGTGCAGGAAGCGTGCATGCAGGAAGGTTGCAGCCCCTCTCCAGCGAGAGGTACTGAGTTAATGATTTGATTCCATCACCGCCTCTCTGAACGACGGCGGTTTGAACCCGGAGCGGAGTGGCAGTTTTCAGCCTGGAGAGGGATCGGACCCCGTGCTGGAAACTGACTCATTCCCCTCCCGGCCCCCGGGGTCACCGCTGGATTGCAAAGAAATGCATGAAATTCCCACGGCTCCACTCTGGGAATGCACTCCCATGGAGGGCAGGGAGGCAGGGTGGGCTGGAAACCGCGTGCCCCCCAACTGCATCGTTGGGCTGGGGGGGCTTTGGTGGCACCCGGAGCCGCCCCCATTGACCCCACGGTGGTGGAGTTGTAGTTTCCTTGCCAAAAACCCCCTGCACGAGAGGCAGCCGTGAGCTGTGAGCGGGGCAGGACCGCCTCGGGCTGCTGAGCGCCGCCGTGAGGATTTGGGGTACGGGGGAGAAGGTGGAGCTGTGTGGGGATGGGGCAATAGGCGCAGAGCTGAGCAGGATCCAGGCAGAGCTGCTGCCCGGCGCTCCGAGGGGTCGGGTGAGTGGGCTCTGCTCTCTGCTTTGGGACGTCCAGGAGGAGCAAAGTTCCCCTCCAACCCCCGCATCACAGCCCGGGCTCCTTCCAGGCCGATGCTTCGGGGGACGTTTCCCCTCTCAACTCCTTTCTCCTGACTCAGCGGATGTGACTCACTGGGAGGAAAGCGTGGAGAGCTGTGACAGAACCACGCGACAGCGGAGGGTCTCTTGGGGTCCGAGGGGGACACAGCACCGCGGTGCCACCGCAGACCCCCCCCCACCCCCACGTGGATGGAGCTGAGCCTGAGGTGTGATGTGGGAGCAGGCAGGGAGCTCAAAGAGAGCCGTGCTCTGCTGTAATGCCACAAAGCAATGGGGAAAGCTCTGCGAGGAGCGAGGCCGATCCCTGGCAGCAGTGGGTCAGGGGGGCAGGCGAGCGCGGGTGCCAAATCTTGGCCGGATTAATGCAAGAGATCAAGCAGTCCGGGGATTAAGGAGTCAAGGGAGCCCAACCACCTGCGGGGGCAAAGGACTGATCCGTGGGGATGGCTCAGAGCTTCGGAGAGCTGCACGAGGAGGCCTGGGCTTTGGGGCGATTAGATAAGTGAATCGGGGCCTCGCGGCGATTAGACGAAGAAATCAGGTTCGACACCAATTAGGTAAAGTCCCCCAGCGATTAAATATGCAGCAGTGTCTGCAAAGTCCCCCGTGGCCCTCGGGACCGATAGGGCTGAGAATTGATTAAAGAAGCATCCGAGGCCGAGAGCAATTTGATAAGAAAGCAAAATAATGGATCGATTAGCCTGGGAGAAGGGATAAGGGTGGGTGATAGCGGTGGGGCCGCCTGGAGCAGGAGAGGGATGGGGTTGGTTGGGGTGCGGGGAAAGGATGGGAGAGGTCCCGACTGCGTCAGAGGGGTGCAGGGATGTGGGACGTGGATCACTGCAGCGATGCAGGCGGGTGTCAACAAGGCTCAGACGCAGCCCGAGTGCAGCAGGGCTCACTGCCACCCTTGCGACGATCCCTCGGGTTGCAGTGAAGCGCCTATGGGTGCTGCCCTTCATCCAAAGCATTTCAGGGGCCCTTCAGAGGCGGCGTTGGGCTCCCGGGGTGGGTTTGTTTGCTAGGAATGAGGCTCAGCCCCAGGACCCCCCCCCCCCCAATGCTCCGAGTGCTTTCGGATATGGGTGCTGGAAGAGCAAGCAATGAGAGAACTCAGCAAAGCCTTGAAATAATTAGATGAAGGAGCACGGCTCCGGCAGGTGAGTTTAGTGAAGAAATGGGAGCGCTGGAGATGAGAAGGGTGATCGGGTCTTGGCACAATTATCTAGAGAAAATCTGCTCCAGACTGATTAGAGGAAGGGAAAGGAGCTTTCCGGGCAATTAGGGGAGGGAAATCAGCGCTGGGCAGGAAGAAAATAGAGGCTGGGAGATATCAGGGTTGGGAGATAGGACGTCCCCTGCCCCCAGGTGGGGGGTTTCCCGCAGGGCTGGGGTGCAGAACCGGGTGCAGTGATGCCTCCAAAGCTGACCCGGGCTTGAATTTGTAAAGCTGAGCTTCTCTGAGGTCGTACGGCTCCTTGCACTCTTCTCCTTCCTCACCTTTCTGTCGTTCCTGCAGACCCGGAGGGGGGAAAGCAGGGGAGGGGGCACAGCGTCAGCCCAGCGCGTGATGCTGACTGCGGTGCTGCTGGAACGGGAAGCTGCGGGTCGGATGCAGGGCTGGATTCTGCCCCCAGCGCTACAGCACGGAGCCTGCTGCCGACACACAGCATTCCACCCCCGAGGGCTGTGCTGGAAAACAGCCCCCAGCACCCCCGCCAGCCTGGCCAGCCTTCTGTTTGTATTTCTTTTTCCTCTGCTTTGTGCTCGCCGTACTCTGCCTGATATCCCAGTGAGTGATGGGGAACAGAGCGCTGCTGGCGGCCGCTCCCCCCCACCGGGCGCTGCTCTGAGCAGCGGGAGGGCATCTCCTGGATGTATCTCCCTCCCCCTTTGGCCTTCGTGCCTGAGATTGCCGGGCTGAGCCTGCTTTCTGTGCGGTGACAGCGTTATCTGGGCTGCAGCAGAGCCCAGCTCTGCTCTGCCCCCCCCAGAACCACGGGGTTCGGGTGCCCCCAGCAGCCTTGCTGCGAGCTGTGCTGCGGCCGCTGGGGTCTGTTGGTTTCCTCCCCGCAGCCCGGCACAGCACACGGCACGGCTTCGTGCTGCTTTAGGAGGGGTTGCTTTGCAACGCGTGTGCGCGTTTTGGGCTGCGCCTTCTGCTGTGCCTCCGTCGGGGTTGCAAAGGGAGTGGGTGTTTGCAGCTCACCCTCACCAACCCCCCCCCCCCCCAGTGGTGCCTGGGCATGTGCAGAGCTGCAGCTTGGAATAACCGTGGAATAAAGCCCACGTGCAGCCCCGTGCTCACCGCAGGGCCACAGCTGTGCTCCTCCTCCTGCACCTTCCCTCTCAGAGCCATCCCCAGCCCCGAAACTCAGCCTCCCCACCCCTCGGCTCCCACTCACACCCTCAGCTTTTGCTCTCTGCCACCACACCCTGCAGCACGGAGGGGGCAGAGGGGGATACTCCTGTCCTGCACCCCCCTCCCCTCATCCTGGGCTTTGCTCCACCGCTCTGTGCAGGGGCAGAGCCCCACTGCATACCCCACTCACGCACCGGGTTCTGCCCCACTGCTGTCCGTGTGGACGGGATGGTATCTGTGGGACCGTTCTCCTCCAGCTTAGAAAGAGAATCTCAGAGCTCCTTTGCCTCGACATCTTGCAAAGGCTTTTTTTTTTCTTTGTCTTGCTCCTAATGTTGATGATTTTTCCATTTGTGGAGGTGTTAATTGCCCCCCCACCCCATCACCCCCTCCCCCCCCCGACCTTTCTCAGCGAGGTGCTGGGACATGTGGGACACGGGGAGGACCTGGGTGCTGTGCCAGGCGACCCCCCCAGACCCCCCGCCCTGCTCCGTGTGACAGCAACAGCGACGCATGCGGGCCGTTCTTAAGCCTCCTGCAAACTGAGCTGCAAATTTGCAGCCGCCCCCCAACTCTGTTCTCCTTCTGGTTGTACCCGAAGCCCCCAACAAACTCCTGGGGACGAGAGCAGGGTGCAATGCACCGAGCTGCTTGGCCGGGCTCCTTCTCCTTGCTCGCAGGGTCGGGCTCCCGTGCAGCACATGCATCCCAACTTTGTGCAGACAGGGAGGGGTTTTGCCCCCCGGGGTTGCAGAGGGACGCTGCAGTGCCGCGTTCTCCCCTTTGCTGCTGCTGGTTTGGGGGCCGTGGGCTGCTGGGAGCACTGGGGCTCGCTGCCCCTTCCTGCAGCCCCCACGCACATCCTGGCTCCCTCGTTAGCCTGACCCCTGATTACACTCTGCAGGCTCTGTATTGCTGCCGTCGCCCTGGCAACGTGTCGTCTCCACAGCAACCGTGACAACCTTATGTTCATTAATTTAAAAAGGTTCACAGTGTAACAAATGAAATAGTTAGAAGCTTGTCAGGGTGTTAAGGAGCAGGGGCTGACAACTCGCCCTCCTGTCAGCGCCCACCGGAGCTGCTGAGCCTCGTGGTTATGGAGCATCCCAGCAGTGCTGCAGCCCTGCGGTCTCCCTGGGGATGCTGCGTTTGGTGCTCAGCTGGAGGACACTGAGGTCACCTTCCCTTCCCTTCCCTTCCCTTCCCTTCCCTTCCCTTCCCTTCCCTTCCCTTCCCTTCCCTTCCCTTCCCTTCCCTTCCCTTCCCTCCCCTCCCCTCCCCTCCCCTCCCCTCCCCTCCCATTAGGGTTGTAGGGTCAGGGTAAAGGTTAAGGTTATAGGGTTGTAGGGTAAGGATTAGGGTTATAGGGTTGTAAGGTCAGGATTAGGGTTGTAGGGTTAGGTTAAGGGTTATAGGGTTAGATTTAGGTAAGGGTTAGGCTTATATGTTAGGGTTAGGGTAAGGGTTATAGGGTTGGGGTTATAGGGTCAGATTTATAGGGTTAGGGTTATAAGGTTAGGTTAAGGGTTATAGGGTTAGATTTAGGTAAGGGTTAGGCTTATAGGGTTAGGCTTATAGGTTAGGGTAAGGGTTATAGGGTTGGGGTTATTGGGTCAGATTTATGGGGTTAGGGTTATAAGGTTAGGTTAAGGGTTATAGGGTTAGATTTAGGTAAGGGTTAGGCTTATAGGGTTAGGCTTATAGGTTAGGGTAAGGGTTATAGGGTTGGGGTTATAGGGTCAGATTTATAGGGTTAGGGTTATAAGGTTAGGTTAAGGGTTATAGGGTTAGATTTAGGTAAGGGTTAGGTTTATAGGTTAGGGTTAGGCTTATAGGTTAGGGTTAGGGTAAGGGTTATAGGGTTGGGGTTATAGGGTTAGATTTATAGGGTTAGGGTTATAAGGTTAGGTTAAGGGTTATAGGGTTAGATTTAGGTAAGGGTTAGGTTTATAGGTTAGGGTTAGGCTTATAGGTTAGGGTTAGGGTAAGGGTTATAGGGTTGGGGTTATAGGGTTAGATTTATAGGGTTAGGGTTATAAGGTTAGGTTAAGGGTTATAGAGTTAGATTTAGCTAAGGGTTAAGTTTATAGGGTCAGGGTTAGGCTTATAGGTTAGGGTAAGGGTTATAGGGTTGGGGTTAAAGGGTTAGATTTATAGGTTAGGGTTAGGCTTATAGGTTAGGGTTAGGGTAAGGGTTATAGGGTTGGGGTTATAGGGTCAGATTTATAGGTTAGGGTTAGGGTAAGGGTTATAAGGTTGGGGTTATAAGGTCAGATTTATAGGGTTAGGGTTATAAGTTTAGGTTAAGGGTTATAGGGTTAGATTTAGGTAAGGGTTAGGTTTATAGGGTTAGGGTTAGGCTTATAGGTTAGGGTTAGGGTAAGGGTTATAGGGTTGGGGTTATAGGGTCAGATTTATAGGGTTAGGGTTATAAGGTTAGGTTAAGGGTTATAGGGTTAGATTTAGGTAAGGGTTAAGTTTATAGGGTTAGGCTTATAGGTTAGGGTTAGGCTTATAGGTTAGGGTTAGGGCAAGGGTTATAGGTTTTGGGTTATAGGGTTAGATTTATAGGGTTAGGGTTATAAGGTTAGGTTAAGGGTTATAGGGTTAGATTTAGGTAAGGGTTAGATTAATAGGGTTAGGCCTATAGGTTAGGGTTAGTGTAAGGGTTATAGGGTTAGGTTTATAGGGTTAGGGTTATAAGGTTAGGTTAAGGGTTATAGGGTTAGATTTAGGTAAGGGTTAGATTAATAGGGTTAGGGTTATAAGGTTAGGTTAAGGGCTATAGGGTTAGATTTAGGTAAGGGTTAGATTAATAGGGTTAGGCCTATAGTTTAGGGTTAGTGTAAGGGTTATAGGGTTAGATTAATAGGGTTAGGGTTATAAGGTTAGGTTAAGGGCTATAGGGTTAGATTTAGGTAAGGGTTAGATTAATAGGGTTAGGCCTATAGGTTAGGGTTAGTGTAAGGGTTATAGGGTTAGATTAATAGGGTTAGGGTTATAAGGTTAGGTTAAGGGCTATAGGGTTAGATTTAGGTAAGGGTTAGATTAATAGGGTAAGGGTTATAAGGTTAGGTTAAGGGCTGTAGGGTTAGATTTAGGTAAGGGTTAGATTAATAGGGTTAGGGTTATAAGGTTAGGTTAAGGGCTATAGGGTTAGATTTAGGTAAGGGTTAGATTAATAGGGTTAGGGTTATAAGGTTAGGTTAAGGGCTGCAGGGTTAGGTGTGAGAGGGCACCTGGAGGTGGTGCCGCCTTTAGGGGGTGTGGGGGACAGAGCTCGGCTCAGCCATGTGATATCAGCAGGGGACGGCGTCGCGATCCTCGTGGCTGCGGCCACGGCTCAGCATGAGAGCGAAGGGCGCCGGGAGGCAGGCGTGGATTACATGGGAGCGACGGGATCAAGTGAGCAGCAGGCTGAGCGGAGGCGTGGGGAGGGGGGTTGGGGGGGGGGGGGTTGTGTCTGTCCTCACCCCCCCTGACCCCTTTCTGGAGCGATGCCACGCGTGTCTGAAGCAGTGCAGAGCATCCCAGGGCGGGAGGCTGCTGTGCGGCTGATAAGAACCTCGCCCAGGAGAGCTGTGCTCAGCCCATGCTGGGTCGGTGCAGGTCGAACTGGCTGAGCCATGGGAAGCAGCTCTTTATGTCAGGGTTGGGCACGCAGGCAGGAATTGCAGGCTGTGGGGAGGGTCTGAGCCGTGCTGCGTGTGGGAATGGAGATCCGTGTGAGCAACGAAGGCCCGGGTGCAGCAACGCGGAGCCCTGAGCCCCAGCTCTGCTTTCTCCAGACTGCAGAGCTGCTCCGGATCTCCAAGTCCGATTCGGCACAGCATCAATGCGTGCAACTCTGGGGAGTTCTTTGGAACTGGGCTGCTCCCAATCGGCGGCCATTCCTACACACCGAGGCTGCGCTCCTGCTGCAGCCTCCTTCTGCTGCCTGCCTCCATCACCCCATGCAGCAGGGAAGGGAGAGCAGGGCTGCAATCTCGTGCTTCAGAAGCAAAAAGGCGAGAACCAGCTAACGCACAATTGCAAGACGCTCCGCGGATTTAGTTCTGACAGAGCTGTTTTCACAGCCCGGTTTAGCCGATAAGCTGCACGCTGGGCTTAACCCTCGGGGTGCTAAGAGATGCTCTTGATAATAAAACCCAAAGGAGTGGGAACGGCTTCTTGCTGCGCTGCTGCTGTCCTGCTCGGAAACCTCTGGAGCAAAGCTCATTGCAACCTGCGGCTGAGCCCTTGCAGAGCTCATTGCATCCCACACCCCAACCCCAGTTACACCTTCGGTTCAGCACACGCGAAGCGCAGATGTGAAGGCTGAAGGACTGGCCCGGGGCCGAGCAGGGAGGGAAGAACACCATGAGCCTGGCTCCAGCTTTTAGAGCCGGGGCTGCGAGCTCTCACTTCAAACACAAAACAGCCTCCCTTCGCCTCCAGTGCTTCTGAGTCGCGTTTGGGGGTTGGTTTGGAGAGGATGCAGGCGCAGACCTGGAAGCAAAATGTTTTCACGCTCCCCTGCAAGCCCCGGCATGGGGCAGAGAAAGCCTCACCTCCCCCCCACCCCATCACCCCCTTTGCGTTCGGGGAACCCCCTCCCAGCAGGGCTGTGGAGAGGGGTGGTGGTGGGGGGGGGATGTTTGGGGGCAGCCCCCCCCCGCGGGTCTCCCTGCTGCTGGGGTGTGCACAGCTGGAGCCCCAGCAGGGCCCTGCCGCTTTAAAGCTGCCTCTCCCATGTGCTGTCTGGTTGTGCTGGAGACGGTGACGCAGGCAGGACGTCAATGGAGGCTGTGGGAGAATTTAGCCTGGGAGAGGAAGGGGGGGCAGGGAGGGAGGAGCGGGGTGGGCTTGGTGGCCCCTGGCTCCAACCTCGCAGGGCCACCGAGCATCCCCAGCACCCCGCCAGCTCTGCTGCCCTCCCGCCAGCTGCGAGGGCAAATAATCCGCTCCAGATTGCCGTCGTGGGCCACGTGAAGGCAACGCTTCCTTCCCCCCCTCCCCCCCAAACACCGATCCAAGCTGTCACCGCACGTGTGCCACCCTCGCGGAGCTGAATGTGACCCCAGGCTGCATCTACGCTGCCCATCCCCGACGTGCTGTGCCACCCCCGGGCTGCACCCTGGGGGTCAGCCACGCACTGCCGCACCCCTGGGGGACCCCCACGTCCCCCTTCCTTGCTTTGGGCTCTGCGGCATCCCCAGATCCCTGCAGCCGCGTGGACACGGCAGCTCCTGGTTGTGCACCCGAATGCCACGCAGCCACGCGCCCACCACGGTGCCATTCGGTGCCATTTGCTCCAAGCAAGCACGAAAGGAGCAAACATCCTCCTTGCTTCCAGATCTTTGGGTGCCTTTTCTTCCCCCCCCCCCAACTCCTGACAGCCTCTCTTACAGAGGGTGTATGTAGGTGGCCGTGTGTGTTGCAGACCCAGGAGCCCTCCCTCCTACCCGCTGGCACGGAGCAAGGGAAAGCAGTTTCCACTGTCAAGAGGCTGCGCAGCAGCTGCACAAAGCCATCAGCGCGGTGTGGGAAGGGAGTTACTCAGCACTCGGTTCCCAAGAGAAAAAACACACACACCAAAAAGAAAAGCAGCTCGAGCTGACTTTCCAAAACGCTTTGAGGTTCGTAGCAATGTCCTCTCCTCTTTGGTCCCATCGATATCCTTCCCGCGTTTCCACTCACGGAGCAGCTCTGGAGCCGGGCGTTATCCCAACTGTTTTGCTGTTTTATTTCTTTGGATGCGCGAATGTCGGTCGGTTGGAAAACAAACTCTGGAGGATCCTTGAGGAAAGGCTGCAAACAGCTCCGGGTGGGATGACTAATCCCATCGCCGCCGAATCCAACGGGGCCCTAAAAATAGCTCCATTTCTAACAATAAATACCATAAAGTTGCTCGCTGACAACAAACAGCCCCAAAAAAGCCAGGCGCGCGGAGAGGTCCACTGGAAACGGGGGTGGGGGGTGGGAAGGAGCCAGCAGGAAGGCAGAGGGGGGGGTTTGGGGGGGTGGGAAGGGTGCGGGTGCCACATGGTGCACAGCTTCACGCTGCGCGTGGTGGAGATGCCCATATCTGCGCTTGGTTTGTTCCAGCTTAGGGCGGCGCGCGGTGCCGGCGATGCTGGCGGATGGCACGGATCAGAGCCGTGGTTTGCTGCTCCATGTGAGCAACCTCACCAACTCGCATCTGGGTTTGGAGGGCGCAAGAAAAGCTGCAGGGCCACGCGCTGCTGTACAGCATCACTCTGCTGCGGCCGTGCCGGCGGTGTCCCCCCCCCCATAGGACTCCCAATCCACCAGCACGGATGGGGCCGTCCCCACCCTGAGCTGCATTTCCCAGCTTCACCCTTGCAGCACGGCCCCACGTTACATAACCCGCTGCCGCCTTTCCCCGCGCGTGGAGCCTCCTCCCACACCCAGCGCGTTGCAAAACCTCCCCTCCATCCCCCCCCACTCCGTGCCACTCGTCCCCCTTGGCTGAGTCACCGCATCTCCTCCTGGGATGGGTGCGGGGTGAAGCGCTGGGACCCACAGCATCCCCAGCACTGCCGGCACCCCACACCCGTGGCACCCAGATTTTTGGGCAGTGGGGCAGCTGGGGACCCACAGCATCCCCAGAACTGCTGGCACCCCACGCCCGTGGCGCCCAGATTTTTGGGTAGTGGGGCAGCTGGGGACCCACAGCATCCCCAGCACTGCCGGCACCCCACACCTGTGGCACCCAGGTTTTTGGGTAGTGGGGCAGCTGGGGGTGGGGAGGGTTGGGGGTCTGCGGGTGACGGTTAATCGGTGCTGAAGGGAATGCTGAGCGCATCCATCGTTGCAGCCAAGCAGGGCTGGGATGCGCCCACCTCCACTCCCCACTTCTGGGAGCGTGGCCTCATGAATGCGCACAACCATCGCCGCCTCAGCATCTCTATCCTATGGGGCACCGGGCTGCCACAGGGCGCAGCCCCACATCACCTCGCCGGGCATTTTCCCTGCCCTCTCCGGCACGAAGACACCCACCACCATACGAGCATCCTCGGGACAGCGACCCCCCCTTTGCACAGTGAAGCCTCCAACCCGCAGCCCCCACGCTGAGCCCCAGCCTGTCCACATGGCGCTCGCACCCCTGGGCGCACCTGCCGACCCCATCTGCACCCCAACAGCAGAGATTCCCTCTGGCCTGCATTGCACGCTGGGGCGCAACGTCCTGAGCGTGACAGTGACATCCGGAGCCGGGCACGCAGCTTCCAGACCCACAGCGTGAGGGAAAGCACGGCGGTGCACGGCCGAACCCATAGCAGCACTCAGCACATCAGCACCTGGTGGTGGTGGTGGTGGTGGTGGTGGTAGTGGGGGGGGGTGACGGGAAGGGGAGGGGGGTGGGCACACCTCCGCCTCAATCACATCGGCCGCCAACCACCGCCCTCCGTGCGCCCACCCACCCACCCACCCGCCGAGCACCGCGTCCCGGGGCGGCGTTAGGAGGGGCTGCGGGGCGGCAGCGCTCGGCCGGGCCGTTCCCGCACCTCCTTCCCCCCCGCGCTTCGCTTCCTCCGCGCCTCCGCGGCCATTGGCTCCCGTCTGCGCCGCGTCCTGACGCTGTGGCCGGGGCTGTGGCTGCGGCTGGGGCTGGGCCGGCCCCGGCGATGGTCGCTCTCCGCCGGCAGCGCCGCATCCCCCGCAGGCGGCTCCGCGAAGGCCCCCCGCGCTCCTCTCCTCCCGAGGTGGGTCTCAGCGCTCGGCTCGCTTCCCCCCCCCCCCCCCCCCCCCCCCTCACCCCCCCCGTCCTGCTTTTTAGCTTATTTTTCCCAGCCGTATCGTAAATACAGACAGACGCACGTATTATTATTTTTTTTTTCTTAACGTCTCCGCGGTGTTTACTTCCGAGAAAGGCCGAGCCGCCGTGTTTTTAGCGATGCCCCCCCCCACACCCCTCCCCAACTCAACCCAACCCCCCCCCCCCCCCTCCTCCCCCTTCCCCACCCCCAGAGCCGAACCCCGCCGCGGTGGGGGCGGAGAGCACATCCTCCCTCCAACCCCCCCACCCCAACCATCCCCCCCTCCGCCGCTTCAAAACAAACCGTCACCAAAATGGTGCAGAGGTGACGGAGGGAGAGGGAGGAAGGGGAAGAAGAAGGGGAAGAGGTGCCCGGCGTTGCGGGGACAGGTGAGAAAGGGCTGATGGGGGGGAGGGGGTATCCCCTATGTATCCCCTATGTATCCCCTATGGGCGCTGCGTGCGGGGTGTTGGGGGGGGGGGGGGGTTGATTGGCAAGAGCAGCTTTAGGGTGAAGCGAGCGGTGCGGCTCCGCTGCCTTGGCCGGCTGCCGCCGTGGGGCTGACAGCTGCGATTGTTTGTTCCCGCGGCCCCTCCTGGGGGGAGTGGGGGTGGTGAGGGGGGGTCCCGCGTCGCCACCGCCGTTGGACAGCGGCCCGAGCCCGGCGGTGCCCCCGCCGCGGAGCGCTGCGTGGCTCGGGGCGGCCCGAGGCGGCCGCTGCCCGACGGTCTTCTTGCCTTCCCCAGCTCGTTCCTCGGCTTCGTTCTTGCGTTCCATTTCGTCTTTCGTTTTATTATTGCGTTTTAAATTTTCACCTCGCGCAGCCGGCGCTTCCCTCCTCGTTTTTTCCCCACTGCTCCGAGGGGGCCCTTCCTCCCTTCCTCCCTTCTCCCCCGGTTGCTGCCAATCCCCGCAGCCCCCTCCCTCCCGGTCAGCCCCACAGCTGCCCCCTTCCCCCCCCACCCCCCCCCCATCAACCCGCGTGGCTTTTCGTGCTGCCCATTCTCCGCCACCCAAGGGACGGGGCTGTCCCACCCCCAGCACGCTGCCACCCTCCCACTCCCCCTCCTCCAGGCGAGGAGCAGCACTTCGGGTGCAGGTAAGCTCCGTTCTCAATATTTCCTTGCCTTCCCTGCTGCCCACAGCCTCACCCTGCGGGTACCCCGGGCAGCCACGCTTCCCCCCTTTCCCCCCCCATTGGGGGCTTCTGAAGGTCACGGACCTCTGGAAGCGCCCGGCGGCTCTCCCTCCCCTCCCTGTGCCCTTCAGCTCCTGCAGTTGTCGTGCTTTCGCCGGGGCTGAGGCATCCCACACTTGTGCCGGGCTTCAAGCAGGTGCTCTGTGTCCCCGGGGTGGCTCTGCTCGGGGAACACGGGGCTCCGATTTCGGTGGCACCGCTGGCATGGGGCAGAAGGACGCAGCGATCGAGTGGGGTTGAGGCATATGGGGCACGTGGGTTCCGCCCTGCGGCCCGAGCTCGGTCCGGCTTGGGCTCTTGGTGAGCTGGGCTTTGTCACTGCGTGACCTTGGGACGGCCCTCGGTGCTGTGCTGGGGTCGGTGTCCCCTCCTCGCTGCTGGCTGTGTCCCAGCGCCGGGCAGGGTGGGGACGTGCGGTGCCGGCCTGGCCTAACGGGGGCTCTGCCAAGTGAAACAAGTGGGGTCCGATTCTCATTTGCGCCCCGGCCCCTTTTTTTTCCTGCAACTCCGGCGATAGTAAAGGAGCCTAAATATGGTCATAAAGCACAGCCACACCGAGGTCCCTCTGTGCTGCCGGGGCCGCGTCAAAGCATCTTTGTGCAAAGGAGAAACAAAGCCCGAAGTGTCGGATGGGGAGCAGGAGTGTGACCTGGCATCCTCAGCCCGCCGCGGGTGTGCGTGGCACGTGGGGGTAATGCTCCTGGTGCTCACCTGGGGCTGTGGGATGACATGGGGACGGCCGTGCCACCCAGATGGCCCTTTGCCATCTATTTAAACCCGCGAGCGTTCAGCGCTGGGAAGTTTGCTCCTTTCTGCCTCGCTCTGTGGCCGGAGCGCACCCACGGACGGCAGAGACCTGATGTGCAACGCCGCCCACGTCCCATAGCTTTGCTGTGATGTTTTGTGCTGCTCTGTGTCCGGCTGGAAGGAGCTGTGTGCTGTCCATCCCCAAACAGGGCATGGCGGTGCCGTGCAGCGCCTCAGGGCGTCCCTTAAACCCCCACCGTACCCGAGATGCGCCGAGCTGACGTGGATGCCCCGAGCTCACAGGCTGTGCCGGACTTCCCCATCTGCAAGGGGAGCTAAAAATACCTCCGTGCCTCACCCCGGCACCGTCCCATCCGTGTGCTCTCCAACCCCGGGGGCTGTGTGGCTGTTGTGCAGTTCCCAGGGGCTGAGCCGGCCGTGGCACAGAGGTGATGGGGTGGCAGGTGGTGGCCCTACCCTGAGCAGCGCGTGGCTGCAGTGAGTCACTGCAGGGCAGGGATGATGACCGGGTGCCACAGGTCGGGTGGGTCCCCTATGCTCCCCCCCCCACCCCCAACACTGTTCCAAAGGGGGCTCAGCCCCTCGCGCCCCCCCCCGGTGCCGTTTTGCTCTCTCCTTCCTTGTGCCGCGCCTCTCAGGTTCCCCTACCTTTTCCTCTTCTCGTTAGCGGAACTTTCAATCGGGGGCTGAAATTCGTTAATCATTTTGTTTGATCAGAGCTCAGGCAAACGCCGGAAGGACCTCGAGGTTCTCCCTGCGCCTCGGCTGAGCAGCAGTTTGCTTTTGCTTTCAAGATGGATCAAGCCGCCTGCCTGCCGGCAACCGCTGCCTTCGCAGAGCTGTCGCTTTTCATCTCGCGCTTCGCCTCTGTTTGCTGGCGGTTCTTCTCTCGTTTCTCCTTTCTCCTGCCCTCGCTCCCGGTGTCGCTCCCCACCACGTGGAGGGGGGGGAATAAAAAGAAAAGGCCCGGGAGGAACGCAGCGCTTCGACGCCGAAAGCGCCGGCGTGGGGCGAAGGTTTGCGGTGCTCGTGGAGAAGCGCTCCGCGGGGATTCGTTCCGCAGCTTTGCTTTCTCTTTGCAAAGCTGTGGGGGTGCCGGGGGGGGCTCCCCGTGCAAACTCATTCCGTTTTGCACCTTTCCCAGTGGGGCTGAGGGGGGTCTGTGTGCGCCCGGAGCCGTTGGAGCCGCCGGCCCTGTGCCGCTGCTCAGCTGCGTGTTGAGCAGTGCACGTGTTGTCGTTGCAACATGCAATTAAATGCTGGTTTTCCTCGAGCTCCTCGGTGCTGCGGAGCATCGCCGTCTCCGGGTTGCGCAGCGCTCCACGTTCCCAGCTCTCTTTGCTTTCGTTGAACAGCGCTCACCTTTGAGCCGGAGGGCAGCGCTGGGTACCGCTCAGCTGCGTGGGGGTGCCCCAGCGCTGGGGGTGTAAGGGGCCATGGGGGCAATAAGGAGCAATGGGGCAGTGGAGCTGTAGGGGTCGTCAGGATCAGTAGAGGGAGAGTGGGGCAGTAGGGGCAATGAGGAGCAATAGGGGTAGTGAGGATCAGTAGGGGCAATGAGGAGCAATCGGGTCAGAGTGGATCAGTAGGGGCAATAAGGAGCAATAGGGGTAGTGAGGATCAGTGGGGGCAATAAGGAGCAATAGGGGTAGTGAGGATCAGTGGGGGCAATAAGGAGCAATAGGGGTAGTGAGGATCAGTAGGGGCAATGAGGAGCAATAGGGGTAGTGAGGATCAGTAGGGGCAATGAGGAGCAATAGGGGTAGTGAGGATCAGTAGGGGCAATGAGGAGCAATAGGGGTAGTGAGGATCAGTAGGGGCAACGAGGAGCAATAGGGGTAGTGAGGATCAGTAGGGGCAATGAGGAGCAATAGGGGTAGTGAGGATCAGTAGGGGCAATGAGGAGCAATAGGGGTAGTGAGGATCAGTAGGGGCAGTGAGGAGCAATAGGGGTAGTGAGGATCAGTAGGGGCAATAAGGAGCAATAGGGGTAGTGAGGATCAGTAGGGGCAATGAGGAGCAATAGGGGTAGTGAGGATCAGTAGGGGCAATGAGGAGCAATAGGGGTAGTGAGGATCAGTAGGGGCAATGAGGAGCAATAGGGGTAGTGAGGATCAGTAGGGGCAATGAGGAGCAATAGGGGTAGTGAGGATCAGTAGGGGCAATGAGGAGCAATATAGGCAGAGTGGGGCAGTAGGGACAACAAGGAGCAATAGGGGCAGAGTGGGGCAATAAGAGCTGTGGGATGGAGCGGAGCAATAGGGGCAATAAGGATCAATGGGGCAGAGTGGAGCAATAGGGGCAGAGTGGATCAGTATGGGCAGTAAGAATCAGTGGGGCAGAGTGGAGCAATAGGGGCAGAGTGGATCAGTGTGGGCAGTAAGGATCAGTGTGGCAGAGTGGATCAGTAGGGGCAGAGTGGGGCAGTACGGACAATAAGGATCAGTGGGGCAGAGTGGGGCAGTAGGGATCAGTAGGGGCAGAGTGGAGCAGTATGGGCAATAAGGATGAGTGGGGTGATAAGGGGCAGTAGGTGCAGTCATCTGTTCCCGTTGGGCTCACAAATAACCCCACCTGAATCTTTCCATCTCCCTTTTTAATCACGGGCGCCTTTTGGAACAAAGCGATTTTGGTTTTTGGTTTTTCCTCCATCATTTCAGACCATCACTTTTTTTTCTTGACTTCTTTAAGGTGTAAATCTGGCTTTGTATTCTTTTTCAAGTGGCTTTTTCGTTTGGGTTCCCCCTCTCCACCCATCATTGGAAGGTTTCAGGGCAAAATCGTGAGGCGCTGCAGAAACAAATAGCTGGGAACGCTGCTGGGGACAGCGGGGATCGTTCTGAGTGGTGTTCTTCACAAAGCAGACATGGAGCCCTCATGGAGGGCGTTCCACCGGTGAGGTAAAGACGTGTGGGGTTGGCAGAGGAGGGCTCGTTGAGAAATCCGTTGTTCCCACTGATGGAGGAAGGAAAACAAAAGGAAGAAAAAAAGCAAAATCACCAAACGGATGCGTTCTTCCGCCCCGACGACGCTCTGGTTTTGTGAGTGCGGTCCGGTCCTGCACCCATGGCAATGCATGGCTGGTGGGGGGAGGAGTGGAATGGGAACGATGTGGGGCTGTGGTTGGAACTTCCACAGCCTCCACATCATGACAGCCTCCGAGCGGCCTCGTCCTGCCCAGAATGCAGCAGGGCTTCTTGAAGAGGGATTCCTGCCCTTGAGAGAAGCGTGTGCTAGAGGAGAGTTGATTTGGATAGCGACCGACCCATGCGCGGTGCTTTGGTGTCTTGCAGCAAAACTCGCTCTGCGTTGCTGGTGGGCAGCAGTGGGCGCAGCACTGTGCCCTCCTGCGGACCCCAATTTGGCAGCTGGAGCCTCACCCGCTTCAGGTTCTGCCTTTGGGCAATGCAGTGTGAGCGGGGCTGCAGGGCTGCCCATCTCCTGCGCTCTGCTCAGTCACCGAGCAGCCCCTGCCCCCCCCCCCTCCCTCCCCTCCATGCACTGCACCTCTCTGCTCTCTTGTTCCAAAATACCCCCATCCCTGTGCAGAAGGCAGCCGGGAGCTGCGCGGCTCCGAGCCCTCGCGTTTGCTAAAATAGAAGCAGAACAAATGGTCGGAGCAAGATCCTGGTTGCGAAGGCAGCCAAGGCTCTTCCTGCAGCAGCTGGTGGCTGGTATGCTGCTTCTTGCTCCCTTCAGCAAGCCTCTCGATAGAACTGGCATTTTACTGCAGGGGGGAGAGAGAGGCATCTGTCTTCAGGGCGGTGTTGGTGCGGCGGGGCTTGGCATGCGCTCCATGCGTGCTGCGTGGCACCGGGGTCTGCGTGGGGGGGATGCTGAGGTCACCCCCATGTGCAGTGCTTTGCAAGCAGACCCCCACCCCGTGCTGGTGCAGTCGGTGCGTTGGGTTTTCTCAGCGGTGGTTGCGCGTGGAGCGGCGTGGATTCCGTCCCGGGATGGACTGGGATATGGGGAGCAATGGTTTATAACCACAATCACTTCCTTCTCTGTTGCGGCACTGAGGGATGCGATGCAGCGGTGGGACCCAGAGATTGGGTTGGTGGTTGGATTCGATGGTGTTGGAGGCTCTCTTCCAACCTCGTGTGGCTCTGTGATTCTGCACCGCGCTGCGTCGCCGTTGCATCGGGCGCTGTGGAATTCCCAGGGGGGGCTTTGTGCCCAAAATGGCATCGCTGGGGCACTGCAAGGAGTCAGAGAGGGAGGGGCGCTCGGATGGCTCCACGGCCCCCATTGGCAACGTTGGCTCTGGGAGCAAAGAGCCACAGGCTGAAACAGAGCGCTGCGAGTGAGGTCGGAAGCAGAAAGCATTGGCCGCGCTCTGCTCCTCTCCATCCCTGTGGCCAACAGCCCCAGGATTCCATGCATGGCTCGGGGGTGCAGTGGGCTGCTCCGTCAGAAGAGCCCCACTTGTATAGGTATGAAGGGCAGAGGAGCTGCCCACGCTCGGGGATGTTCTCCCCTCATCCCTTCAAGCTGTGCGTCCACTCGTGTGACCTTTGGGGGCTTTGGTAGAGGAGGGAGCGGGGCTGCATTTCACACACCCACACTGTGATCCTATGCACACGTACAGGGGGAATGGGGGGCTTTTTTTTTGTCATGCAAACGCAGATTTATTTTGAGTTTTGCTCGGATGAATACTGCCATGGTTAACACGGAGCTCGGGGCGCTGCGGAAAGGAATTCTGGTGGCTCTGGAGCTGCTTAGGTTGGATGTGAGGGCTTTGGGGTTTGGTTCCTGTTTGGGGACCGAATGCTCTGAGGGGTTGTGTGCACCCTTCTGCAGCTCTGCTCCCAGCCTAGAACTCTGCACCAGGAGCAGAGCGCTTCAGGGTGCCGCGCCTTGCTCCTGAGTGTTGCAGGGTGCCATGCGCCAGGAGGTGCCACGTATGAACCGGGGTGTTGCAGGAGCAGAGTATTGCAGGGTGCCACGCCATGCACCAGGGTGATGCAGGGTGCCGTGCACCAGGGTGTTATAGGGTGCCATGCTGTGTTGTAGGGTGCCGTGCACCAGGGTGTTGTAGGGTGCCGTGCACCAGGGTGTTGTAGGGTGCCATGCTGTGATGCGGGGTGCCGTGCAGCAGGGTGTTGTAGGGTTTTGCAGGGTGCCATGCTGTGCAGCAGGGTGATGATGCAGGGTGATGTGTACCAGGGTGTTGTAGGGTGCCATGCTGTGATGCAGGGTGCTGTGCACCAGGGGTGTTGTAGGGTGCCATGCTGTGATGTAGGGTGCCATGCACCAGGGTGTTGTAGGGTGTTGTAGGGTGCCATGCCATGATGCAGGGTGCCGTGCACCAGGGTGTTGTAGGGTGTTGTAGGGTGCCATGCTGTGATGCAGGATGCTGTGTACCAGGGTGTTGTAGGGTGTTGTAGGGTGCCATGCTGTGATGCGGTTTGCCATGCACCAGGGTGTTGTAGGGTGTTGCAGAGTGCCATGCCGTGCAGCAAGGTGATGCAGGGTGCCATGCACTATGGTGTTGTAGGGTGCCATGCCGTGATGCAGGGTGCTGTGCACCAGGGGTGTTGTAGGGTGCCATGCTGTGATGCAGGATGCTGTGCACCAGGGTGTTGTAGGGTGTTGTAGGGTGCCATGCTGTGCAGCAGGGTGATGCAGGGTGCCGTGCACCAGGGTGTTATAGGGTGCCATGCTGTGATGCAGGATGCCGTGCACCAGGGGTGTTGTAGGGTGCCGTGCACCAGGGTGTTGTAGGGTGCCATGCTGTGATGCGGGGTGCCGTGCAGCAGGGTGTTGTAGGGTTTTGCAGGGTGCCATGCTGTGCAGCAGGGTGATGATGCAGGGTGATGTGTACCAGGGTGTTGTAGGGTGCCATGCTGTGATGCAGGGTGCCGTGCACCCGGGTGTTGTAGGGTGCCATGCTGTGATGCGGGGTGCCATGCAGCAGGGTGTTGTAGGGTGTTGTAGGGTGCCATGCCGTGCTGCAGGGTGCCGTGCACCAGGGTGTTGTAGGGTGTTGTAGGGTGCCATGCTGTGATGCAGGATGCTGTGTACCAGGGTGTTGTAGGGTGTTGTAGGGTGCCATGCTGTGATGCAGGGTGCCGTGCACCATGGTGTTGTAGGGTTTTGCAGGGTGCCATGCCGTGCAGCAGGGTGATGCAGGGTGCTGTGTACCAGGGTGTTGTAGGGTGCCATGCTGTGATGTGGGGTGCCGTGCACCAGGGTGTTGTAGGGTGCCATGCTGTGATGCAGGGTGCTGTGCACCGGGGTGTTGTAGGGTGCCATGCACCAGGGTGTTGTAGGGTGTTGTAGGGTGCCATGCCGTGATGCAGGGTGCCGTGCACCAGGTGTTGTAGGGTGCCATGCTGTGATGCGGGTTGCCATGCAGCAGGGTGTTGTAGGGTGTTGCAGGGTGCCGTGCCATGCAGCAAGGTGATGCGGGGTGCCGTGCACCAGGGTGTTGTAGGGTGCCATGCTGTGATGCAGGGTGCCGTGCACCAGGGTGTTGTAGGGTGCCATGCTGTGATGCAGGATGCCATGCACCAGGGTGTTGTAGGGTGCCATACTGTGATGCAGGTTGCTGTGCACCAGGGTGTTGTAGGGTTTTGCAGGTGCCATGCCGTGCAGCAGGGTGATGCGGGGTGCCATGCACTGTGGTGTTGTAGGGTGTTGCAGGGTGCCGTGCCCTGCACCAGGGTGTTACAGGGTGCCGTGCCCTGCACCAGGGTCGCATCCTGGCATTGACACACCGGGATTTTTCCAAAGTGGGGGCCCAGTGCTCTGTGCACCCTGTGGGTCCCTGGGGCTTTCTGGCTCCCCCCCTGGGACCTGCTCGTGGGTCACGGCCCGTTAGGCAGTGTTTGCACAGAGCTGTTTGTCTGCCATCTTATTTTGATTTGTGTGACTTCTTGGCAATTTCGCATCGCCGTGGGTTGGGAAGGGGTGCAGGAAGGGAGCTGCTTTGTCGTGCGTGCTGGTGGGATTTGCTTCATTCCTGTGCAGCAGCAGCAGCATTTGCTGCTCCAGGGTCATCCCAGCACCCTCCAGCTCACCCCCACCAGCCCAGGAGGTCCTTGGGATCAGAGCTGGGAGCACCCATCAGCATCCCTGGAAGCAGGGAGCAGCAGCTGTGTGCGCTTCCACCCCGAATCCCATTGGGATGGGATCCCACCCGCGACCCCGATGTGCGCAGAGCGACACGGAGCAGTGGGAGCACAGCAAACCCAATGGGTTGGGAGGACCTCATCGCCCTCCTGGCTGCTTGATGAAGCCCGGGTGCTGCTTTGGGTGCTGCTTTGGGTGCTGCTTTGGGTGCTGCTTTGGGTGCTGCTTTGGGTGCTGCTTTGGGTGCTGCTTTGGGTGCTGCTTTGGGTGCTGCTTTGGGTGCTGCTTTGGGTGCTGCTTTGGGTGCTGCTTTGGGTGCTGCTTTGGGTGCTGCTTGTGTTTTACTTTTCCCCTCCGTAGGTTCCCCAACGTGGCTCGTCTGCATTTTTCAGCCTTCTCCTCCCGACTGTTCTCACACTGAAGTCTGTAACGCTGAAATTATGGCATCGCCGCCGTTTCCGTGGCAACTCACAGGGATGTATTTAAAAAAAAAAAGAAAAAAAAAAGGCCCAGAAGCCTTCTGAGGATTATGACTTCAGTGAGGGATCAGGCTGGAGGGGAATCTGGGTCAGGCCGCTCTTCCCATCCCCTGTCATTTCCGTGGCCGCGCCGGGGCAGAGCCACCCATGGGTGCCCCCCTCAGCACCCTGGGGTGCTGTGACCTGGGGGCATGAGGTCAGCAGCCGCCCTTCCAAGCAGGAGAAGAGCATCTGAGGGTCAATGTGGCTGCAGTCCCCCCCAAACCCCCCCAGTTTTCCAGCACGAGTCCCATTGCAAAGCATGCATTGGCTTCTAGGAACCCAGAGCCGCGCTCCCTATTCCCCCCTCCCTCCCCCCGGTGCTTTGTGCATTGCAAGTTTGCTCTCTCATCCCCCAAAATAAACAGGAGTGTGGTGGGTTTTTTTTTTTCTTCCTTTTTTTTTTTCCCTTTCCTCCCTTTTTCCACACCCCCAGAGCCGCTGTTGCTGGTGGCAGGAAGCCCAGACTCCGTAGGAACTCAGAAATGCTGCAGCTCCGAGCCCTGGCTGCCCTCTTGGTTTCGCAATCTTGGGGAAGGGGTGGGGGGGAATAAAACGGGAGGGGATGTATTTTATGTATGTATGTATATATGCATATATATACATATGTATATTTTGCTTATTAAAGGTTTTTAGGCTTTCCCAGCGGTGGGGACGAGCAGCCCGGTGGAGCCGGGTGGATGATTCCTTCTGTAAGTTCCTCCATTTTGGGGGCTGTGCTGGAGGGGGGCAGTGGGTGGGGGCTGCATTGACCCCCCTCCCGGCCTCAGTGGGGGTTCAGCTCGGGTGATGCCGAGCTCCAAATCGCCACCATGAGAACCCCGTGTGGCACCGGGTCTCAAAGCTGGGATGGATGCAGCATCCCAGCGACGGATGGGACGGCGTGGCCGGACCCGGGGATGGATTTATTTCTCATTTTACGGCTGGTTTTCTCAAGACTTCAGGGGCAGGGAGGGGAACGGGGCCGTGTCACTGCAAGATCTGATCTGATAAGGGCGAGATGCCTGCAAAGAGAATTCCTCGCAGATCATTGTTTATACCTCCGCCTGCGTCACTGGTAAACATCTGGATTCGCTCCAGACGTCTTCATCTGCTCCGTTCCGTGGGCTCTGCTGCAGATCTTGGTCGCATCCCTTCGGTCTTATTAAGCTTCGGCTGCAATTCGGGGTGGGTTTTCAGGGTGCCCTGGGGCTCAGCGCCCACACAGTGCCACGCTGGGCTGCTGCTTTTGGGCGAGCATCGAGCGGCAGAGGGTTCCCAGCATGTGTGGGTAATGGGGAAGGGGGTGGGGGGTTAGGAATCCTGCAGCCCGCAAAAGAAGGAGCAGCCCCAACCGTGTTGCTTTCTGTTTTAGAACGGAGCCGTTGTTGCTTTTTGGATGGAGCAGCATCCCGACCTTTCCGCACGCGCCGCGCCGAGCTCTGCGAGGTGAGGGCTGACTCTGAGCTCCGTTTGCGTTCAGGCCGAGGTTGCCTTGTTAATTAGTTGCCCCAAATGGGAGCTGAGGGCTTTGGTGGAAGTGCAGCTCTCGGCACGCATGGGAGCGGAGCGTCGCTCTGCAGCTGGGATGCAGATGGAGGGGCGAAGCGGCTGCTGCGCCTGCAGCCTTCGTCTCTTGAAAGTGCATTTTGCTAATCCTTCATTAGGCTCTCATTGTGAGCTCGTTATCCTGCTAGGGCTTAGGGCCGTGCAGGCGTTTGGCCCAGCTCTGCGTCGGTGCCCCGGTCTGCAGGGCGGTCGCGAGAAGCAAAGCAAAGCCTTGCACACCCACGCATGCCCACGTGTGCGTGCAAACCAGGAAGCAAGCACGGAAAGGATGAGCCGGTGCTTGGAGATAGGCTCAGCTTTATCTGGTTGAAAATGAAAACCATTGTGGCCACTGAGAGGGAAGGGGTT
This sequence comes from Gallus gallus, assembly GCF_016699485.2. Classification (NCBI taxonomy): domain Eukaryota; kingdom Metazoa; phylum Chordata; class Aves; order Galliformes; family Phasianidae; genus Gallus; species Gallus gallus. The sequence goes on from NC_052556.1 coordinate 881,488, forward strand.
CCTGCCTTTTTTTTCCCCCCAGAATAAATGTTCGGTGGGATCTTTTTTGCCCTCTTGATGCCTTTTTTGCTGTGGAATGTGGATTTGGGGGCTGAACGCTGCTGCTTTCCTCCTGCCCTCTGCCATGGGAGGTGCTGGGCTGCGTGTCCTTGGCCCCTTCTGACGCTCAGTTGATAAAAAATGAGCCTAAAAATACAAACAAAAAGCCTCAAAGTGCCCGGCAGCAAAAGCCCAACCTGAGGGTCCCTTCGTGCTGTGCTGCAGCAGCCCGACCCCCTGCCCTGCGCCCTCCTGGGAGGAGGGGGTGGCTTTGCTGAAGGAGCGCATGGAGACGGGGCTGGGAAAGCAATGCCATTTCCAGGTGGGCACGCAGCAAACGCAGCCCTTCTGTGTGCTGTAATGCACGGAGATGGGCGCCGTGAAACCTTCTGCTCCAATGGAGTTCTGTTCTCGTGGAGCTGCAGCGCAGTTTCCATGCAGGGGAGCAGCCGCATCGCGTCCCCCCCCCCCCCCCCCCGCCGCCCCCATAGAAAAGAATGCGATGCGAGCAGGAGCAGAAGGAAGGGGCCGAGCCCGGAGAACTCAAAGCGAAAAGAGTATTTTTAAAAGGCAAAAATCCCTTCTTGGTGACCCAGAGAGCAAAATCCCCTCCGAAAAAGTTTCCACGCTCTCTCTTCTGTTGCTCCTCTGTGCAGTAACTGTGAGAAAGCATTGGGAGCTGAGGGGACCCGGGGGGGGGGGTCAGATGGAAAAGCAAAACGTTCCCATTCGTTTCAATCACCTTTTGAGCCGCGGCGATTTTCTTTTCTTTTCCTTTTTCCCCCCTCTCGCTCCATCTTAAAGCCAAACGCGGTGATTTTTTTATGCTTTTAAGCAGCCAGGACCCCAAAGTTCGTGTTTTAGGGGAAAAGCTGCATCCCCGCTGAGCCCGAATGGCAGAGACCTTCTGCTTTCTCCATTGGTGCCCACAAAATCCCCCTCCTCCTCCAAAATCCGTGCGTGGGCGCAGTGACGGCAGCGCTGGGGAAGCAGCGCTCAGATCCCTGCAGGAGGAAGGAGTGGGTTTTGGGGTTGGGGGGTGTGTGGGGGGGTGGGAGCCGTGCTCGTGGAATGGGAAGAGGTGGAGGTGGCGAAGCTTTGGTGGGATCCGTCTCCGTCCTGCAGAGTGAATGGGGGTCCTTGCATCCCTGCTGCGTCCTGGGACTTGGGGCTGGGGTCTGCACTTCTGCCTCCGGGATGGTTTTTGAGCTCAGGGCTGGAATTCTGAGGGCTGAGATGTGCACTTCTGCCTCTGCAATGCTTTCGGACCTTCAATTTTGAGGGCTGGGATCTGCACTTCTGCCTCTGGGCACCCCGGGGCTGATGTTCATCTCCTTGCAGGGCCAGCTGGTGCCTTGGTCCCCACTTCAACCCCCCCCCCCCCCCCCCCCCACTGTTTTCTCCTGTCCTCCCTCCGCTGTGTGCTGCAGCTCTGTGCCCAGTGGCCGTGGAGTTTGGACTGGGTGCTGGCGGCTGCGGGGTCAGTGGGTGCTCGGCCGAGGCGCACGTGGCCGGCCGTGTGCTGGGAAGGGCTGAGTGCTTGCCCTGACCCAGGCAAAGCCACGCGAGAACCTCGAGGTGCTTTCATTCAATCAGAAAGGGTCGTTCCCATATGGGGAGCGCGGAGTCGGTGCCCTCCTTCAGCTGCGCCGGGTGTCTGCGTGGCAATTCCTGGTGCTGTTGCGCGGAGTGCGTTGGCGCTGAGGTGTGCCATGTGCACGGGTGCGCGCTGCAGTGCTCTGCTTTGTTTGGGGTGCTGTGGATGGGGTCCCCGGTGCTGTCACCGTACCCCAGGATGCGCCCCCTGCCCTGCTCAGCAGCCTGGGTGGATGCAGCTCTTATTGCAGCGGGCAGCGCTGGATGGACGCTCTTCCCCTTCCTTTTTCTCCCTGCAGAGACAAACTGTGTTGCTTTCCCTGCGTCGTCTGTGAGCAGCTGCTTCCCGTGCAAAGTGCGTGTGGAGCGGATGCACAGCTCCCGTGGTGGGTGCGGGCTGTGAGACCCCCGTGCTGGGAGGGGGCTTTGTGGCAGCTCCTGCAATCTGTGCACTGCGCAGCACCCAGTGCTGCCCTGGGGGTTCCTCAGCCCTGCAACGCTGCAGTTCTGTGAGTTCCAAACGAGTTTGGGAAACGAAGCCTCGGTGCTGCAATGGGATGGGGGCACCCGGTGTTCTGCTTGGCACCCGGTGCCGCGGTGCGGAGCTGCTGCTTTCGGGAGCTGGGTTCTGAGATGGGTGCCAGCAGGTGGCAATGTGACCAGAGGCATCACGGGGCAAGGGCGAACGCTGGGTGCTGCGGGCATCCCTGCCTCAGCACGCGGGCAGAAGCCCATCCGCCTTCCCCACCAAGCACACCCAAAGGGGTCTGGGGGTCATTGCAGGCTGTGCTGAGCGCTGTGCGCGCAGAAGCTGTGCCCAGGGACGGGAGTGCTGTGACCCACCGGAGCCCCTTGTGCCCGTCCCTCGTCCCACGCTTGCCCCACACCCCTCGATCCCGTTGGGACGCGGTGCTCCGGTGCCGGCCCGGTGCCCTCTGCCCGCCCCCACGTCCACCCAGCTGCAGGTTTCGCTTCTGCATCTCCGGCACCGAAGGGGGAACTTGGCCAGCGAGAGCGAAACTCAGCGGCTGCAACGGTTGCACCCGCACGCAGCCCCCATCAGCCCTCCGTGTGCCCTGGGGCCTCAGGGGACCTGCAGCTCCCGCTGCCCCCCGTGCCCTCCTGGCTTTTCCCTTCCCACTCTCGGGATGAAGAGCCCGAGAGGTAACAAACTCGTCGGGCGTAATGAAGTGGTGGCTCGAGGCAGGGACGCACCTGAGGAGCCTCTGTGTTTTGTGGGTGGATGGTTTGGGGCCGGCTCTGTTAGCCGTGATGAGGGATGGTGAAGAGGGTTCAGCCCAGGGGGAAGTTTGGGTTTGGAACCCTAATGTTTTGTGGCCCCGGACCCGTTGCTAGAGGAAACGTGGAAAGGGGAAGGAGGGATTGTGGTTGGGCAGCTCTTCCCCTCTGCAATCTGAGCCTCCGTCTTGGCCCCTCCACCTCCCCTTGGCACGGACCGTGCCCCCCGAGCGCTCGGTGTCCCCACGTCGCCATGGGCTGGCGGTGGCCCTGGGGTCACATTGCCACGCGCGGAGCTCCCTGCAGCCGGGCTTTCCCATGGCGGTGCTACGGAGGTAAGCTCGCTTTCTGCCGCTAATTGGCTCCTGATTGATCTAACGAGGAGGCCGAGCATCTCGCAGCCTGCGGCGAAGCTGTCCCAGCCACCCGGCCGTGGGGCTTTGAGGAGGGGACACAGACTTTGTGCCATGGGGCTGTGCTGCCCATCCAGAGCGAAACCGCAGCTCCGGCTTCCGAACAGGAACAGCCTTTTTTTTTTCTTTTGTCTGCTCAGCATTTCTGGGCGAGCGCCGGACAAAAAAGATTGCTTTCTCTCTCTCTCTCCCCCTTTTCCTTCCCCTTGTTGTTTTGTTGTGTTCTTTCTTTTTTTTTTTTCACTTTGATTTGCTCCGCGAGAAGGTGATGTCAGCTGCTTTAAATAAACAGCCGCTGGTGTTATCTCTGCCTCCGGCACGCTCTGTGTGCACCGTGGCTTTTCTGCACCAGTCCAGGCTTAGCTGGGCAGTGCATGGCTGAATGCTTGGCTGCTGCTGCACGCTTAGGGTGCGAGCCCTGCCCATGCGTTCACACATCCTCCACCCTGCTCCCACGTGGGCAGTGACACAGCTCCACGATGCCCTGCAAGGAGGGGGAGGCTCTGCACGGACACGGGTGGGCCGGGAGCCGTGCAGGTGGTGGGCTTTGGTGCAGCTGTGGGTGCTGTGGTCCCGCTGGTGCTCATCGCCCGCGCCCTTCCCTGCTGTGGCTGATGCTGGGGTTTGCAGCACTTGCAGCCCAACAGTTTGCAGCAGTTACGTTCTGACGGTGCAGCTCGTAAGCCTTGGCTTGGCAGCTGAAAGCAGAAGGCCGGGTTGCACCGCTGCATGCCCTGGATGCGCAAGGTGAAGCTCCTGTGGCTTGCATGCCCTGCTCCCTCCCTGTGAAGGGCACGGCTCTTTTTTCGTGCAGGGAAATCAAGGGCTGTCATTGATGGGGCTTGTGTTTGACCAGCAGGCTGCTCTGGCCACTAGAGCAGGTACAAGAGGGAGTGTAAAGCTGGAGCTCCCCATCCTCAATGCTCTCCCATCGCAGAGCTGGGGTGTGCCTGAGGCTGATGGAAGGCACGGGATAGATGCATACAGCTGCTGGAGGGCACCGTCGCCGCAGGGCCTCATCAGGTGCCCCTCGGCCCCGGCTCAGCCATGTGCTCCCTGGTCCAGCTTTGTTCAGGCTGAATTTTGTAATGTCAGGAAGTGAGCTGGCTGTGGGAGGGGAGGCAGTGGGAGCAGAAGGCTGTTTTGTGGTCGGAATGGAGGATGCCGGAAAGCTGAGCGCAATTCCTCCCTTGGGTGAGGCTGCAGCTCTGCTTGGAGCGGACGCACAGAGCCTTTGGGGTCCATCTCCGTGCCTCAGTTTCCCCTTAATGGCTCTCTGGTGCTGGGACAGTGCTGGTAAATGGACATCCCGAGTGGCTCAGCTTAAAGCATGCGTGTCGGTGCCGTTCTGCTGGTCGTGTTGGAGCCTCTGCACGTTTGCACCTGGAGCTTCATCCCACCTACAGGCAGCAGCGCAGCGCGGGCTCCGAGCTGGGGTTTGAGGCTGCCCCACTTGTGGCTGCTCAATGCACAGACCCCAACCCTGGGCTCTCTGCTTACCCTGGGCTCTCTGCTTGCTGCCCGCTTCCCTCCAGCTTACGACCGGTCCCCTTTTTCGCAGCGTGGTCGATGCTCTGTGGCTGAAGCTGCAGGTGTCTGCATTGCAGGTAGGACCGCTCCCAAGCATCCCCGTGCACCAGCGCAGCCGTGGCCGTTCCCCACATCCCAAGGCAGCAAACAGCAAATGGGCACAGAGCATTGGCCAGGCAGGGAAACCGGGGCGGCTGGGGACGGCTCGTCCCCGAGTGGATGAGCCCTGTGACCATAACGCTGTTATTTTGTCCCCAGGAATAGGGACGTTGTGGTTCAGCGAGGTCTCGGTGCGTTCTCCCTTTCCTGACCTTCTCTGCCTGTTTATTGCTCTTACAGTAAATGTTTTCATCTCCGCCGTCTGTAATGCACTTGTGGTAGGGGCAGCTCCACGGCCCTGTTTGATGCGGGATCTTTGGTTTCGTGTAATGGATATTCCTCCTATTGATTTCGATAGCAGATAGAGAAAGATTTTAAAAATAATCTGCCCCCAGCTGCTGGGAGGAGGGGGCTCTTCTCTCTGCCTGACGAGCACTTTGCTGCCTTGTGATGGCTTTTTAGTGCTGGGGAGGGCAGGGCGCGGGTGATCTATTTGAGGCTTGGAGATGGGAAGTGACGGCGGTTTCCCTGCAAGGTCACGAGCAAGGACTTCTGGAGACCTGCTCCGCTGCCCTGAATCTGGAGCAGCTCCATAGGCTGCACAGGAGCACGGCTTCGCCGTATTGCAGTCGGCGCCGGTGCCGTTCCAGCGCTGCGTTTTGGTCAGCTCAGGGGGCACTTTGGGTTCCTGGCCTCCCTCTGCCTGTGCTACCAAACACATCTGGTGCAGGAGCTCTTCTGAGGGCTGTGACCTTAATTGAATCAAGTCCTTCGTGTCCTGGAGACGGCCGTGTCATCTCCCGCAGCCGTGCTCGGTAATCACATGCCCATTACCACGTGCGCAAAGCTGCAGGGTCCGTGCCAGCCTGCCTTTCTCTATGGGCTTTTGCAGCAGAAGTCTGCTTTCCCTCCAACAAGGAAAAGACCTGAGGTCACTCTGTCTGCTCCTTGGCCGTCTTGGGCATTGCATCACATTCTTTTTATAATCATCAGAGTTTGCATTCCGACGCAGACCTGGGCACGCCGGGATCCCACCGTGCCGCGCGCCGGAGCGCCCGCAGACACAGCCGGGCTGCAGCCAGCCCGTCTCCTTGAAGCCCCACTCACTCTTTCCACCGGAGAGATAAAATTAGCAGCTGCTTTTTCTTTTTTTTTTCCCTCTTTCACCACGGGAATTGCTTCAAACCCTGCCAGCCCAACTGGGTTCCCTTTCGTTGCCCCCTCTCCGCGCTCCCTGGCTCCCTTTTCCCTGTGTTTTCGTTGTTGTTGAACACATGGCTGCTTTCCTCCCTCCCCCCCCCCCCTCCTTTATTATTATTTTTTTTCTTTCTGGGTTATTTCATTTTATTTTTTTTAATTAGCATTTCCCCTTTTCCATCCCTTATCCATTAAAAGCAGGGTTTGGAGCCAAACGACAGCCCGGACCCCTCTCCCCAGAGCACAGGGCTCCATTTGAAGGCCTTATCTATTGCAGCCCTCCTGTCCGCTGCTGCCCTGCTGCTTGGGAGGGGGGTTCCACTGAGCCCCCATTGCTCCACTGCACATTTATGCTATGGTTGTGCTTCACTTTGCGCCCGTGGTTGAGTTGCAGAAGGGATCAGCTGCACAGGAAGGGGGAAACTGAGGCACGGCAGGGACGTGGCTCACCTGCAGGCTTGGAGAGCCGGGATTTCCTCCTCTTGAAATCAAACAAACACGGGAGGAGGCAGCAAGCACGCTCAGATCCCAAGCACGGCATCGAACAAGGATAAAACCCAGCCCAGGCACCGAGCGTGCGTCGTGGCATTGTGGATGCTCTGCATTCTGTGGGGCACGGGGAGGATGCTTCTTTGCCCCCCCCCCCACCCCCCACCCCCTCCACGTGGCCCTGTGCTGCTGACCGGTGGCAAGCAGTGGCCGTCCCATTGCGGCCCTGCGGCAGGATCTGCAAAAGCAAACAGGAAGCTGAGCAGGGAGCAGCCCACCTTATTGACTCGCTTGTTTACCGTGGTTCCTCTGAGGTCAGCGTTGGGGTTTTAACACCCTCCTGCTCGTTTCGGCAGCTTGGGGAGCAGGGTGGGAGCGGGGCTCTTTGTTTCCTCCAAGTGGAGGAGGGGGATGGACGTGTGGCCGGGAGCTGTGCCCTGCAGGGTGCAGGGATGCTCGGGTGCAGGGGTGTGCAGATGCAGGGGTGCTTAGGTGCAGGAGCACTCGGGTGTGGGGCTGCTCGGGGGCAGGGGTGTGCTGATGCAGGGGTGCTTAGGTGCAGGAGCACTTGGGTGTGGGGCTGCTTGGGTGCAGGGGTGTGCAGATGCATGGGTGCTTAGGTGCAGGAGCACTCGGGTGTGGGGCTGCTCGGGGGCAGGGGTGTGCTGATGCAGGGGTGCTCAGGTGCAGGAGTGCTCGGGTGTGGGGCTGCTCGGGTGCAGGGTTGTGCACATGTGGAGGGGCAGGGATGCTCAGGTGCGGGGTGCTCAGGTATAGGGATGCTTAAGTGCAGAGGTGCTGAGGGAGATGCTGTGCCCACATGTGCTGCTGCTGCCTCTGCAGTGTGGGGATCTTGGGGCGGGTGCAGCCGTTGCAAAAGAAGCCTCAGCCATCCTGGCCTGAGTTTCTGTAGGGTTTTTACTGCTCTGAGGCCGGCGCTGCTGTCATCCTGGACGGGCCTGGGTTAGAGCTGATAATACTTCTGTTAGTGCTGGTAATCCTTTTCATATCCACTTCTGTGAAAGCTTAGGTGCAAAGCCTGCAGGGAGGAGGAGGGAGGACATCTTTTTAGGAATCGGTTCCGTTCTCCCCCCTTGCAACGTGCTGTACAAGTGCAGAGTACGCTGCCCTCACAGGAGGGCACGGATGGGGTTAAAGCTGCCCCTGGCAGAGTGGCTGTGCTAATGGGAAACATGCTGCAGTGGCATCGATGCGGCCGCTTGCACCTTGGTTTGATTTGGGCTTTTCCACTGTGGCCGCGCTCTCCGGTTGCAGGCTGCAGCGCTGGTGCTTCCCTATGGAAAGGGCTGCACGTGGGCCTCGTTCCCTTGATTAGAAAGCAAACCAAACGGCGTCGTTTGGTGGAAAGCATCCAGCTGCGTGGCCGAGGAGCAGGCTTGTCGGGGGGGTAGAAGCAGTCCAGGATGCAAAGGGATGGATGAGCAGCGTGGGATGGGGGTTGTGGAGGTTCCCCTGGGTGAAACCCACCGCCAGGAGAGTGCTGGGGGGAAACCCAGCTCTGCTGATGGGGAGGACAAACGTTCCTTCTGGGTGTGATCTGCCCTCCTCCCGCTGCATTGCAGGGCCCCACCGTGGTGCTGGGTGGGGAGATCTGCAGGCAGCCTTTGTCCCTTCGGGGCTCAGTGCATTTTGGGGTGTTTCAAGCTGTGGGAGCAGAGCTGCGGGTCCCTGCCTTACCCTTAGCAAGGGGCTGACGCTCTCATGGGGGGGGATATGCCTGATGCTTACCGTAACCACAGTGCCATCCTCCCTTTCCACCCCCATCCATCCCCTTCCCTCCCCAGTAGCCCCACACTGAGTTTTGCCATCAGGCCCCGCTTTTGCTTTTGCTCCCGCTGTCAACGGGTTCAATCTGACAGCCTCCCCGTTTCCATCTGGGCTGGGAGCACAGGATCCATCCCCGAATTCAGCTCCCTCCTTCTCTCCCGTTTTTAATGAGTCAACCTCTCATCTGTCATATTAAACCTCCTCATTACCAGGTATCTAAATTTTGCTCTGACAATAGTGACAGGGGAAGCTGCGATATCATTGCCGCAGCGCGCGGCTCCGGGGAGCTGGCAGGTGGTTATTTCATGCCCTGCAGGGAGCCGTGGGGGTGGGCGACAGAGCTGGATAATGGGCTCTTGCTTCCCTTCATTTAGAAAACTGTACTTAGTGCAGGGGAAAAATCATCCCAGCTCTGGGGCTGGTTATGGGGTTGGGGGGTGGGGGGGGGGGAGAGGCGAGGTGACCTCGTTGTGTTGGGATGCTCCCCTGCAGGAGATGGGCAGCGCTGTGGTGGGTGTGTGGGGTGGGTATGGGATGCTCCCCTGCAGGAGATGGGCAGCGCTGTGGTGGTGGCTGCGTGGGGTGGGTATGGGATGCTCCCGTGCAGGAGATGGGCAGTGCTGTGCTGGTGCGTGGGGTGGGTATGGGATGCTCCCCTGCAGGAGATGGGCAGTGCTGTGGTGGTGGGTGTGTGGGGTGGGTATGGGATGCTCCCCTGCAGGAGATGGGCAGTGCTGTGCTGGTGGTGCGTGGGGTGGGTATGGGATGCTCCCATGCGGGAGATGGGCAGTGCTGTGGTGGTGGGTGTGTGGGGTGGGTATGGGATGCTCCCCTGCAGGAGATGGGCAGTGCTGTGGTGGTGGTGCGTGGGGTGGGTATGGGATGCTCCCCTGCAGGAGATGGGCAGTGCTGTGGTGGTGGTGTGTGGGGTGGGTATGGGATGCTCCTGTGCAGGAGATGGGCAGTGCTGTGGTGGTGGGTGTGTGGGGTGGGTATGGGATGCTCCCATGCAGGAGATGGGCAGTGCTGTGCTGGTGGGTGTGTGGGGTGGGTATGGGATGCTCCCCTGCAGGAGATGGGCAGTGCTGTGGTGGTGGGTGTGTGGGGTGGGTATGGGATGCTCCCCTGCAGGAGATGGGCAGCGCTGTGGTGGTGGTGCGTGGGGTGGGTATGGGATGCTCCCCTGGAGGAGATGGGCAGCGCTGTGCTGGTGGTGTGTGGGGTGGGTATGGGATGCTCCCCTGCAGGAGATGGGCAGCGCTGTGGTGGTGGTGCGTGGGGTGGGTATGGGATGCTCCCGTGCAGGAGATGGGCAGTGCTGTGGTGGTGGTGTGTGGGGTGGGTATGGGATGCTCCCCTGCAGGAGATGGGCAGTGCTGTGGTGGTGGTGTGTGGGGTGGGTATAGGATGCTCCCCTGCAGGAGATGGGCAGTGCTGTGGTGGTGGTGTGTGGGGTGGGTATGGGATGCTCCCCTGGAGGAGATGGGCAGTGCTGTGGTGGTGGTGTGTGGGGTGGGTATGGGATGCTCCCATGCGGGAGATGGGGAGTGCTGTGCTGGTGGCTGCGTGGGGTGAGCGTGGGATGTCCATGGGAAGTCCTCTCCCCGGGTGCCTCCCTGGTGGCTCCCAGCAGGACTGGATCCTGAATGAGGATGCTGCTGCCACCAAGAGTGCTGCTCAGGGTCGCCGTGAAGCCCAGCGTGGGCAGCTCTGCAGGTCGCTTTAGCAACGTACTGCCTGGCACCTCCACTCGGCAGCCCTCTGGTTGCTGATCTCCCCAAAGCCTTTCAACCTCCCCCCACCCCCAGCACAACATGCGAGTGTCGGTGCTCCAGCATTGCTGCGGGGCTGTGCTTTTCTCCCCAGGCTCGGCCAATCTTGGCACAACCCGTGGTTTTGTTACAGCTCAGCAGAGCTGGCAGCGCAGTTGGCATCTGCTTTCCTCCGGAGAACGCCTGAATCTGGGTCAGGAATATTTCTACCTTCAAATTCCTCGGGGGTTTGGCTGAATCCAGCCCACATTCTGCTCTCTGGAGTCTTCCGTGTTGGTACCGTGGTGGTACCTGTGGCTGTGGGATGCACCCGGTGGGAGCCAGGTACCCACTGGAGTGCATTGCTCAGAGCTTTGCTGTGCAAAGCTGGTGCCAGCTGCAGGGACCTGTGCTGCTGCACCTGCTCCATGAGCAGGATCTGTCCCCAGGAGGGCTGGGGCCAACCGTGCAGCTGTGCATCCCAGCCGGGTTCACAGCAGAGCAGAGCGCTTTGGCCGCTTTCCTCTCCCCTCCCCCGTGTGCATCTGGAGGCTCTGCAAAGGAACCCAGATAGCATCATCCTGAAACCAGAATAGAAGCTCTGGAGGGGACTCGAGTGCGTTTGTGTGGTTTTGATCTCGGTTTGGAGATAAAGAGGTGCTAAACAATGCCGAGTGGGTGAGCTAGCCCTTCGCTGGGCACAGACAGCCTCTGTCATCCACCGTGCCAAAGCCGTGGCTGCTGTCCCTCCCCGTGGCACTGCATGTCCCTGTCCCTGCAGTCACCGTCCCCCGGGTGCCATCCTGGCTGGGATGTGATGGTTCGGTGGGGTGGCAGTGGCTGCAGCGGGCGTGGAGCTGTGATGGCTCAGCGGGGTGACGATGGCACAGCGATGGAGAGGGCGGAGGGGCGATGGGAGGGCAGTGGTCGGCGTGGGGTGGTGACAGTGGGCGCAGAGCAGAGGCAGTGCAGGAGGAAGAGGAAGGACGGTGCCCCGCAGCATGGGCGCTGCGGCTGAGTGAATCGAGGGGCTGTTTTCCACCCTCCTCGCAGCGGGAGGAAGCTGATCCTGCCTGTCCTAAAAGCGGCAAGGAGGAAACGAAGAGCCCTTGGTGTCGGTGCAGAGGATATGTCAAAAACAACAGTGAAGTCACAACAGGCAGGCCTGGCCGTCAGAGAGAAAGGAAACAGGAAGGCAAGAACTAGAGCTAAACAGTCAGGTTCAAGAGGTGACCGGAGCTGGATCCGTATCCTTGAGCGGAGGAAGTCCAGCCCTTGTGATGAGACAGATGTGTGGCACCGTGGGGTTGGGAACCTTGGCTGTGCAGTGGATTTTGGCCATGGGAGAGAGCCTGAGTGTGTGCAGGTGCTGCTGGTGTTGCAGATCCCGGGCCCGGCATCCCTTCTGGTGGAATGACGACTATGACAGCCAGGTTGGTGCTGGGTGCCCGCAGAGCATCGCTGTGCACCCACCCAGGGGAATTTAGTTCGGGACGCACAGCTCTGCGTCGCCTCTTTGCAGCAAATCCTCCATTCCTCGTGCACTGCAGCAGGTGGGAAACGCCACAGCCTCTCTCCCTTTAATTTAGGATTTTCTGCACTGCTCTCAGCCGTTCTCCCATCCACCTCCTCCGCACGATGAGCAGCGCAGGTCCTTTTGGCACCTTCGCAGGGGAGGGCTTTTCTTTTCCCCTTCTCCCCTTCTTCTCCCCTTCTTTCCCCCCCCTTCTCCCCTTCTTTTCCCCCTCTTCTCCCCCCCTTCTCCCCTTCTTCTCCCCCTTTTTTCCCCTTCTTCTCCCCCTTCTTCTCCCCCTTCTTCTCCCCCTTCTTCTCCCCCTTCTTCTCCCCCTTCTTCTCCCCCTTCTTCTCCCCCTTCTTCTCCCCCTTCTTCCCCCTTTTTCCCCCTTTTTTCCCCCTTTTTCCCCCTTTTTCCCCCTTTTTCCCCCTTTTTCCCCCTTTTTCCCCCTTCTTCTCCCCTTCTTTCCCCCTTCTTTCCCCCTTCTTTCCCCCTTCTTTCCCCCTTCTTTCCCCCTTCTTTCCCCCTTCTTCTCCCCCTTTTTTCCCCTTCTTTCCCCCTTCCTTCCCCCTTCCTTCCCCCTTCCTTCTCCCCTTCTTCTCCCCTTCTTCTCCCCTTCTTCTCCCCTTCTTTTCCCCTTCTTCTCCCCTTCTTCTCCCCTTCTTCTCCCCCTTTTTTCCTCTCCTTCCTTCCCAACCCTCTGCCTTCCCATCTTCCCACCCTCATGCCCTCTTCCCAGCACCGGCTCAGGGAGGACTTTGCTAAACCCAGGTGCATCAAAATTAAGATCTGGACTCCCAAACAGCACCACTTTTATTTTCCACGAAGCCTTCCAAATTTTGCAGTCCCTTTTCATGCCACCACGGGCTCTGCACTGTTGCCTACAAACACACTGGGAAGCGCAGAGCCACACGGAGCTGCAGTTGAAGTGGAAACGCTTTGTTGTTGTTTGGAAAGGATATGTTTGCTGCCTTTGTTTGCCTTTCTCTCAGTCTTCGGGATCCGCAGGTTTTGATCTTTCCTTTCCAGCTGCACCATCAGCGTTTGGTTTATTGGAGCTGATGCTGTGCTGATATCACAGGTGGGGCTGCAGGAGAGGACAGCTTCGTTGTGTCAGCTTGGAGGGGGGGGGGGTGTATGGGGCTGGCTTTGGTGAGGAGGCAGCAAAAAGGAGATGCGATAAAAGGGCATTAAAAATAGCAAACGGGCACAGAAAGTGGATGTGAAGCTCCCAGTGCCACTCTGTGCACTCCCAGGGAAACGTGGGCCTGTGCAACGGGAAAGGGAGCAGGTTTGGAACGGTGCAAAAGAGCTCACGCAGCACCAAGGTGGAATCATAAAACAACAGGTAAAACAGATTGGGAATAAATGTATATAGCCAGTCAGGAACCCAGAAATAAGGGCTTGGAGGAGAGCAGCTTTCTGCCTGCCAGCGCTTGGAGCTGTGGACTCAGCACCCCCAAATTCCTTGTTTTGTGCAAACATCTCCCAGCTGAGAGCCTCCTTTTCTTCTCATCCCTTCCCCTATTTGCAAACTGCTAACTCCGCTCCCTCCCTCGTCTACCCAATTTAAAGCAATTTACTCGGAGCCAGAGTTGAATTACTCAGCACAGAGTTAACCAGCACCTGCTTGGAGTTAATTGGCATGTGTGTTAATTGCTCTGCGAGAGTCATCCTTGTGAGGAGCGCATGAAGGGTGCTGGAGTGGTGGGGGGGTGAAGCAGAGTGGGATGATTCCTTTTGCTGGGGCTGCAGAGTTTCTCCATTGTCTCGTAAGGGTTGGGCTTTGCCCTCCTGCCAGTGTGACGTGCTGGGGTGTTGTATCAGCCTGGGGACGTCGGCCGCTCGTCCCGGGGTGGGGATGGAGATGTGGGGTGCCTTTTTGCAGGTGCTGAGCAGAAAGCGGAGGCTTTGTGGGGTGGGCTTTGTGAAACAGCCACCTGGCCAGGAAGCCAGAAAGAATACCTGGCTCTAAAAATACATTGGGGAAGGGTGGGGGGTGCTCCAACACCCCCCCCCCAAAACCTCAACTGAAGCACCAGGAGAGAAAAGGGCCCGGGGAAGGGGATCTGTGTTGGTGCACCTGGGCTTTGCTTGCAGCTCGGGGGAGGGAAACGTGGTTTGGTGCCCAAGGAAGGGCTGAGCTGGGCTTTGCTCATCTGCAAACCCTTTGGAAGCGTGGTGAAGCTCTTCCACATCCTGGGAAGAAGTTCCCCAAATGAATAAGGTTAAAATAACTCTTCCTTTCGCTTGGCTTGGGTTTACGGCCCGTTGTTCTCCAGCACTTATTGCTGCTGCTGCTGCTGAGGAGTTCTTCTCAGGATTGGGCAGCCGATGTGCTGTCATCCCTGGGGAGGGTTTCCTTCTCTAAGTGCTGCAGCACAGAGGGGGGATCAGCGTGCTGCCCCTGCTCTGGGTGCAGAGCTGCTGCTCGGTGCTGAGGATGGGGACGGTGCGTTGGCAGCCGCGTTGCAGAAATGCCACCTCCAAGGGGAAAAGCTGCAAAGGAAACCTTGCAGAAAGTTCTTCCTCCTCCCACTTTTCTCTGTGCATGCAAAAGCCTCGCGGCTCCCAGCCTGCTCCTGCACGGGCTCACGCGGGTGGGGATGGGGAGCAGATCCTGGCAGCATCCCTGTTGCACCGCTGCTTGGCTGGGAGGGGATGCACGCAGCAGTTTGGATGAATGGCGATCAACAAATGCAACCTCAGCGTGCTTGTCCTTGCACGGATCTTTTCCGTTAGGATTTATGGGGGGGGGGGGGGGGGGGGGGGAAGGGTTCCTATTGGCCTTCACCTCTCCGGGCTTCTGAATGTTTGGCTGCTCTGGGGAGGAAACATTGGGTGATGGGGGGGGGATCATCATCCTCCTCCCTGTCCAGTGCTCGAATCAGCTCTGAGACTGCCCGGCGCGGTGCATGATGAAGATAAATAGGGCAGATGGCTCACAGAGAGAGCTCTGAACCCTAAAAAACAAAGGGGGGTGGGGGGGGAAGGGGGACCACTGGGGCTGGGCTGGTGAAGGATGGGGCGAGGGTCCCTGGAGAGGGGCTGTGGGGCAGTGGGATAGGACGGGAGCTCAGGTTTTGGGTTTTCTCTGGTCGCATTGCTTGTGAGCAGCCCAAGTGCTCGGCGCTGCCAAGTGGAGGCAGATAGGGAGCTATTCTGGGACTGGCGTTTCCCTCAGCCCGAGCCTTGGCACGGGGCACCCTTGCGTTAAGTGCGGTGTTATCGCTGCCCATATTCAGCCACTCAAAGAAAGAACCTGGAGAAAAACAGAGGGGAAAGGCGCTCAGTCCCTTATCCCACCCATCGCATGAGGAATGGGGCTGGGGGTGCTGTGTTCCACGGGGTGCCTTGGCCTGGCTTCCTTCCCCGTCCTCCTTCCCCCCCCCCTGCCCCTAAGAATTAGGTTTCTGTGCCTGGTTACGTAGACGTATTTCTTTCTTTACTTCGAGTAATCAAATAAAGGCATTTTAAAATTCAACATTGGAGATGCACGCAGGAACTGGAGATGGGTTTAAATTGCCTGAGCTAATCACCAGCTGCTCGCGGCTTCGTTAAGAAGAAGAAAAAAAGCAAAAGAAGTCGTCGTGTCCCGGGTGGATGGTAGTGATGGCATGCTGGGGGGGTTCCCTGAAATGGGGAGGGATGGGGGAGCCACCCCAGATCGGTGGGCGTGGGTCTCACCTCTGCCTCTGTCCCTGCAGGTTTCTGATGGCTCAGCCCCACTGGATTCGCCGGAGGGTGCCATGAACTGAGCGCCCAGCTCCGTTTCGTTTGCTTTCCTTTGGTTCTTCATCGCTCCCTCTCCCGTGCATTTTTCATGAGAACGTTTTTAAAAGGGGGTTCCTCTCGCACTCCCCCCCCCCCCCCCCGAGCGACGCTGTGCTGCTCCGGTGAGGATCTCCTGAGAAGATGGGGAGGAAAAAGATCCAGATCCAGCGGATCACGGATGAGCGGAACCGGCAGGTGGGTGCCCCCCTCCCCGCCCCCATATACCCATTTTCACACATTTTTAGGGTCCCATTAACTCCCCACTTGCGCCCCTCAGGGCCAAGCTCTGCTTTTCTCATCCAGCTCATAATATTAAGCCTCACGGTGTGGGTTCATGCTGCTCACAGCAGATGCCCCGGGCCCAGCAGACCACCCCATTTTCCAATCCCAAACGCAGAGCTGCCCCCACCTCAGCCCTTTCCAGAAGAACGCATCTTCCCCACTTAGCTGCCACTTCTCTTGCAAAAAGCCTATTTCGTTTGACATTTTCCACGAGGCTTTTCCAATGAGAAACAGCCACGACAAGGATCCCTTTTTCTGAAGGAATCGTAATGCTTTTCAATGGAGAGCTAACATGTGTCCAGGGCTTTTTTCCTCCTCGTGCCAGATTTTCACTGCGCTGATGCTGAGCTGTTGACACACGCGCGTGTGTGTGCATGCGTGGGTAAATGCATCCATGCATCTCAAAGGGGGGGGGGGAAACCCCATCGTTTCTCCCTCATTTTCATCTTGCTGAGCCCAAGCTGCAGAGTGGCAGCGCTTTGCTGGAGCAGCTTTGCTGTGCGGTTGCTCCACCATTGTATTTCCTGAGGACGTGGAGGACGTCCAGTGCATGTCCTGCTGCACTTTTCTGCTGCTTTCTTATTTGTCCTCCGGGAAAAACAAACGGTGCTGTCTATCCCTAATGCTTGAGAAGTGGTGGGTAGCAGAACGCGCTGAACCATCCGGTTGCTCCTCAGCCAAACAATAGCAAATGGCAGCTTTTCTTCGTTGTTTGGTGGTTAAGGGGATAGGATGGGTGTAAAGTGGTTTCGCTAATGGCTCTGATTGCTCGTGGCACTGCTTATTTCCGTTGCAAGCAGCAAGGAGGGCTTTGGGGTTGTTGAAGAAGCTGGGGTGTGCTTGCTGGGGATGCACAGGGGAGCGCGGTGCTGCACGCAAGCAGCCAGCCCTGTTTGGAGCTGCAGCAAGTGGAAAATCTGTGGTCATGCTGGAGGCAGTGGCACGGCCCAGCACTGTTGTATAAAGCCTTCAGGATGGGAAAGCAGCATCTTGCTGCCAGCGCCGGCAGCCAAAGCAGGGGGAGGCGTTTGGGGCCGTGGTGTGGGGGTCTGCAGCCCTTTCCCACAGTCTCAGATGTGCAGTGAGCCTCGGGTCCCTGGGCTGGTTGTGTTGCTTCAGCTCACTGTTCTCCCGCTGCTGCTGCAGGCAGATATTCCATCTGGAGGTGGGAATCTCGTGGCTGGGGGGTGCTGGAAATGGGAGGTCACCCACAGAGCCTCCCTGCTGTGGCTGTGCTCTCCTGGTCCAGCAACAGTCATCCTTACGGTGCAGGGAGAGCAAGTCTGCGTGGAGGGGACCGGGATTACAGCAGAAGCCAAACCCAGGGGAGGAAAGCAAGTAAGAGTCTCTAATGTCATTAGGGGAATTATTGGAGAGGATTTGCCAGAACAGATCAGACCATCAGTCCTTCAGGGCCAGGCTGCTGACTCTGGCAATGGCCAATATGGTCTGCATCAGGGGAAAGGCAAAAATCCCCTGGTAGCGTAGGGCTGTGTGGGGCAGTAATTCCTTCCTGACCCCTTTGGTGATCGGCTTATGCCCTGAAGCATGAGATTTGATTACCCTCTTAGACTTATAAGGTTAATTCTTTGAGATGGGGCGCGTGCCCACGTGCATCCCAGCCCCTTTGCATGGCGCAGCGGGGTTCGGTGTTTCTCTGCCCTATAGCTGCTGGATGCATAGGGCACGCGTAGCTGATGCTTTTGTGGCAGGGCTGCTTAAAGGGCAGATCTGTGCTTTTCTCTGCAAGGTGAGCTGTGGTCATCAAGAAAAAGGCTTGCTTCTGTGCCATGTCCCTGGGGGGGAAACATCCCCTCCTTCTCAGAGAGATGGGGGTCCTTTGATGCTTTGGTCTGCCCGTCACTGCTCAGCTTGCTGTCTCATTGTGGGTAGGTGACCTCAGAGCTGAGGGGATCCTGAGAAATTCAGGGCAGCCCTCAGCACTCGGTGGTTTTGGATCCCTGGGTGATGCAGGGCAGCGGGGTGCCCACTGGCCACGTGAGCTTGCGCTTGGAGCTGGGGCGAGTGGTGCACGTGGCGGGGAGCAGCGGGTGAGGTGATTAGAGCCCAATCTCGTTACTGCTTAATCATCTCCAGGAGATGGCTGGGAGGGATGAGATGTGCTCCAGCTCCAGCAGCAGGGATAGGGAGGCACGGACTGTGCGCTCACAGGTCACTGGGTGCGTGCTAGGCTGCGGCGACGATGCCTGGGGAAGCTCAGGCTCAGCTCCTGTGGCACTGCTGAGCCAAAGTCTCATTGAGCTCCTCCCTCCACGCCTCAGGCTGGAGCTGCTCAGCTTCAAGATCAATGCCGTGACTGTGGTCCTAAGTGGGATTGAGCCCTACCTTGCACGCAGGCAGCAAGGGAGCAGCTTCCATCACCACAGGGCGTCACAGCTGGTCGCTGCCTGTGCCCCAGCGTGCTGCTTCACCCACACTTGAAGCAGTGTGGGAGCCTCCCCTCTATGCTTTTTTATTCCTTTCCTTTTGCTTTTTGTTAAGAGGGCGTCTTGCACCTTTCTCCACTTGGGGGTTCAGGGGCAATCAGCAGCTGCTTGGAGCATCCATGGGTGCTGTGACTGAGATGAGGAGCCCCAAACCAACCCCTCCGGCCAGCTGCATCCTGGTGGGCGTTGGTGCAGACTGGGAATTGCTTGGGTTTGGAGCCTGCACCCTGCCCTAGCCGTGGCCACCTCCTGATGCACAGCTCTCCCTTCACGAGATGTTCAGTGCTCGTGCAAGACGCCAGGAGAGCAGGAAACAGTGCTGGCAGGTGGAACATGCAGATCTCTGACCTCTGGGGTGCAAAGCTGCGCTTCGCACCTGTGCTTTCCATGCTGGGGTCTGGTGACATCCAAGCTGCTGCGGTGAGCGAGGAAGAGCTCTGCCCTGCGAGAATATTCAACTTAAAACCCCCCAGCAACCCGCAGCCCCCGGACAGATGGTAGCTCTGCTGGGGATTTTGCTGAAATCTATTTTCTCTTGATTTGGCAATATGCAATTTCCAATGCTGATAATCATCTCTGCGCTTGTGAAGTGTCTGCCTCGCGAGCCCAAAATAGGCGTCAGCACAAATCTGTTGGGCCATGCAGAAGAGGGATGTGGGAGAGGAGAGCTTGGGATTGTTGTCCACTCGGGGAAGCTGAGTACAAGAGGTGTCCTCCTGCCGTTACCTTCCTTGGGCTTCTCCTCCGGTGTTGATCCCAAATCCCTTCTGCTTGCTTCCAGGTGACCTTCACCAAGCGTAAGTTCGGCTTGATGAAGAAAGCCTACGAGCTGAGCGTGTTGTGCGACTGCGAGATCGCCCTGATCATTTTCAACCACTCCAACAAGCTGTTCCAGTATGCCAGCACCGACATGGACAAGGTGCTGCTTAAGTACACTGAGTACAACGAGCCCCATGAGAGCCGGACCAATGCGGACATCATTGAGGTGAGGCCACATCCACGTCCCACCGTAGTAGGGTTGGGGCCGGGAGGAGGCTGGGAAGGATCTGAGGGGAATGAGCGGACCACCAGGCTGATTTGGCATCTTTTTTGGTCAAACTTTGGTGCCACCGGACGCCATCTGGAGTTATGTGCTGATTTACTGCTGTGAAATGGAGGTGCAGTGTGGCTTTGTGGGATTTTCCAGGTAAACCAGGTTGGGTTTTGGAGGCGTCTCGCAGGGCTGCAGCTGCCTCTGTGGGCTGTGTCATTTGTACGCAGTGGGGCTGCAGGAGGGCACCAGCAGCTAACAGCAAGTGGCGTGGGCCTGGGGGGGGTCTTTGAGTGCGTCTCCTCTGACCTCTGCTCAAAGCACAGCCTGCCTCCCACTGGCTTGATGGAGATGCATTTTGTGAATCCTGTCTGACCTAGCTCTGTGGTGGGGATGACAAGGGCACAGTGTCCAACCCTTGCTGAAGCCCGAGGCTGGCGACACCCACTGCTCCCCCTGCAGCCTCCAAACCTTTCAGGCTGCTCTCGGTAAGCCCACTCAGGTCATCCCCACTACATCCTCCTCATTCCCGTGTCACCATCCTGGAGCCCAGGATGCTCGCTGGGCTCCCCAGCCACACCGTGGCGATGGTGTGATGGAACCACGTGTGTGTCACTCATCAGCTGCAAGCTGTGTGTGGGCAGCTCCCTTTACGCATGGGCAAATTCAGACAAATGCGAGGGCTGCCTGGGTAATTATTGACATTATGGGCGGGCATCAATTAGCACCGGTGGAGCCGTTAGTCACTTGGGGCTTGTATGGCAAGGAGGCTGCAGACCATCCTCTCCTGCCACTTGGACCTGCGATCCCTGCCTTTGAAGCCCTCTGGTGCAATTCAGCAACCTCAGGCTTTGATTTCGTAAAGAAAAGAACAGACGATCCCACAACCTAGCTCAAAAAATCTGGCTTTTTTTGGGTTGTGTTTTTTTTTTTCCACCTCCCTGAAGCATCTCTTTGTGAGCGCTTTGAACCAACATCTGCTGTCCTCTGCGCTCCTGCTCAGCACCAGGCAGCCAACAAGCACCTGTCTGCTCCATGGGCCTTTGCAGACCTTCCTAAATTGTTCAGAATGCCATTTCTGGATGTGATTTGAAGCAATGGTTGTAGCCCTGTCCTGGGAACAGTAGGGCCCCGTGCACCTCGGTTGCTGCATTTCACAGCCACGGTTCCCTGCCTTGCTCGTTGGTGCAACCTTGCCCAGCCTCCCCAGGATGCTCATACTGGAGCTCGCAGCGTTGAACAGATTTGTCTCAGCCTAAAAATACCGTAAACATTTTGGGCAGCATTCTCTGTTCCCTTATGGTCCAAGATGCAAACACTCCCAAGCCGACGAGTTACACGCAGTCCTTGGCACCCAAAGAAATGCTGTGTTTGCACCACATGAAAAGATGGATCTGCATCCAAAGCTGGAGGGAGGAACATGGAAGCGGAAGGACACTGGCTGATGGTGAAGAGAGAAGCCGAGGCTCGGCGTGTCTCGCCAGCAGAGCTGCTGTCATCTGCTCTGAGATCCTGTTCAGGCAGGTTCAGAGCCACTCAGGCATCTATCCTCGTCCTCATCCCTTCTCCTCGCATGCAACAGGGCTTGGACTGCTCTAGGATGTTTCTGTTTTCTGTTCCAAACCCTGCCAGGACCTTTCCTGATTGTTGACTTGGCTGGACTCAGACTGGGTCTTGCTGGAGCCCCAGTTCTGTGCAGGTTCTTGATGTCTCACCTATCAGATCTTCACAGCATGACTTCTTGGAGGTTCGGGTCATGGTGGGAAGCTTGACAAGCACATCAGCGGGGCCAGGATTCTGCTCTGCCCCATGGGCAAGGGACAAAGCTGATTGTGAGGTCTGCATTTGCTTGGAGATGTTTGAGTGGCTGAAGGGGGTCACTGCCTCTGTGTGACACCCATGTCCCATTCCTGTAGGAGAGACACAGCCCTGTGTGCCTCCAGAAGCACCTTAGGGGTATGAGGAGAAGGTGACACAGGCCTGGCCAGTGGGGCCTTGCACAGTGCAGGGCTTCAGGCCTGGTGTCAACAGGGCTTCGTACTGTATAGGGACATAGGCCTGGCAGCAGTGGGGCCTTGCATGGCACAGGGACTCAGGGCTGGCACCAATGGGGCCTTGCATGGCACAGAGATTGGGGCCTGGTAGCAGTGGGGCCTTGCATGGCACAGAGATTGGGGCCTGGTAGCAGTGGGGCCTTGCATGGCACAGAGATTGGGGCCTGGTAGCAGTGGGGCCTTGCATGGCACAGGGACTCAGGGCTGGCACCAATGGGGCCTTGCATGGCACAGAGATTGGGGCCTGGTAGCAGTGGGGCCTTGCATGGCACAGAGATTGGGGCCTGGTAGCAATGGGGCCTTGCATGGCACAGAGATTGGGGCCTGGTAGCAGTGGGGCCTTGCATGGCACAGGGACTCAGGGCTGGCACCAATGGGGCCTTGCATGGCACAGGGACTCAGGGCTGGCACCAATGGGGCCTTGCATGGCACAGGGACTCAGGGCTGGCACCAATGGGGCCTTGCATGGCACAGGGACTCAGGGCTGGCACCAATGGGGCCTTGCATGGCACAGGGACTCAGGGCTGGCACCAATGGGGCCTTGCATGGCACAGAGATTGGGGCCTGGTAGCAGTGGGGCCTTGCATGGCACAGAGGTTGGGGCCTGGTAGCAGTGGGGCCTTGCATGGCACAGGGGCTCAGGGCTGGCAGCAGTGAAGGCGAGCTCTTGGGATGAGGCACTCAGTGCAGCAGGAGGGGTTTGGGCCCCTCCGCTCCCTTCCTAGCCCAGTCCTGACTGCTGCAAGCTTTTAAGTCTGAGAAAATCTCTCTGACTGCAGTGAGGGGGAGAGAGGGGGGGTGGTCCTTAATCGCGGGGCCTGGCTGAGGCCTCAGACAGGCACGCTGAGTGCCACGTGCGCGCCTGGCTGCGGATCACGCCGGCTTTGCTCCTCGCTGTCGCTTCTCGTTTCCCGAAGCCCAGCTGATGTGCCAGCTCCTGGTGAGGGATGAAGACGGGACAGGGCTGTGGGGACCAGGATGCTCCAGGTCAGGCAGCACATCCTCTGCTTTCCCTGGCTGTATGGCAGCAGGGTTGGCTCCTGCCTCACTCCCCCTTCCGTCGCTGCGAGAGGTGCAGGGGCACTGCGTCCTGTTCCTTTCCATCCTTCCCCAAAGTCAGGAGCTGTTTAGATTGCAGCCTCCCTCCTTTAAGGGAAGTTGGCTGCATCCTGGCCGAGCATTGCTTCCTCTCACATGCTCTGGGTTTCCTGCTGCTCTCCCACCCTCCTTGGGTTAAAACCCACTCCTGAATGAGGTGGGAGCAGCCACCGAACTAGCACTGCACCAGGAGAGGGCATTTTTTTGGTGATGTGGTGTTCTCACCCTGGTTTTATCCTTTGAAATTTTTCTGAGGTGAAGAAATTCAGTTGAAATCGGTGTTAAATGAGAAGAGGTCGTTTTCCGCTGCGTTTCAGTGCTGTAGGTTTTAGGAAGGAGGGATTTCCTTCAGGTTTTGTGAACGGAGATGGGTGGAACAGCTGGCCACGATGCCTGCGAGGAGAAACACCGCAGCATGGGCACAGCCCCTTATTAGACACCAGAGAGTCTCCCTAGCACAGCTCCTGTTGCACGCATCTGTAGGAAACACAGCTTCATTGCTTCCATGGCTCATGGAACAATGTTTTCCACTTTGCCTCTGAAAGAGAGAGAGAAAGAGAGAGGGGGAGGAAAATCTCTTTTTTTAAGCAATTAGGGAGACTCAACTTTCCAGCTGCATCGGTGAAACAAAAGATTTGGGGAAAGAATTTTGCAAAAAAAAAAAAAAAAATCCAAAAAAAGGCAAAGCCCGTCCCTTCCCCTGTGCAAGAGCATGGCACATTTTTTTTTACAAACGAGAATGCCCAGAAATAGCAAAATAACTGGGAAAAATCCTCAGGAGCCTTCAAAGAGCGGCCTTGAGAACCTCCCTTTGGCTCAGCCCTTGAGTTGAGCCCCAGCAACTCAACTGATGTCTGGGCAGCACGGATTGCATGTGCTTCCATTCATGCCAGTAGAGTGCGTTCTGCTGAAGCTGCCCCTCCTGTGTAAAGGGGAAACGAATGACACCAACCAGGATTTGGGGGTATGGCAGCACCAAGTGGGGCTTCACACACCCCCATGCTCTGCTGCTGCGTGTGAAGACATCACTGTGGGTGCAATCCAAAGAAGGAGACGTGAAGCATGCGTGCTGAAAGCGTTGTTTCTTTTGGAGAGGTGGCGTCTGAATCTGCTGCTTTCCCTTGCTACTGCTGCTAAATTTACTACGTGAGCACGACGGCTGGCAAAATGGTGTTGGCTTCTGCAAGCCTGAATGACGTAGAAGGTGGCTCACGTTGAAGCACGGGTGCAGATGCTGAAGGGGTTTCAGTTGGAGGGAGGGAAGCTTGCTGGGGTTGCAGTGGGAGGAAAAGAGCTTCTGGGGAAGTCACGCTGCCCATATGGCTCCAGGTAGAGCAGAGCAGCTCCGGGATGTGTTGGCCTCGAAGCAGAGATGTTTATAGCTGTTTAGGAAGAGGAGAGGAGAATTGTCAAGGCCTTTATTTTTCCCCCTGCTGAATTTGGCATGAAAAGGGATCGAGAATTCCAGGAAATTCTGTAGCTTTGACTTAAAATAAAAAATAAAAAAAATTGGCAAGCGACGGTTCCATAATAACGCCTAATTGCTTTTGGTATTTTGAAAATAAAATGATTAAATGTTGCACGCGTAACGCAGTCTGCAGATTGGCTGCTGCGTGTGAAAAGAGGCACTTTTTGCCCAAACCCTGCTTGGGTTTTTTGCTGAGTGCCCATCCCGCCATGCAACCACCAACTCCTGCACACGGGAGCACAGCACCCAGGTAACCACGACCTGTGCTTGCTTTTTGCCTTTGTTTCCTACGTGCAATAACGTTTTATCTGTTATTTCTAGCGGGAGGGTGCAGCCCCATCCTTGAGGTTTATTTCCCCTCCTTGTCACTGCGCTGACCGGAGGTGACAAAACCCACATATCTGAGCTCGTATGGGTCCAAATTCAGCAGCAGCATACGCAGATCTTTTGAGATCCGGGGAGTTTCTCCCTCCATCTGTCTGTCTGTCCATCCGTCCCTATCATTCAATGCCACCTTGGTGCACAAGGGTCCTAGGGCCAGCCCTGCTGCTGTGCTGCGGGGGCGTTCCAGGGGAACCCCACCAGTCCCAGGTCTCAAACTGTCCTGATTGTGTTTTCAGACGTTAAGAAAGAAAGGTTTTAATGGCTGTGACAGCCCGGAACCCGACGGAGATGACTCGATAGACCAGAGCCCCTTGATGGAGGATAAATACCGTAAAGGCAGCGAGGATCTGGATATCCTGTTCAAGCGATACGGTGTAAGTAGCTGCCCCGTGGCCAGAAAGCCTTCATTATTTGTTCTGTTTTTCTTCTGTTCGATTTCCCCCCCAACCTCATCCCCGCTCCCTCCCCAACACCCCTGTCCCCCCCCCTGCCCCCCCCCCCCCCCCCTCCACACATCACACAGGCGCTGAACAAGAAGCACAGGGAGTGCGAAAGCCCGGAAGGGGATGAAGTGTTTGCACTGACCCCGCAGACGGAGGAGAAATATAAAAAGATTGATGAGGAGTTTGATAAAATGATGCAGAGTTACCGGCTCGCAGTGAGTAGCTGGTGGCCTGCAGCCCATCCCGCCCCGACTGCCTCTGGGTGACGGAGGTCTTGCATGGCTTTGCTTTGGAGCCGTGCTGTGCCATGGGAACCAGGGCCCCGAATGCACCCAGAGGGGCAGGAAACTAAGGGAGAAAAGGGGGGAAAGTGGCTCTGGGGGAAGCGGCACCAGGAGCTGTTGGGGACCCTCTGGTTTCCCACCTGGAGAAGTGGGAGCAGCCCCTGGGCGACTCAGCCAGCTCCAGCATCCCTGGGCTCTGGGTCAGGGCTGCCTCTGCCCGTTGGCCGTGAGTAGTGGATTTGAGCCTCCTTGGCCACCCTTTTGCCCCCAAAAGGGGTTTTCCCTGGGTTAAGAGCCCCAGGTCCCTGTGAGCCAGCAGGGAGGAGCACTGGGTCAGCCCGCTTTGGGCCATTCTGCCTTAATTCCACCCAAATCCATCAAGCCCTCAGGGCAGCTGGTGGCCATGGCAGAAATCCAGTGAGGTTTTAGCCCGTGATCCCAGGCCCATCAGCGGGGTGGCATCAGGACAGTGCTGGAAGGGATTTGTGTCAGAAGACGGGAGGGGGAACGTGTGTCAAATTAGTTGTTAGCAGTGGGAGCGAGGGCTGTTGGTGCAGGCAAACCTCCTTCAGTGGGATTAGCCCCGTGTCACTGCAGCCATCATTAACGCTGCTGGGAGCGGAGAGGCTAATATTGAAGGGCTGGATGCGGCGTTAGGAAATTACACAGCCCCCTCCAAAAAAAAAAAGAAAGTATCTGCCCTTCCATGCTTTGCGAGCCCACACAGGTTAAAAATTCTGGCTTTTCAAGAAAATTGGGTCTTGAAATCCATCCCCCTCGGTTTTGCTGACTCAGCTTGCAGAGCACGGTGTGCACGGGGTGTTTTGCCTCGGTGGCACTGGCTCGTTAGGGAAGAGATTTTGGCCCCACCAGGGCTTGCTTGGGGTGAAGGCACAGCTCTGCCCACTCGCAGCCCCTGCACTAGCCCTGGCCTGCCTGTGCTTTTGGGCAGGGGGCATTCGGGTGCTGGGGGTTCAAGGCAGAGCGTCTGGCTCCCCGACTAAACCCCCTTGTGCAGTGGGGATGGAGCGGTTCCAGCGGAGCGTGTGCTGTTGAAGGTGACGCTTCTCCTTTTTAACCAGCTGGAGTGTTTTTGTGTGCGATGAGAACTAACTGGGCTCGTTAGCTAACAGCAGCCGTGTTTGCTATGGAGAGTCCTCTGCGCTCGGAGCGTGTTTGCAATGGCTTTCGACAAAATCAGGCATCGTTAGGGCTTGGCTGACGTGTGCATCTTCTCCCCAGATTTTAGACTGAGGTGTGAGCCTGTCCTGGCAGCCCCTCTGCCCCAGCTGCCCCCAGGCAGTGGTGCTGGGTCCCAATTGCACGCTGGCCTGGCAGCAGTGTGGAGATGCAGGGGCTGGACGCTGCTCTCTGATCATCCTTGCTGAGGATGTGATGCACCGGGTTTGCTCTTCATTCCCTCTTCTGGGAACGCACACACACGTGCTTACAGTGATTTATTGCACAATGCTGCCACACCGTTCACACACCTAACAAAACCTGCCAGGCTCCCCATGGCCCCCCTCCTTTTTTATTTTTGTTTGCAGCTGAGCAGGGCCAGGGCTGTGTTAAGGCTTGTACAGCCCTGGGAGGGGACATGCCAGTCCCCAGAGCCCTTGGAGCCATGCTGCAGCACCAGCTCGGGGCCACAGGATCTCTGAAGGACAGGATGCCCTTGAGCGGGTGGGAGGGTTTCCAGCAGCGAGCTGGGTGAGCACTGTCCCTTCTCCCCTCCTCTCCTCTCCCCTTAAAGGAATTCAGCCACTGCGAGCAGCACCCTATAACACCATGGTGCTGGGTACTTGGCTCCCTCCACCCCTACTGTTGCATTTAGTGGGGACACTGGGTGTTGCCTGGTGCACGGGGTGCTCTGCTTTCCCAGCCCTTGGCAAATTAAAGTGGGATTTTAACAAAGCCCCTGCTAAAGCCTCTAAGCAGGTGCCTGTTCCTGTTAATGAAGAGCAAATCAGTGACATAAGAAAGGCTGATGGGATAATCACGGTGAGTCTGGTTCCCGTGGGGACGCTGGTAGGTGAAGCTGGTCCTCGACCTGCAGACAAGGATAGGGCTTGAGCTGTCCTCCTGCTCTCACCAGGTCATCTCCTCCTCCTGCCCCACAGCTCCTGGTGGTGGAAGGACAGACCTCAGTGTCACCTGGAGGGCACGAGGCGGTGAGAGCCTGTCCCTGGGGCTCAGTGCCGCTCTGCAGAGGGGCAGAGGGCAGTGCTTCAAGGGGCACCCAACAGCACTTCTCCCCTCTTTGTCGCTTTGAGCTCTGAAAACATGACGGGTAAATAAATAAGGCCGAAAAGAAAGAGAAAGCAGCCAGTGGCAAAGCTGTGATGTGTCCAGGCAGACTCTGTGCTGTTCCAGACGGGGGGGGGTCTGTCTGGGCTCCTGTGCCAGTGCTGCCCCAGGATGCTGGAATGGATGAGTACATCATGCCGCATGCAGATGGGAGCACAGCAGTGTGGGGACATGGCGTGGCCACACTGACTCCTCTGCAGCCGTGGGACGGTGCTGCCGGTCCGATGCAGGATCTGCCCCCCCCACTTGCTGGGAGCCTGCAAAGTGAGCACCTCCATCTACCCGCTCCCCTTCACCTCCTGCTCTCTCTCTTCAGTCCGCAGTGCCCACGCCAAACTTTGCCATGCCAGTGACGGTTCCCGTGACCAACCAGAACACACTGCAGTTCAGCAGCCCGGGCAGCTCGTTGGTGACCCAATCCTTGGTGACCTCGTCGCTGACCGACCCCCGGCTCCTCTCCCCACAGCAGCCAACACTGCAGAGGAATACGGTGTCCCCAGGGCTGCCGCAGCGGCCAGCCAGTGCAGGTGAGTGGTCCTACATCCCCTCTGCAATAAGACCAGGGTTCCAAGCGACCGCTCCCCGCACAAGGAGCACCCTTGCTTTTCCAGGTCGAGATATTTCACATCAGGCAATGCGAGGGGCTGAGTCACCCAGTGCCGTTCCCAGCCCAGGGCTGGCTCCTTGTGTCCCAGCACCGCCAGGGACGTGGGACCGCTGCCTAAAAAGGGCTTTTCTTTTTTTCGCCTCGGCCTGCGGTGGCTGCAGTTGGTCGCTGAGTGATTACTCACACAGATCTGCTGACAGATCCGAGGAGTGGTCCTTTCCAGCGGGGACTGGCGTGGAGCGGTGAGAGCAGGTTGGGGAAAGGCTCTCGTCACCCGCGCTCCCCGCGGCGAGGGGGACATGTGACCACAGCCTGGCTCTCCCACGGTGCCATCATAAATAATAATAGCACGCAGAAAGCCCCTGCCTGCTATTTTGGTCCTTGCAGATGGTCTGTAAAAGTCGTTTGGGCTGCAAATGGCAGAGGGGGGTGGTGGTGTGGCTGCCCAGGCTCTCTGAAAGGAGGAGCAGGGCCCCAGGCTTCAGAGGAGAAGGGATCTTTTTGCTGCTCCTGAAGAGCAGCATCTCCCTCCTGCACCGTGGATCCGTCTGTAGGCATCACTCCTGCCCTCTTGCTGGCCTCTGCAGAAAAAAAGAGGCTTTGCTGTAAGGCAGAGCCTGCTCGGCGCTTGCAGTTTCCATCCAGCTCACGAAACATTTGTTTCAAGGGGGAATAATTTTGTGGTTGCGAGTGCTGAGGTGTTCCAAGTCCAACCATCTGCGTTTCATTCACTCACTGCCTGGGACACGGAAGAAATCCTGTTTATAGGAGCCAGGCCCTTGCATGTGAGACAAGCTATTTCTTTTATAGATATATATATATATATATATTATTATTTTTTTTAACAATGCAGTCAAGAGGAGAGCAGAGAGCTGCGTTATTGTTTCCAAAGCAAAGGCAGTGCTGGCGCAGAGCTTGCTCAGCACTCACTGGTGCCATCTACTCAAGGACTTCAGTGCAGCCAGGACCCTGCTTTGCATCCCCATCCCCTGAAGGAAGCACATGCTCTAGGGGCTCTGTACCCTTTTGCCAAGCTGCAAAGTATTTTTGGGACCCCGACACCCGTGATCACGCTTTCACGTGGGGAACAAATGCCTTTCTTGCACAGCAGCACTCTGGTACTTCTGCTTTCAAGGGCTTGCTGCCACCCTGAGCCCTGCTTTGACAGCAGTGGCTGGAGGCAGTTTCCTGTCTCGGGGGTGATGGAGCTGGGTCTGTTATTGGGCAGCCTGAGGCCCATGCTCTGCTTTTCCAAGTGCTGTCCAAGCATTCACCTCTGTGCAGCGGAGCCATGGGAGGCAGTGCTGCAGCACTGCTGGCAGCCTTAGGGGTGGTTTCCATTCGGTGCAAACGTTACAGGGCAGATAGTGTTTCACACTGCGCTGTTGGGGCTCATTTCCCTGCAGCACGGTCCCTGTGTACCTCCAGAAGGCTTGGAACAAAATAGCCACAGTGTTTTCCAAGCCGTGTGCTTTGGACCAGGCCCCTGTACCGCCTGGCTGCTACCCAAAGGAAACGGATCTGCCTGGATATTGTTTCCAAACCTGATCACCAGGAATGCTGCTCATTTTGCCCGGGACTTTCTTGCTGGGAATGCAGCACTGCTGATTTTCCTTGGCTTCCTCCCTCCCCCAGGAGCGATGCTCAGCGTGGCCCTGACCCATTGTTTCTGATTGCTTTGCAGGGGCGATGCTTGGGGGTGACCTGAACAACACCAACGGAGCCTGCCCGAGCCCCGTGGGTAAGTGAGGAGTGGTGTGGGGCTGACACTCTCAGGCTGGGCTCTTTTCTCTCTTCTGTGCCTCCATTTCCCATAAATAGCACAGGAATGTGTGTTTTCCTTTCAACCCAACACATTTGGTGGATGGAGAAGTGCTAAGGAGGGTTTGGCAGCGAGAGGCTTTGCCGGAGATGCTTCAGGCCAGCCTGTCTGCAATGTTCCATTAGAGATATAGGGAGGTGGTGTGTTTTGTGGGGCTGAGGTCCATCCTTGCTCTTTGGAAGAGCTACAAACTGAGGAGCTTTGGCGTTTGGCAGGCAAAAGAGGACCTGATTTAGGCAGCCCTGGCTTTAGCACCCTGAGCTGAAACCCACTCCTCTGCTGACCTCGGCTGAGTCACTTAACACCTGGTTCCTCCATGCACTTGGGCCCTATAAAGGAACTTTACAGCAAGGAAAAAAAGCTCATTAAGGCCCCTTTCCACTGCGAGAGCCCCAGCGCTAACTCAACTCAGACCGTGTGGCTTAGCTCCCCGGCTATAAAATGAGCTAATAATGCCTCCTGCCCGTGGCTTGGGTCAGCCAACACACAGCCCCTGGCACCTGCCGTCCCAGGCGAGCAGAGCCCTGCACTCTGATGGTCCCTTTTGGTGATGGCTTTGCCGGAGCCTCACTCTGGAGAAGCATGGCGTTTGGCATTACCCCAGCGAAACCCAAACTGGTCCGGAAGCGGTTCTGTACCGCTGCCAGCCCATGTGAGGATGAGGTGGCTTCTGCTGGGAGGGGGAGGAGGTGGGGGGGGGGCTGTGGTGCTGCACCTCCCCACCCCGCTGCCCCCCAAAGCCACCCGCCGCCCCCACGTCAGCTGTTGTGAGCAGCCGTGGCAGCGCGGAGCTTGGCAGAGCCGCTGAATGTCAGCATTGACGTCACCGCAGCACCGCAGCATTCCCCGCGTTCCTGCTGCCGCTCCAGGAAACGGGAGTGAGGAGTGGGGACAGCCAGCCCGGCCTGCCCCCCAGCCATGGGGCTCCCTGCCCCAGCACCGGAGCCCAGGGGGCATCTCGTCCTCCTGTCCCCTTTCTTCCTCGCACGCTCTGCAGCATCAAGGTCGCCTGCAGCTTCTGAGTCATCAGCCGCG
The DNA here is from genome assembly GCF_016699485.2 of Gallus gallus. Taxonomy (NCBI): domain Eukaryota; kingdom Metazoa; phylum Chordata; class Aves; order Galliformes; family Phasianidae; genus Gallus; species Gallus gallus. The sequence continues at coordinate 912,180 of NC_052556.1, forward strand.
GGTGGCTGCAACCCGGATTCTGCAGCGATGCAGACGGCGTGCCCCCCTGCTGCCTGTGCAGCGTGGCATGCAGCACCTTGCAGCTGGGGGAGGCACCCTGCCCACCCCTGTGCTCGCCGCAGCCATTGGCCTCCCTGCGTTTGGGCATCTTTATGCTTTCAAGTTGTTGCATCGGTGGATTTTTCCCCACGCAGAGCAGCATGTAGTTTTTCTGGCAGGAGTGGGGGGCACGTGTTTTCCTTCATTAGGCACATCCATGCCAACCCCATAGCACCGGTGGCCTCCCCACCCACCCCAACTGCTGCCCACGGTTGTGTGGCAACATACCTTGAATTTATGGTTGCCATAGGAGCTGCATGCATGCGCGCTGGCGTTAATGCCATCTTAGCAACGAGAGCTTCAAGTTTTAACTTTCCTTTGGGCTCTGTGCCCATCTCAGAGCTGGGGACAAGGCTGTGCCCTCACCAGGGTCACCCCATCACCAGCGTGCCTGGCCTGGGGCGGCAGTGGGCACCTGCCATGGCTGCAGCATCGCCGCCGCCAGCTGAAATGCAGATGTAGAGCAATGGTAGATGTGATTAATAATGCAATCAGCGACCTATTTTTCCTGGTCTAACGTGCAGTGAATATGAGGGCTGAATCCTGGTGATTGCTAAATGCCTTTCTATCTTTGGGGCCTATTCATAAAAAAAAAAAAAAAAAAACCCTCATCAGAACAGTAATCTGATCCAATTTATTCCTTTCCTGATGTTCATCAAATCTTTTCCTTTTTAAATTTTTTTTTTCTTCCTTCCCTTTCTTCTTTTTTTTTTTTTCCTCGCCTTCTCTTCTTTGCACATAAAATCCTTAAGTGGGGCAGCGGGAGGAGGAGGAGGGACTCTCAGATCTTCAAAGGGGCAGTGGGATCGGTGCGCCGGGTCTTCCGCTCTGCCCACAGCCCTTTCTGCAGCTCTGCTGCCAAAAAGCAGCTTCAAAAGTGAACGTGAGAGTAATTAGCTGCCTCGACAGGGCCCTGGTGCCCTGCTACGAGCAGCGTGCATGGGTCGTGCTGAAGGCACGCCTGCAGTGTTGCGGTGATGCCCGTGTGCTCTTGCAGGCAGGGAGCTGCTCGGCGCATGGGGCTCGGGGCTGCATCCCCGCTCTGCACACCCAGGGCAGCTTTGCTGTGTTCACCACCACTCCGCCTTCACCTTGTGGCCGTTCTCCCGCAGGCAACGGCTACGTGAGTGCTCGTGCCTCCCCCGGTCTCCTTCCCGTCTCCAACGGCAGCACTTTGGGCAAGATCATCCCGGCCAAATCCCCTCCGCCGCCACCCCACAGCACCCAGCTCGCCTCCAACAGCCGCAAGCCGGACCTGCGCGTCATCACCTCGCAGAGCGGCAAAGGGCTGATGCACCACCTGGTGAGCGGCGCCGCGCGGCACTGCAGGGACTTTGGCACCAGCGCGGGTTTGGTGCAGGCACCGCTTCCACCCCCCCGCTGTGCCGGTGGGAGCTGGGAGGATTTCCCTTTGCGTTTCCCTTTGCACCGAGCCCTCTGCGTGCCCCCAGTTGTGCACGAGCGTCACCGGCGTGCAACGCGTGCCCCGTCCCCGCGAGCGGCCGGCAAGCGCGGGGTGCGGCGGTGGGTGAGGGCAGCGGGTTGTAATGGTGCCTCTTGGTTTTCTCCCCATTCCCGTGCGGGCAGACGGAGGATCACTTGGCTCTGGTGAGTGACGCTGAGCGTGCATCACGGCGGGGTTGTGATGTGGGCTGCTCGTCCCGTTTGTCCCTGCATCCCATCCTTGGCCAGGCAGCCCCTCTGCTGGGAGCGCAGCATGGATGTCGCTGCACTCTTCCTGGGAGCTAAAAAAACCCCCTTGTTTTTAGACAAATCAGAAGGAAGAGCTGAGCTGCAGGCTGTCACATGAGCTGTTAGGTGTTTCATCCTCCCTAGGGACGTGCCCCATATGCCTGTGTGCCACACAGCCCACCCGGGCACCGCTGTCCCCGTGGGGGGCAATGAGGAAACCTGGCCCCCAGCAGGGATGGGGAGTAGCACAGGCTCTTTCCTATTTTCCTCTGAGGATATTATTTACAGCCTGTGTGAATCCGTTGCCTGGCTCATGCATGCACCAGCCCTTGTTTGTGCACAGAGGCAATTTTCTGTGTTATTTTTATGGCTTTTTTTTTTTTTTTTTCCTTTCTGCCAGCAAAGTGAACACCACCTTGTTTGTGGCAATGATTCACCCTGTTCTGTTGCTATTCTGGTGCAGGGCAGATGGGCGACAGGTCAGCGCAGTGAGGAAAGGACGAGAGCCACTGTAGGATGCAGCAAACACGGCCAGGGAAAAGCTTTCCAAAAGCACAGGAGTGAGGCAGGACCTCTCACAGCCTGCAAGGAGACACTTGGCCAGGGCCAGGGCTGACCGAGGCTTTTGCAGACTTGAATTCTGCTCCTCTCCATGCCCTACAAACCTCACTCCCCTACCTGAATCCCTGGCAGCACTGTGCCTCGGTTTCCCCACCTGCAGGCTCCAAACAGCCAGCACCTCTGCTTCACCCTCCCCTCTGCTGCAGGGCATTGCCTGAAGGAGCAGCTCGCTTTAGGCTAAAATCAGCCAGGTTAGCATGAACAGTTTTAATTGGAGCTGCCAGGCTGACTCTGCCGGCAGCAAAACGTGGTCCTTGCCCAACCCCAGCTGGCAGCGAGGTGACAAAATCCAGGAGGGGGACAGGGAGCTTTGCACAGCTCTGCAGGCAGGGGCCGTCTGCCCACAGCTGCTCTGCAGGCTCAGTGCTGCAGTCGCCCACCTCCCTGCTTCCTCTCCCTGCATGTTACTCCCAGCTCTCATCCTGGCTCTCCTTTCCACGGCATGTCACCCTCCTGCTGTCCTCAGGGTGCTCCCAGCCACCCCAGTATAAGCCGTGGTGCTGCTTTTAGCAGGATCAGGGAGGTGACCCCCTCTCCGTGTTTCTGCATGCCACGAGCTGCTTCCCATTGGAAGCACAGGGCGGAATCTGTTCCACCAGTGCACAGCCGTCTCACCTGGGAGCATGCCTGCATGGTTTTGTAACAAGCCCAAGTGGCAGCTTGCGACTCGGGGTATTTTGCAACCCGTGTGTGGCATCTTGCACATGTCAGCACCTCTTGCCTGCGTGGTTTGGGATTAAAGCTGGGTGCTGCCTTGCAGCGTGGCAGGGCCACGCGCCCCGGGCTCTGGGGAAGGGGCTGAAACCCTGACAACAGCATTTCCCTGCAGCATCCCTGCCCCATGGGGCAGTGGGCACCCCCTAGGGTGACTGCCAGCGGGATGCAAGCCAGGAAAACCTCTGACAGCCTTAGCTCTTTAGCAATTAGCACCGAGCTAATCTCCTTCCCTGGGTGCTCGGCAGCATGTGGGTGCTGCAGACCCTTCTAGGGCAGGGTTGAGGTGCTGAGTGCACCCCAGGAGGGTCCTCTGTTGGTGCAGACACCCGTGCCTGGCCCTAAAACTCCACGGCTGCCCTGGGTGCTGCCATGCCAGTGCAGGCCGTGCCCCAGGGGATGCAGCAGCCTTGTGCTGGGCGTGCTGGGAGCTGGGCACTGCCCCAGGCTTCACAGGGTGACGTGTGCTGGGGTGCTGCAGATTAGAGGCAAGCCTCTTGAGTCTGATTTAAATCAGATCAGCAGAGGCAGCCCAGATTATCTGTCTTGTAAACAGGGCTGAAGCTGACCCGTAGATCTGCCCACGTAACTGCCTGAAGAACCACGGGGAGAGGCTGGCATGCACCCAGATGAGTGCAGGATTTTTCCACCAGGGACCCTGCTAATGCCTGAGTCACCCCAACCTCGTGAGGGCACCGACCCCAGGGGCTGCTGAGAACTGGTCTCTAGGATGCCACAGCGCCTTTACAATCCTCAGAGCTGTGCCTCACGCCTGCAGCTTGTGTTGGAGGCCGGGGTCTCACCAGTGCTGCAGGAGGCAGCAGCCCTGTGCAGCACCAGGCACTGATTTTGCACCGTGGTTTTCTCCCAGTGCAGTGAAGGCAGTCATGTGCATCCTTTGGGAAACAGTGGCTGGTTTTGTTTTAGCACGGACAGGGAGCTGTAAGGGTTAGTGCCTTACAGACAGGCACCCCTCTGCTGCAGCACAGAGATGCCCTCCGTGCAGACAACCCCCAGCCCTGAGCAGAAAAGCGATCGGAGGGCAGCACTCCCTGAGCTGCCTATGAGCTTCACGGAGGCTGTGGGTGTCTGGAACCCGATGGGGTTTGGGGCTCGGGGTGCAGCGTGCCGCCTCGTAACAGCCTCCATTTGCTTCCCCAGCAGAACACGCAGCGGTTAGGTGTCTCCCAAGCGACTCACTCTCTAACCACGCCGGTTGTTTCTGTTGCCACCCCGAGCCTGCTGACACAGGGGCTGCCGTTCTCCGCCATGCCGACCGCATACAACACAGGTGAGGGCACTGCGACCGCACCACGGTGGGAGATGTGCCACCTCCTGCACGTGCCCTGAGCTCCCTGAGTGGCTGCAGAGCGCCCGGTGCAGCTCACCGCTGCCAGATGTGGCCGAGGCCAAGAGTTTCACGAGATGAAAAACAAAGGGGAAACTCATTACATTAAGAATGGGAGCTCGCAGTTGTATCCAGAAGGGCTGTGAGGGCATGCTTCTCATGCCGTAGCCCATTACAAGGTGTTGGCAGCGTGAAGGTGCTTTTAAGTGGATGCTAATTGCAGCTACGCCCATCTCAAGGCTCTCGAAAGCTGCGAGTGATGTTGTAATAGGGGCTTAATGAAAATGAGCGTTGGGGACCCAAAAGTTTGGAAAGAATGCAGACCGTCCTGCTTGTAGGGCTGGTGAGGTGTGTGCTGGCCCGAGGCAACTCCAGCAAAGGGGCCGTTCACCTGCAGCCTGCCCAACCCCCCCGGGGGCACTGGGGAGTGATGTGGGGATGTTCTCCCGCATCGCTCACTGTGGCGTTCGCTCAGAGAAAAACTGGAAAAAATGCAGAAAGCTGCTCGTCTGGAAGAACCCGGGATAGGCGTGCTGGGAACTCCCTCACATAATTAGTAGGTGTAGCCCAGGAGGTGCCTGTTTGACTCCTCTCCTCGTGTGGAAGTCGGTGTAGGCCACCAACGAGTCTGGGTGTTGCTAAAGTCCCCAAAATAGGTTTTAATTGGGCCCTGCGCTGCTACAAGCCTCGTTGAGGGGGTGAGGGGGAGAGCTGGATGTTATCTTTTGGTATTTATTTTCCTCCTGCAGCTTAGCCGCAGGCAGAAAAGCCATTCCCAGCCGGGCGCCTGTGGCTGGGATGTCTGAATGCCAAAGGGCTGGCAGGGCTCGCATTGCTACGGGGTGCAGATGTCTGCACCAAACCCAGGGTGCTGCTCCTTGTTCCTCCCACTTCTAACCCAGGGATATCTCCCCGTGGGGCTGCTGAGGTTACGGGAGCTGTGTGCCCTCTCTTGTGCTGCTCAGGGTTGTCAGGCCTGGGGGTGTTGGCAGAAGTGGAAGGACCAGCGCTGGTGGGAATCTCTGCATGGGGGTGCTGCTGTGCAGGGAGTGCCTGCCATCAGCCTGCCAGCACTGCTCGCTGCCTCGCAGCCTCCTTTGTGTGCTGCTGCTGCTGCTGCTGCAGGGGTGGGGAAGCTGAAACCACAGGCACCCGAAATGACAGAGGCAGTGGGGAGGAGCAGGGTGAGGGCAGATCAGCATCGAGTGTGCATCCCTATCAGATGCAGACGTGGCTCTGAGGAAAGGGCCGATCAAAGCTTTGGCCGTCTCTTGGAAGAGCAGCTTCCTTCCCCGTGCTGTGTAGCTGAGGAGTTGCCACCTTGGCAACTTGCAGAGTGTTGGGCTGGGTCCTCCTGCTGGGCTGTGCAGCTCCTTGCAGTGGGTCCTGCTTCGAGGCAGGCTCCTTGCTGCTTGGCCTCCTCCATCCCCTGGGCTCCTATGGGTAGGGAGCGCCATCTGCTGATGCTCAGAAGCCAGTGGTGGCTGTGCAGAAATGGTACTGGGACACAGAGGGTGGGTGCGTCTCCTGCCCCCCCTGCTCCTTATGGTCCTGTGGGCAGGGTGGGGGTGCAAGGGGGGATTTGGTACTGCACCCTCTCTGCCAGCTGCTCAGACTGGCGGTAGGGTGGACGTGCAGATTGTAAGGCACTGTTTCTGTCCCCTTCACCTCTGTGCGTGCATTTGCACATGTATGTCCGTGGTTGTGTGGCACTGGAGAGAATCGAGGGCACTGCAGTTTTCGTGTTTTGGGCAGTAAAAGCCTTGAAGCTGGAAGAGTCACCTCTCGTGGCCAACACCTCTATGAAACTGCTGAGTCCCTGTGCTGTTCCCCAGAAAGGCACAGCTCTGTTGTACCTCTCGGGTGGGTCTCTGTCTTCCTGCAGTGCTCAGGGCTGGGTCAGAGCAGCCTTGACGTTGAAATGACTGAAGGCCTCCTTCCCTTCCAGATTATCAGCTGACGAGTGCTGAGTTATCTTCGCTGCCAGCATTCAGCTCACCTGGTGGGTTGTCCCTTGGCAACATCTCTGCCTGGCAGCAGCAGCAGCAGCAGCAGCAGCAGCAACAGCAGCAGCAGCAGCAGCAACAACAGCAACAGCAGCAGCAGCAGCAACAACAGCAGCAGCAGCAGCAGCAACAGCAGCAGCAACAGCAGCAGCAGCAGCACCTGGTTCCTGTATCACTAGGAAATTTAATGTAAGTGAAATGAGCCCCAGGGGCCGCTCAGTCGATGTTACAAATGGTAATCAAATTATGCAGAGGGAACTGGGCACTGCTGTCCCAGCGGTGACTGGGAGTCCCCAGGCGAGGTCAGGGCTGGGGGCTGCTTTCTGAGAGCCGTGGCTTGGAGCTGACTGCCCAGGTGCAGCGGGAGCATTGCTCCCTCCTCCTCACACAGCAGAGGAAGAGGGCATGGAGGGCAGATAAGGGAACTGCTAGTAGTGGTCCTGCCGGCATAGGGAAGGTTATTTGTGACACGGAAAATGAATTGGTTTACTCCAAGAAGAAACACCCGTGCAGATTCCTGCTGGAGCAGGTGTTCTGAAATGGAGCTGGAAATAAAGCGTCTCCACTCACAGAGCTTTCTCACAGTATTGCAGTCAAAGGAAAGATGTGAGGAACTCACCCTTGATTGCTCAGAGACTGCAGGACAGAAAGAAGCAGGGACTGAAGGGAAAGAGTTCAGTGGAAGCCCCAAAGCCTCCTCAGGGGAAAGCTGCTTGCACCTGGCTGTAGCACAAGTTGCTCAGAGCACCGTGCATTGCTCAGCAGGAGCTCCAGGGCACGCTGCAGCCTGTGGTCAGGAGCTCTGCAGTGCCCAGGCAGCCCCACGCTCTGATGGTTTTGTACCCATTGGTGAGTCTGAGCACTGCTGGATGCTCTTTGCCTTTGGGGTGCTGTGCTGGGGCGCTGCTCTGGGCTCCTCCCTGGGCCGTTGCCCCGGCACTGGCGGGGATGAGGTTGGCAGGGTCAGGTCCTGACCTTGCAGAGATGTCGTGGTCACACTAAAGCGTGGGTGATGAATTCTGTGGATGGGCAAAGGGCCGCTGGAAAGATGAGTAATGAGAGGCTTCCCATTGTCTCCTCCTCACCTTCCTCTCCTCCCTCCCCTGCTCCTGCGGATGCTCAGACAAGGGAGCCACTTGTCCCACACCACCACTTTGACTGTCAACACCAACCCCAACATCAGCATCAAGTCGGAGCCCGTCTCGCCCAACCGGGAACGAAACACTGCCACCCCACTCAGCACCTTCCCCCACCAGCCCCGCCATGAGCCCACCGGCCGCTCGCCTGTCGACAGCCTCAGCAGCAACACCAGCTCCTACGAGGGCAGCGAGCGAGACGATCCCACTCGCACCGACTTCAGCTCCACCCTGGGGCTGCTGCGCCCTGGTGGTGAGCCCGAGGGGGAGAGCCCTTCGGTGAAACGCATGCGGTTGGATACCTGGGTCACATAACGGGTCCCTATCATCCCCGGGAGCGCCGCTGGCTTGCAGCGGGGAGGGGAGGGGGGGGTTGGGATTCTGGGGACAAAACGGGTTTTAGGGGTTGGGGTGGGGAGATTATCATAAACTGCCTGAGAAATAGCTTTAGGATTTTGTAGGCATTCATTCTAGCACAACGGGCGACGCACGCAGTTCTTACAGCCGGGAGCTGCAAGTTCCAGGGTGGGTGGCACAGAAATCAAAGGGAGACGGAGCGGAGATGGGGGCCGTGGGGCTGCGCTGGTGCAGCGATGCGGGCGCTGAGCCTCCCCGATGGCTGCCCCACAGCCTGGGCAGGGGAGGATGGTTCAGCCCCACGGAAAGAGGCTGCGTGCTGCAGCATCGCTTGGAGGCGTGGGGGGAACACGAGACAGGTTTAAAGCTTGATCTTTGCTGTTTGGGTGTGAGGTGGTTGTGGACGTCGTCCTTCCCTGCAGAGAAGGGAGCGCGTCTGCTTCTGGCCACGGTCATCCAAAGGCTGCAGCCACCTCTGCTGAGGTCCCACTGAGCCCTGCAGGGTGCTCGGCTGTGGCAGGGCTGGTTTGGGAGAAACAGTGGTTTTACCAAACAAAACGTGCAGGTGTGTTTAAAACGCGTTCCCTGCTCTATATGTGTGTCAAAGCTTTAAGTCAGAAGCTAGGAGTAAATCGTTGTTATTTAAGGGTTGCCACTGAAATAACACCCTTAGGGATTTTGCCTGAAGGCCTCGGAAGGAGTTGAGCTGAGCTGTGCAGGATCTCTGCAGCAGCCTCAGCCACTTGGTTCAGTGGAAGGAAAAAGGGCACGAGGGAAGCAGGGGAAGTTCTGGAGCTGCTTCGCGGTGCCATCTCCGCCCCCATCCCTGCTCAGGATAGTGAGGACAGTCCTCACACCACACCATTCCTGTCCACTGAAGCTTGTGGTTGCAGAATGGCACAGAACCTGCCCCAACACCTGAACTCATCCTGCTCCAGGGCCACAGGGAGGTCCCTGGGGGATGGGGGCTGTGCGTCTGCCTCCTTCCAGAGACCCCAGCAGAGTTAGAGGGGTTCCAGCCCAACCTGTTGCAGCGGGACAGATTGTAATGGAATGAATGTGGGCAGCTTAAGGCGAGCGAATAGGGGAAGTCCTCCGAAAATCCGGGTGGGAGTGAATGGTGATGGCTGTGGAGAGGCAGCACGGAGCCGACGCAGCCCCACATCCCTGCGCAGCGCTGCAGAGGCGTGCAGGCAGCAATCTCCTGCTGAAAACCTTTGAGAAGCCCCATTTGCCACCGTTTATCCATAGGCTGATTGAGTTCTGAATGTGAAACGTTGGCGTTCCTCTCCCATTGCGGCACGCAGTGGGGGACCCACGCGGGCAGATTCTGTGCCGTGCACCCCAATCCTCCTCTCTCCGCCTCAAACCCTTCACGGTGTGCACCGGGCTTCTTGTCCACGCCGAGGTGACGTGGATCTGCCCCCACGTCCCAACTCCGTCCCTCTGTCCCAGCTCTGTCCCCGTGTCCATCCAGGAAGCAGCCACACCGCCAGCACCCGGCGGCCCTGCGTGCATCGGACCCGCACGGCAGCTCTTTGCACGGCCTCGCTTTGGAAATTAGGTGGGATTGACGATGTCTCGTCGCTCTCATTTCCTTTTCTTTTTTTCCTGACCGTCCTGCAAGAAAAAATAACGCCGCAACCGAACGTTTTCCGGCCCCTCAAAGGAGCGGGAGGGCGGCAGTGCGGCGCTTGGAGGGCGACGGAACATTTCTGCTCATTGACTTCACGCCCTGACTTCACATCTCAGAGAGCCAGAAAAAAAAAAAGGAAAAAAAATCCAAAAAAAAAAAAGAAAGAAAAGAAACAGAACGCACCCATAAAGCATCACTGCTTTCAGCCATGCGGAGTTGGGCTGCTTGGTGTGCACCCATCCATTGCCATGCTGCACCAAGCCGTGCCAAACCGGAGCGCATCCGCAGCAGCGCAGTGCCAGGACTCTACGGCTCAGCATTGACGCATTGGGTTGGCACGCTGGGATCCTCTCCATCCCATCATGAGCTCGGGGTGTCATCGTTATGCCCAGGTCATTAATTCCCCATAAGAGTCCAGGAAACTCCTCCTAATTTTCAAAAGACAACGAGAAACGACAATCTTAAGAAACCAACACCCTCCTTTGCGCTTCTATAAATCCGTTCGGATCTTTGCCGTTTTATTTCTCGTGCTCATCTGTACTGTTGACAGTTACAATTGTGTATAATTTTTCTTTTTTTTTTTTTTTTAATTTGGGATTTTTGCGTTGTATAGGGTTTAGTTTGAATATATATATATATATATTTTTCCCATTTTTTTTTTTTAAAGGGGTGTTGCAAAAAAAAACAAACGAAAAGAAAACCACACACACACACACACAAAATAATTGCACGGTTGAAATGACAATAGTTAAAATGCTGCAGTTTTTAAGAGACGTGGAAGCAAAACGGAGCTTATTTATTCTCAAAGGCTATCAAATGCATGAAGAAAAAAACCAACCTTTACATTAAAAAAACGAAAAAAAAACCAAAAAAGCAGAGAGAGGAAAGGTGGAACCCGAGCAAAGCGTGGCGATACGGATCGGAGACGGCGACAAAAAAAAAAGACAAAAAAAAAAAGACAAAAAAAAAAACAACCCAAAACCAAAACCCAGCTAATCTGTTGTGTTTGGGCTATAGTTTGCTTTTTTTGTTTTTAATGGTTCCTTTTTTTCTTTTTTTTTCTTTTTTTTTTTTTTTTTTCCGGAGAATGAAATACAATTGTGTATATTTTCCTATGAGAAGTACGCACTGATGTGTTTCGGATATGCTATCGTTGCTTTACTGAAAGCGTGGTTGCTTCACCAAAGCCTGGTTCTGATCTGTACCCCCATAGCCCCCCATAACCCCCCACCCCCCACACCTACCCACCCCGCTGACCCCGTGGTCCCCCCCTCCCCGTCCCCCCCCCCGCCGTGTGCTCCCATGGCACAGTGGGATGTGGGTGGGGGGCGCTGGGGGGTGTGGGGCAGCGGGCAGCCCCTGGTTGGGCACCGTGCGCTGCGAGGAGCGGCACTGCTCTGCCCTCAGCCCCATAGGGGGGGATGCGTGTCCATGTGCCCCCCCTGGGACCTCCGGCGCTGGGGAGGACGCTGAATGCAGGAGGATGGAGGTGAGGAAGGGGGAGGGGAACGCTTCCTCTCCCTTTTTGCTCCTCTCCTTCTCTCGAAGCTCTCGGCCAAGCAGGGATGTGGCCCAGGGCTCTCCAACCCCCCAAACCTCCGTCACCCCATCCCCATCCTCCTCTCCCTCCCAGGGCTCTGCGGGCTCCTTTCAACCGAAGCTTTCCTCGTCTTCCCCTTTCCCACCTTCACACCCCGTTCCCTCTTCCCTCCCTTCTCCCCACCTCCCCGTTTCACGCCGTTGTTTTTGGACACGGACCCAAACACGAGCATTGCGTTCTCACTACCTCCGTCCCCATCCCGCGACCAGAAGCCATGCTGGATCAGGAGGTCCCTCTCCTGCTGTGCTTTCCTTTCCCCTTTCTCCCCTCTCTGATCTCCCTGGTAGTATTTGACCCCTCGGCTACCGTAACTGTAAATAGCCAGCTTCACTATGTCAGCAATGCTAACAGTACAGAAAACTGGGGGTTTTTTTTTTGGGGGGGTGGGGGTTCCTTTTTCTTTTTTTCGTCGTCGTTGTATTGATATGAAATGAGATTTCTATTTTTGTCAGAGTATATTGTAATAATACTGACCTTGGGCATGGCCGAGCTGTGCAGCTGCTTTGTTCCACCCCGGCTCTCCCCGCACCCCATGGAGGTTTTGGGTTCTGCTGCGGGGAACGTCCAGAAACTCCAATTGGGAGCAGAAACCCACGGGAACTTCTCGGCCCCATTCTCTGAGTTCCGTGCAGGGCGGCAGAGAGAAGAGATTTGGGTTTGGATTGAGGGCGAAATCTCACAGCATCCCCGGCTGGACCTGGCAGCGTGGCTCCTTGCAGGCAGTTTGCAGGCAAATAGGACCTGAAATGGGAAGGGGTGGGAGGTGGGGGTGGGGGTGGGGGGGGGGGTGGGGGGGTACAGCGGCTGTGCCGCAGCAGTTTCCCTGCAGTCACCCCTGGGTGCTTTTAGCATCGTGTGCTCATTCTTCCCCATCCCATTTGCTCCCCCCTCCTCCCCCCCCTGAACCCTAGCTAGCTCTTATCTCAGCCCTAACCCTAAACCTTACCCGAAGTCTAACCTTAACTCTAACCCTATAATCCTAACCTCAACTCTAACCCTATAATCCTAACCTTAACCCTCACCCTAGCCCTATAAACCTTACCCTTACTCTGTAACCCTTAGTCTAACCCTTACCCTATAACCCTTACCCTTGCCCTTACCCTAACCCTAATCCTATAATCCTAACCCTCACCCTAACCATATAACGCTTACCCTCTAACCCTCTAACCCTTAGCCTAACCCTTGCCCTATAACCCTTACCCTAACCCTGTAATCCTAACCTCCACCCTAACCGTATACTGCTTACTCTTACCTTAACCCTATAACCTTCACCCTATAACCCTTACCCTAAGCCTAACCCTATAACCCTTACCTTTACCCTAACCCTATAACCTTAACCCCCACCTTCATCCCATAACCCTTACCCTAAGCCTAACCCTATAACCCTTACCTTTACCCTAACCCTATAATCCTAACCTTAACCCTCACCCTATAACCCTTACCCTAAGCCTAACCCTATAACCCTTACCTTTACCCTAACCCTATAACCTTAACTCCCACCCTCACCCTATAACCCTTACCCTAAGCCTAACCTTATAACCTTAACTCCCACCCTCACCCTATAAGCCTTACCCTAGGCCTGACCCTATAACCTTAACCCCCACCCTCACCCTATAACCCTTACCCTAAGCCTAACCTTATAACCTTAACCCCCACCCTCACCCTATAACCCTTACCTTTACCCTAACCCTATAACCTTAACCCCCACCCTCACCCCATAACCCTTACCCTAAGCCTAACCCTATAACCCTTACCTTTACCCTAACCCTGTAACCCTCACCCTAACCCACAGCCCCAGCATTGCAGGTGGGCAGCAGTGTACTGTGGGGTGCCTGCAACAACTTTGTAAGCTAGAACAAACCCTTTAAATGATGCACTAAGGAATAACCCCCCCCTCTCCCCCCCCCCAGAGGGGCAGCACTCAGTGGGGGTGTCCATCCCTACTGCTGCCTTCCCGGGGTGCTGCATGGTGGGAGCAAAGCAGGGCGTGCGCTTCACCCTCCCCCCCCCCCCCCCCTTCTCCCCCCCTCCCCTTTGCAGTTTTATTTATTGTTCTGAGAAGCAATTAAAGAAAAAAAAAAAAAAGGGAAAAAAAAAAAAAAGATAAACTGTGTATCTATAAATATATATATATATCTCTATATTTTTAACCTCTTTTTTTGGTTCCCCCCCCCCCTCCCCAATGCTCCTCCACCTCTGTGTGTGTGTGTGTGTGTGTGTGTGTGTATGTGTGAGTCTGGGGGGGGGAGGGGGGTCTGCACTGCGGATGGCAGAGGGGGGACATGGGATGAGGGGACAGAGGGAAGGGTGGTCCCACTCCCACCCCTGCCTGTGGGTTTTTTGGGGGGGGTCTGGGGCGGGTGGGGGGGGGGGGGGGGAGCAGAAAAAGACCCTCAACGTGGGGAGAGAAGGGGCTGACCCTTATTGTGCTGGGATCTGTGATAACCTCCATCTTTCTATAAGAGTTTGCACCCTCAGGTCCGCCTGAGGACACCCCGAGCCCCGGAGACCCCCACCCCTCCTGTGTGTCCCCCCACCCGCCCCCCCACTCCCCCTACCTGCACTCCTGACAATCAGTGGCTCCTTCCCAGGAACTGCAGCACGTGGTTGAGACGTCCCATTTGTTTTCTCAATATTCCTCCTCCTTTTATTATTATTATTAATTTTTTTTGTGCTGTATGGTGAGGCGTTACGATATATTCCACAACAAGGAAAGAAAAAAAAAAAAAAAAAAGCTAATAATAATAATTAATAATAATAATAATAATAATGATGACCGTTAAAAATTCTTATGGATTTTGTTTGGAAAACTCTTTCACTATATTTGTTGTAAAGAGGTTTACTATTAAAAAAAAGAAAAAAGAGAGAAAACAAACAAAAAAAAAATTAAAAAAAAATACATGTTTCTGATAACTTTCTGCACCTCCGGCTCTTTATTTCTCCCTCCTCTTTCATTTCCTCCCTCCCTGTTGGGTATGGGGGGGGGGGGGGGGATGTGGCTGCCCCTTTTGTCCCTATGCTGATGGGGGGGTGGCACCGTTGTCCCTTTGAGTGCATCGTCAGGACTGCGGTCCTCTGGCTGTGGTATACACTGGGGATATGTGTCAGACGTGGCACCGAACTGAGATACTGCATAAAAGAAGGTAGGGTGATGTCAGCTGGAGCTTAATGGACCTATTAAACCAAAACGACGTCCCGGCTTCCCAAATTGGAAGGACCCAATCGGGTGATCCTCAAAGGACCAACAGTGGACCATCGTGATGTTGGGAGGATGCTGGATGACACCAAAGGACGCTATCAGATGACACCAAAGGACGCTATCAGATGACACCAAAGGATGTCAGATGACACCGAAGACCAACGCATAAGGCTGTGTCCATCGGGCAACCATCGGGAGTGGATCAGATAATGATTTTGGGGGCGTAATTAATACGTGATGTGTGAAATCATATGCTAATATCCCATTGGGTGTGCTCAATAGCATTGAGGGGGGTCGAATGTCCGCCTACTTCCTCCCCATCATCCACCATCAGCTTCATCACTGAGACCTTTGCTCACATTCAGCTGCTTTTCCCCAGTCTGGAAGGTGTCCATTGCTCCTTAGGCCACAGAGAGCCGCTTCCCAAGCAATAGATGTGGCATGTGAGGAAGATGCCATTGCACCTACCGGGTGCGAAGGTATCCCATGACGACGACCCCCGGTGCAAAATGATTGAAGGAAAGCAACGGAGTCGACCCACGGAAGCTGAAAATGGAACGTTTCGGAACCGTCACTCACGGCTTCCTTTTCCTAAGCAGATATATTGGCTGTCAAATGAACGCGCTGTTCCCTATTGCTGAACAGAGCGACCAGGATCAATCCCAACCCCGAACTGGGAGCAGCGGGGGGGCTCAGCGCCTTTCCCTACGAGGAGCCGGCGCTGATTTTCACCCCAAATCGGCATTTCGGAGCAAAATGCGGTGCCCGTCCCCTCCTCGAGGTTTTTGGTCCTTTCCCCCCCCGAATCCTCTCTTTTCGCAGCGCGGTCGCTGGGTGGCAGCAGAACGCAGAGCGAAGCGGAGCGGCAGCGATGATTGACAGCTGTCACTCAGCGGTGCCCCGAACGGCTCTGCCTTCTTCTTGCTGCTCCTGGGGAGGCAAAAACCGGGCAGGAATTCCTCGGAAATGATTCAATACGCCCATCCCTGCAGGAAGGCTCTGATCGCAGCTCCCGTGATGCCAGGAACATCAGTAGAGGAGCCCAGTGCTGATACGTGCACCTTTGCTCACATGCAGATGACATTTATCGGCCCTGCTCATACATTCTCACAGTGTTTCCCCCAGAATTTCATGCATGCACTCAATGTTTCCTCGAAGTCACCCCTCAGAGCATGCAGTCAGCACTGAGGGTCTTCTCTGTGGTCATCTGGGGGGGGGGGAGGGGGGGGAGGGAGGGAGGAAGGCTGATAGCCTGCATTGCCCCTAAACTTCAGACCCCAATCTCAGGAGCACGCTCAGCTGCAGTGCTCAGCTCCTCTCTGGATGTGGTTCCTCTGGTATATCTCGATCAGGTCCAGCTATCTCCGCTTTGACTTGATTCTCCTTCCTTATCTTTAACATAGTGTGTATGGTTCCTCCGGATACCAACGCTTGCAGTATTTGAGGTCCTCACTCCACCGCCCACCCGTCTGGGAGCAGCTTTAGGAGGGTCCTCCTGCAGCACGAGACCTTGGAGCTGTTGCATGCAGTCAGCTTGCAACCCCCCGAAATCCCAACTAAACGTTGGTGCTGTGCAGTGTTGCTCCATCCCAATAGCTCTTTCCAAGCCTGGCTCTGGGAGCTGCAAAAGCATCGCTCCTCCTGACTGGGGTGCAAATAATGAGGGTTTATCATAAATGTGAGCGATAACCATACTTGTGCTGTGGCTCCTTTTTGTGTTCCAGGTGCACGGCGCAGTGTCTGCCCCCCAGGTTTGAGGCAGCCACAAGGAGAGGGGGCAAAGGGGGGAAATCCTTTGCCCTCAATGGTTCATCTAGTGGCCTGGAAAGGAATAAGGGGGGGGGGGGGAGGGTTGCTTCTCAAGTG
Source organism: Gallus gallus (assembly GCF_016699485.2). Taxonomy (NCBI): domain Eukaryota; kingdom Metazoa; phylum Chordata; class Aves; order Galliformes; family Phasianidae; genus Gallus; species Gallus gallus. Next base: position 928,454 of record NC_052556.1, read on the forward strand.
CAACCCCGAAGTTTTGTTAAGTGAGGGGGTTTTGGTCCCTCCCTGCACGCTGGGGACCACAGGGTGAAGCATCCTCTCACTCCAGGTTGCAGTTTCCCACTGCAAGGTGTTGGTTCCTTGCGTCCAGGTGCTGCCATTTGCACCCATCAGCCCTTGCACGGTGTTCCTTGCAGCTCGGGGGAGGTAACGCAGCGAGCAGCACTCAGCACCTCTCTGTTAAGAGAGCATCTGAACATCTCAACCTCCACCTGCGTGATTTGCTGCTGGGGGGGGGTTGGGGGGGGGTTGCAGGCAGCCTCCATCCAGCAGTTCCATGCGAAGTTTGCATTCCTGGACGGTGCACCCTTGCACAGGGTGTGCTCCTCCATTTCCTTGGCAGCCCACCCCCCCCCCAAACACTGACACAGATTTAAACAGCAACAAAAAAACCCCTTGTGCCCCCCCGTATAAATCTTATGAGCACAACATCATTCCGGAACCCTCATAAGGAACCCCTGCTTTGCACATCCCCCCCGCCCCCCCCCCTCCCCACCTCCTTGTGTGAACCCTCAGTGCTGTGCACCCACCCACCCCATTTCCAGCACTGTGCTCACACAGCCCCCCCCAGTCCGGTTAACATCCCCCCCCTCCCTTGTTTTGCTGCCAATGTGGCACAGGGGCGGCAGCAGCTGCAAACATTGCAGCAGAGTTGGCAAAGCGGCTCCAGGAGCAGCTTGGGGGGGGGGGGGGAGGGGAGGAGAGGAGGGGGGAGAGGGAGGAGTGTTGTTATTATTGTCATCAGCGTTATTATTTGAGCAGCACTCGGGTCCATGGGCTGATAAATGGGTGCCATCCTCATTGTTCCCACTTTGCAGTGGAAGCAGAAATCGTTTCTTAGGGCTTTTTTGGTCTTTTTTTTTTTTTTTTCCCCTATTTTTTTTTCTCCTTTTCCTCATTTTTTTTTTCTTTTTCCTCTTTTTCGCCTCATTTTTCTCCTTTTCCCTCTTTTTTTTTCTCATCTTTTTCTTCTTTTTCCTTTCTTCTATTTTCCCTTTTCTCACCCTTTTCTTCTTTTTCTTCTTTTTTCTCCCTCTTTTCTTTTTTTCTGTTTTTTCATCTTTTTTTCTCTCTCTCCTCTTTTTCCTTCTTCCTTTTTTCTTTTTCACTTTTTCCCCTCTTTTTCTTCTCTTTTTTCTCTTCTCTTTTTTCTTACTTTTTTCTCTTTCCTTTCTTTTTTTCCTCTCTTTTCCTCCTCCTTTTCCTCTTTTCTTTCTCACTTTCCTCTTTTTTCTCTTTTCCACCTTTTTTCCCCTTTTTCCTCTCTTTTATCTTTTTTCCTCTTTTTTTTTCTTTTTCCTTTTTTCTTTCCTCTTTTTTTCTCCCTTTCTCCTTTTTCTTCTTCTTTTTCCTCTTTTTTCCTCTTTTCCTCTCTTTTTTATTCTTTTTCCCCTCTCCTTTCTCCTTTTTCATCCACTGTCCTCTTTGCTCCTCTTTTTTCTTTTTTTCCTTTTTCCTCTTTATTTTCTTTTTCCTCTCCGTTTTCTTACTTTTTTTCTGCTTTTCCTCTTTTTTCCTCCTTCTTCTCCTCTTTCCTCTCATTTTTCTTTTTCCTCTTTTCCTCCTTTTTCTCTTTTTCTGTTTTTCATCTTTTTCCACTTTTTTCCCTTTTTCCTCTTTTTTCTTTTTTCCTCTCTTTCTTCTCTTTTCCATCTTTTTTTTTTACCTTTTCCTCTCTTTCTTCTTTTTCCTTTCTCCTTTCTCTTTTTTTCTCTTTTTTCTTCAATTTCCTCTTCTTATTCTTTTTCCTTTTCTCTTTTCTCCTTTTCTCTCTTTTTCTCTTTTCCTCTTTTTCTTCTACTTTTTCTCTTTCCTCTCTTTTTTATTTTTCCTCTTTTCCTCTTCTTCCTTTTTCCTCTTTATCTTCTTTCTTCTCTTTTTATTTTTTTTCTGTTTTCTCTCCTTTTCCCCTCTTTTTCGTCTTTTTCTTCTCTTTTCCCTCTTTTTCCTCCTCTTTTTCTTTTTTCTTTTTCCTTTTTCCTTCAATTTCAGATTCATGCTCTGCAGCGCAAACTGGAAAAATTCATCTTAAACTGCTAAAATCAGGCAGGTCGAGACCTTTCTGTTAACAATCCTCCACTCCATCCTTGAAATCGAAAGTAGTGAAGGATTTTGCAGAAAATAATGGATCATTTTCCCATTTACCCACGATTCAAGGATTAATAACTAATCCCATCAAAGGACATCTGCTTAGATTGTTCCTTGTCAGTGAAAGTAAATAGAGCCTTTTAGTCTTTAGACCTGAACTCCTCTGAGGTCATTATGCCGAGGGAACCTCCTACCAGTGGCTGCTTTCTCTTTCACTCCTGCTGTGCCCAACCCTGGAGGGAGAAAGCAAACTTTGCTGGTCCTGAACATAAAGGTTACGTGCTGGAACGGGGCAGGCCTTTGCAAGAGGCCAATAAGCTGAGACCCTGCTGTCCCCATGGGATGGGTGAGGGCAGGAGCTGCAGCTCACACTGCCCTGCTGCTGCACAGGGTGCCCCCAGCCCAAGCTCCACCATTTGGGTAATGTTTTGGGTGTTTTCACTCTTGGAGTTAATGAGAGCATGTGTGGGTCTGGGTGCACAGGCTGAGAGTGTGCAGAAAAATACGGGGGTGCAGGGAGGGATGCAGAAGAGCAGGGCTGGAGCAGAAGCACTGAGGGGCACTGAGAGCCCCAGGGTGGGCAACGATGTCAGTGCAGGGGGGCAGGGATTGAGTGTGCAAGACCTGGAGGAGGACAAACTCCTTCCTCCATCCCGGACTGTGGTTGCATGGGGTGCTCCAATGGTTTCCCAAAAAAGCTGCTTTAAGGGGATGGTCGGGCAGAGCCTTTCCTTGAGGGGTGCAGGAGGGGCTCTCCCATCTAAGCCACAATGTGTCCAAATTGCCCCAGCAGTTGGAGCCTCTGCCTGGGGGGGGGACAGTGGGACCCCTGGGGGTGACAGTGAGGGCACTTGGAGCCAGGCACTCTCTTCCTCTCCTTGTGACAGGGTGGAAAAAGGCAGTGGTTGCAATGAGACACGCGTGTGCCATTTCTCGTGGGCATTTCACAGTCTTTCAAATCAGGTGTTTTCTGTCCTTTTTTTCTTCTTCTTCTTTTGCTTTCCCCTCCCGACAGAACACGGCTGAGCATCTCCTCCACCAATACCAGCTGTGGGTTTTGCACTTTGCTTTGGGAAACCTTCCTGGGAGAGAGATACAGACAGAAAGAAATGCTGCTCGACCCTCTCCTTCATGCATGAAATATAGGAGGGATCCCGACGTGGGGCCCCGACCCCAAACCAATGCCAGCTCTGAGCTATGGAGGGGAACTTTTGGAGCCAGGGGGGGTTTTAGGCTGTGACCCCACTGTGCCAACCTCCATGGCTGGTAAGGCAGGTGCTGGCTCAGACGAAGCAAACAATTGCAGCAGAGCCAGTGGGAGTTCAAAAGGAGCGGCGCTGAATGAAATGATGGCAATTTCCCTTATTTACAGCCGCTTGAAGGTGCACGCTGGGAATGTTTAGATATCCTTGTTATCCCCTCCGATACCTAGGGAACGTTATTTTTAATGAGCAGGGCTGTAATCAGGCCGCATTCGTGCCAGGCATCCCTTACAAACAAACGCCGTTCTCCAAAAGGACCTTCCAGATTCCAGGTCCCATCCAAAACCATTTTTAAGGCTGAAGAAAAGGCAACTGCCCTCCGGAGAGCTCTGGGCAGTTGGATGAGCTGGGAGGTGCTGCGGACACTGCGCCCGATTTGATGAGGTCAGAGCTCCTTTCAGTGTGGAGAAGGAGCTTCGTTTTATTTGTGTCACTCAGCATTTGGGGATGAAGTGGGAATGAGGATAATGCCGCATTCTGGGCTGTGGTGGTGTGGTAGAAATGAATTTGTTTTCAGGCTCCAGCCCCTTCCCCTGCGAAGCTCAGCACGGGTGCTCGGAATGCATTTAGCTGTGGTTTGGCCTTTTGGTTGAACTGTAGTGTCCATTGCAGCTGGGAAAACCTTGCTGGGGACAAGCAGGAGGGAAGCATGAGGTTGAGGATGTGTCCGTGCCCTTCCATTCTTGGCTGGAATGGAGCAGAGCACGCAGTGCTGGAGGCTGCCATGAACAGCACAGCCCTGCAACCCCGCGGATGGCTCTGGGGCATCATGGCTCTGTCCTTCAGTGCACAACTGCTTGCTTGAAAGCACTTTTTTGGGGGATGCATTTTTACCCTCTGCGATAGTGGAAGGGTGGCGTTGTTTGGCCCACGTGGAGCAAAAATGCCTGCAGGATTCCCACTGCTTACGGAAAAAGGGCAGCGCACGGAGTAGGTGTTAATAACTCACCCAAATCCAGACCCTTCTCCCTCTCCCCCAAATCCACCGAGCCGCTCACACGCCCGTGCTCCGAATTCTGATGGGATTTCAAACAAAACCTGCGTGCTGCTGCCACGGCATCAGCAATGGGAGCCGTTGGAAGCAGCGGTGGGTGCGTGGAAAAGAAGTGCACACCTCGGTACAAACACTTCAAAAGCCAAAAAATCGTATTGGAGCCATCGGAGGCGTTTCTTACAGAGCCCAAACGTCTCCCAAATGGAGCCTCTCTGAGCTGGCAGGCAAAAAAAATGCGGAATTTTGCCCTAAAAAATCCCAGGCTGCTCCATGCCAGGGCCCCGCACTCATTCAGCTGGGTTGAAACAGAGCTCTGTGCACGCACCTGGAATGCACCCATGCATTCACCCCCTCCTGAAGCACACAGCCCCTTCAACGCAGCCCTCTGCCCTGTGCGGACCCGAGGGGGGGGGGGGGGGGGGGGGGGGGGGGGGTCTCCGTGCATTGCAAAACCCCCATAGGAACGCCAATATAGGGGCACCCATCAGCTCCACAACGAGCGATGCATTTCGCCGTGCAAAAAAGAAAATAGAGCCCAGCGCTGGGTGCGCTTCGGGGCAGAGCGGAGGCGTCGCTTTGTGTTTTGATCGCGTCCTTCCTTTCCTTCTTTGTTCAAATGCGTATCTGTGTTTTGCGTCGTCTCAAAAAGTGCTTTGAAGCCACGCGGGAGAGCTGCGCTGCGGGCTCTGCTCTGCGGGAGGGCGGTGCGGGCTCTGCCGGTGGTGGTGCCCATAGAGCCCGCAGTGCGTGGGGCGGTGGGGGTCTCCCCATTACGGGACACGGAAAATTGCGGTGTTCAGGGGTGAAATCCTCTTCGATTATCAGAGATATCACCACCCCCACCCCCCCACCCCACCCCCCTCCGGCTCCTCGCTGCCCGGTATTTGCATTCCCGCATATGCTTTCTTTAAAATAAAATAATAAAGTCGAAGCCACCCGGGTTTTTTGTTGTTGTTGTTTTTTTTTTTAATGAAATGACCCCCCCTGGAAGGGTGCGGACTGCAGATGGACGGCGCTTAAAAAACGTTTGTGAACCCAAACGGGTGCAAAACTCTTCGCGCTGCAGGAAAAAGGCGCTGCTGCGGTGCTTCCCCCCGCGATGGCAGAGGGAAATCCGAGCAATGCGATGAGTTGATTTCGCTCCCCCCCACTCCAACCTCCCCCCCCCAAAAAAAGACACGCAGCCCCGCTCTTAAAAGCGCAGCAGCAGAGAAAATAAAGCGAAGCCAAAATCGAGGGTGCGGCCGCCGATCCTCGGCTTGAAGGCAAAAGTCGCCGATTTTCTGCGAGTGATGCTTCGGAGAGAGGAAAACCAAAGAAATCCGCGTTTGGAGAACCCGGGGAGAGGAACTGAAGGGCTCCGGGTGGGGGGGATATGGGGGGGGGGGGAATATTTCGGAAGGAAAACGCTCATCTCTGTGCTGCGAATTTGCCCGGAGAGAGGAAAGGGAGAGATTTCTTTTTCCTCCCTTTTTGAGCGGCGTTTTTCGCCTTCCGAAACTCGTGGGAAGGTTTGCAGAAAGTAACGGCTTCGTTCCCCGATTATAAATGATAACCGAATCAAAACAGACGATGAAACGCCCGGGGTGAAGGAAAGTCCTCCCGCCGATCGCCGTGCGGGATATTTGCCGGGTTTGGTTTTGGTTTTCGGCCGTTGGCAGTAAATGGAAAATAACAAAACCACTCAAAGAATCGAATCCTGATGGCTGAGGGAGGAATGAGGGATGGGACGTAGGAATGCAGCGAGCAGCGACCCGCACGGAGGTGGGCAAAGCGGCTCAGCCGCCGAGCTGCAAATTCAACCGCTGGAAGGGCTTTTCCCAATTAAAGGAATAATTGTCCCCCCCTTCTCCCCCCCCCCAGCACCGCAATCGCTTTGCTCCGTGCGGCCGCGCCTCTCATGGGCTCGGGGCGGAGGGGGGTCCGGGCTCGGTGCCCCCTCCCAAAGCCCCGCAGGATGCTGTGGTATTTGGAGGGGGTTTATCATTTCAACGGGCTTGAAAACCCCGTTCAGGGGGGAAACGTCGATTCCTGCTTTCATTCCCTCGCGCTCACGTTGAGGGTTGGGGGCTGTCGGTGTTCAGAAGGCAAACGTGGAAATAAAACAAAAAGGCGATGTAGGGGAAGGAAAGCGGAGCTCGGCCCAACTGGGGAGACCGAGAGAGGGTTTGGAGGGAGGGGGAAAACGAACTCATTCCGAGAGGACGGGAGGGGGAAGAGCGGAGCCGCTGTAACTTCACGGGGCGCCGCGGAGGGGAACGCCGGCAATGCCCCCCCCCACCCCCCCACGCCATAACCCTCCCCCCGGAGGGGACCCCGCGGCACCCCCCGCGTTCATCACTGCTTTGCAAGGGAGAAGAAAAAGCAAAAAACAACCCCAAAAACCCGAACGGCGGCGCTTAGAAATCCGCGTGTAACTCGAAGAGCAACGAGGGGGCAACTCGCGTGCGCCGGGAAATCTCTGCTTTATTGGGTCCTTAAAACGAAATGGAACACAAGAAGGCGACGGTTCCCTCGAAATAACTCCGCCGAGAGATCGGGAGCGCCCCGAACGGTCCCCAGGTGCCCCCCCCGACCCCCACCGCCCGGCTTTTAGACCCGAATCGGCGCTGCGGGTTCAGCGCACCGCTCAGAAACGCTCTTTCTATCTCTCAGCCCTCATTGCCTCCGTGGCTGGGGTGATAGGTTGCCATATTTGCATATATGGTAATGAGCTTCTAATTGCCAAGCTGCTGAGCTTTGCTGATCGATTTCTTGCAATACAGAGGTTCGGGATGCTTTGAAATCTCGCAGCTCCCCTCCCCCTCGCAGCCTCCCCCCCCCCCTCTCCCCCCCCATCCTCCGGCCTCCTCCCTCGCGCTGGAGCTGTCTCCGCATTTGCATCGCAACTTTTTAAAATATAACACGTATACTTTACGTATAGGCTACGTGGAGGCTCCTCGGCCGCTCCTATATATCCTTACGCCGGGCTCGGCCCCCCTCTCCTCCAGCGTCGGCTCCGGCCGTGGGGCCGCAGCGAAGACCCGCGTCCGCTCCGGGGGATGCAGAGGTGGGGCAAGGCGGGTCGGGCCGGGCTGAGGGAGGCAGGATGAAGGGGTGCAGGGGTGGAGGGATGCGGGGATACAGGGGAGGGATGCGGGGATACAGGGATGCAGGGATGTGGGGATACGGGGGAGGGATGCGGGGATACGGGACAGGAATTCGGTGATCGAGGGATGTGGGGATGCAGGGATACAGGGGAGGGATGCGGGGACGTAGGAATGTAGGGATACAGGAGAGGGATGGAGGGATACAGTACAGGGATTTGGTGATATAGGGATGCGAGGGTGCAGGGCTACGGGGATGCAGGGATGCAGGGGTGCAGGTCAGGGGTGCAGGGATGCAGAGATACTGGAGTTCTCGGCTACTGGGATACAGGGATACAGGGATACTGGGATGCAGGGATGCTGGGGTTCTGAGCTACTGGGATCCAGGGATACTGGGATGCAGGGATACTGGGGTTCTGAGCTACTGGGATCCAGGGATCCAGGTCAGGGATGAAGGGATACAGGGATACTGGGATACAGGACAGGGATGCAGGGATAGAGGGCGAGGATGCAGGGAAGGGATGCAGGGCAGGAATGAAAGGAGGGGACAGAGAGCAGCGATACAAGACAGGAATGCAGGATAGTGCAGGCAAGCAGGTGAGCAGCGTAGGCAGGGCAGTGCAGGCAGAGTTATAGGGCAGCACAGGCAGAACCTGCAGCCCAAACAGCAGCGCTGCCTCTGCCCCACGTCCCACGTCACGCGTGCGGCCCCGTGGAGGCAGAAGCCGAGGAAAGCCCCTGGGAACGGGGTGGGGAGGAGGGTGGGGGGGTGGGAGCGGCCCAGCGCTGTGTCCCGTTCTCCTCGCGGCCCCCCGGAGTCGTTGCGGGCGGGGCCCCCGCGGTGCCCCCGTGGAGCGTGTGTGCGCCGCGCTCACCCGGCCCCGGAGCCGGACAAACAATGTGAGACTCGGAGGAACAAAAGCCTCGGGGCTTGGGTTGCTGAACACGTCTGAGGCCAGACAAGCCGCTCAGTTTATTGGACTTGGTGAGAAAATAATAATAATAATAATAATAATAATAATAATAATAATAATAATAATAATAAAGAAATAGGGGGTGAGGCGGAGGAGGAGGGGGGGGCCGGAGGAATCTGTCTCTCAAAGCGTCTTTATTAGGGACCGAGGGCGGCGGCAGCGCTGCGGGGCCGGGCTGAGGATGCTCCGGGAGCGGGGGAGCGGAGAGGGGGGGGGTCCTACTCCTGCCGTCCGTCTGCACGGGACTGGGGGGCGTGGGGTGGGTTCTTCCTGAGCCCCCCCCACCCCACCTTCTGCAGTGCCCCACGGAACTGTTCTGGGAAAGTTTGAGAAGGGCCGGTCACGGACCGAGCACCGCCGCCCTTTGCCGTGACCCCCTCCGCGCCCCGATCCCCAAAATTTCGGGGCAGGGATGGAGATCTGAGATCTCCTCCTCACCCTCCCTCTCCAAGGAAGGGAGGCCCGCGCGAGGAGAGGCTGTGCAAAATCCGGCAATTCCGGCTGCCCTCATTCGCCTCCCATCTCGCCCCACTCGTGCACAACCCAGTGCCGAACCGTGGGGGGCAGAGGTGCAGCCGGGGGGCCTCCGCGCTCTGCTCGGAGCCGCTCACGGGGCTCCCCGAGGCCCCCAGCAAGAGAGAGGGGCCGAGCGCAGCGCGTCACAGCGCGGGGACATTCACGCAGGGGGGGCTCTGAGATGAGAGGGTCCCTCCCCCACATCGGTGTGGTCCCTCTTCGATCCGTACGAGCCCCATCACCCCTCCACAGGGCAGCACATCTGGCCAGATGTGAGCGGCCCGGCGCCGGCTTTTCCTCCGCACGGTTTTACCAGCCAGGAGCGAAGACACTTTTCTTTCGGATTTTCTTTTTTTTTTTCCCCTTTTATTTCCTATTTATCTCAGAAATACGCATCCCCGCGCCGTGTCCTTAATTCTCCTCGCAGGCGTGGGGAGATTGAGCTCGAGCGGTTGTGCACGGAGGGGGGGACGGGGAGGGGGGGGGGGAAGGAAAAAGAGCAGCGGGCGGCATCTCGGTTCGTGCGCTGCGCAGCTGGGCTCTTGGGAGCCGCCGGGTGCCCCATATCGAGCCTTTATATTTTATTTTATTTTATTTTATTTTATTTTATTTTATTTTATTTTATTTTATTTTATTTTATTTTATTTTATTTTATTTTATTTTATTTTATTATTTTATTTTATTTTATTTTATTTATTTTTTATTTTATTTTATTATTCTATTTTTTATTTTATTCTATTATTTTATTTTATTTTCACGCCATGATTCGTGCCAATTTGAAAGCCGGCCGCCTCCTAATCGTCCCTTAGGCGTGCGATCCCGAGCCTCGGTCTGTGCGGCTGCTCATTGTATTTGTTTGCATTTTTGTCTGGCTTCAGTTTGCGTAAGCGACTTTGTCGAAAAGCAGCAAACCATGGAGCGGGGGGTTTTTCATTTGCTAATGAAACCCAAAACACACCCGGGCGTCTCCTGCAGTCCGCTCGTGTCCTCCTGCCCCGGGACGTCGTTGGGATGGCAGAAATGCGCCGTCATTGGGAGAGCAGAAGTTTTGAACGCGGTGCGTCGCGTTCGGGATGAAGAGCGGCCGGATCGCGGTTCTTCTTCGGGAGGTTTTAGGTAGAAATGATACGCGAAGGGTTTAAAATTATGGATTTTTATTATTTATTTTTTATTATTTCTTTTTACGTCGATTTTTTTTTTTTTTTTTTTTAAGGAGGGGGAAATTAAAAGGGGGGAAATCGCAGTTATGTCTGGAAAAAAAAATATATATCCTCCTGGCCGCGGAAGGGAATGTGGTGAGCGGAGCCGTTGCGGTAACACCTCCGGACCCCCCCCGGTAACCCCTCGTAACCCCCCCCATTAACCTCCCTTAACCCCTCTCCCCGCTGTCCCCGTAGGACCCGACCTCACTGCGAGGGCCCGGCGCTGCCCCCACTCCGGGAGCGGAGGGGCGGATGCCCGAGTGGGCGTCGGGGAAGCGGTGAAGTGGGAGCAGAGCGCGGGGGCTCGAGAGGAGCGGGGCGGGCGCTGCCCTCGGTTGCGGTTTTGACCTCCGAGAAGGACTGGAAGTGAACTTTCGGGGGGGGGGGGAAAGAAGGCACTGAGACCCCGAGCACCTTCGGGGATGCGGGAAAGCAGAGGGAGGAGGTGGGTGGAGGTAACGGTGCGGGCTCGGCGGGGGCAGAGCGAGCTGGAAGCGGGGCCGGGGCTGCCCGTAACGCCGGCCGGGGGTTCCCCATCTCCCCTTGGCCCCCCAGGACCTTATTTCCCCAGCGGCACCTCTCCGTCTGCCCCCGGCCTTGGCCGTAGTGCTCACACAGGAGCGAGGGCAGCGGCTCCAGGTTCCCTAATGAGGGAAACTGGGAGAGGGGGTCTTGGGGGGCGGGGGTGGGGAAGCGGCCTTGATGGCTGCAATGCAGGAGGTGACCATCCCGGACAGCTCTCGAAACGTGCGGCCCCGAACTGGGCTGGTTTGATGTTAGAAAATAATAATAATAATAAATCCAAGGCAATGAGGAATTTTAAGAGAACAGGAAAAAGAAAAATATCCAAACAGGCCATTTTTTTGTTTGTTTGTTTGAGGATAAATCGCGTTATTAATTTTGATGCTATCTCTTGCGATAAGAGGGAAAAGAAAAGGGTAATTAATAGAGAGTCTGCGGGGTCAGAACAACGGCAAGAAAAGCAGCGTCTGCGCTCCTCCCGGGGTGTGCATAACGCGGGGGTCGTGGGGCTGAGCCCCCCCCCCTCCCCCAGAGAAGGACGGTGGGGCTGGGAACGGCGGTGGCCGAAGCCGGTTGGTGGCAGTTGGTGGCAACGGGAGATGGTGGCGATGGGCGGTGGTCGCAGTGTGAGGTGCTGGAGGCGAAGGAGGGGGGGGGGCTGCTGCGCTGGGAGCGCTGGGGACGGCTGCTCAGGGCTGGGGGGATGGGGGGGGGGGACACAAGGACGGGGGTGAGGGGGTGGCGGCGGTGCGTGAGCGCGGCCCCTCCCCGCCCATTGATGAAGCGATAGGCGCTGCAGAGGGGCGGAGCCAGAGCGGGTGACGTCAGGCGGGGCAGAGCCAATGAGAGGCCGAGCTGAGGGCCGGGAGTGGGAAAGCATGAATGAAAAGTGCCGCGCGCCGCTCCCCCCCGGCGCAGAGGCTGCGGGCAGCAGGTAGGTGCCGTGCCGTGCCGTGCCGTGCCGTGCCGTGCCGTGCCGTGCCGTGCCGTGCCGTGCCGTGCCGTGCCGTGCCGTGCCGTGCCGTGCCGTGCCGTGCCGTGCCGTGCCGTGCCGTGCCGTGCCGTGCCGTGCCGTGCCGTGCCGTGCCGTGCCGTGCCGTGCCGTGCCGTGCCGTGCCCATCTGCAGGCTCGGAGGTTCGGAGCTCGCGGCTCCGCGCCCCCTGCAGTGTGGATCTTGTCCGGCCGCCCCGAGCGAAGGAGGCTGAAGGTGGAGGAGGACGTGAGACGCGCGGAGCCTCCCGAGGAGAGGACTGCAGGTGAAGGCAGGAGTGAGGGATGCGGGCTGCTGGGGGAGGGGGAGGGATGGTGGTATCCCCCCCCAACCACCACCATCCCTTTTCCAAACCTGGAGGGTGGAGGCCGGTTAGCCGGGAAGGATGGAGGCACTGCGGGGAGGCAGCTCCGCCGGCGGTGGGAGGAAGGGTGAGGCCCGTAGGGCATCCCCGGGCGGGATGCGGTTACCTCCCGGGGAAAAGAGAACGCGAGGAAAGCGGAACCTCCGAGGAAGGTGGAGAGAGAGAGAGAGAGAGAGATTGAGAGAGAGAGGGCTGCGGCTCCCGAGGATGAAGAAAGGGCAGAGGGAGGCCGGGCCCGCGGGGAGGGAGAGAGGCTGCGGGTCCCCCCCAGGAGCAGTGAGCGGTACGCGGGGCCGGGCGCGGTGCATCCGCGGGGCCGGCGGTGCTGAGCATCGGGCGGGAGTCGCTCCCTCCTTTCCCTCTTCCCTTCTTTGCCACCGTCTCCTCCGCGTTCGTTCATCCCGTCCGTTAACCCCAGATCCGGGCTGCATTCAAAGCAACCCAAGTTATTATTTATTTGAAGCGGCAGGCTTTTCTATTCTATTCTTTTCTTTCTGTCTTTCTTTCTTTCTTTTTTTTTTTGCAGTCGTTTTGTTTGGCGAGCGTTAAACGCATTCGTGGGTGGGGATACGTCCTTTTATGTCTCCTAAATTACGGGTGCAAATTCTATTTGCTTTCATTATCACCGGCTTGGATGTATTATTTTGACAGAGCTCGGGGTTATTAAAAATAACGCGGCCTTAATCCTCGGCACCTGCAGAACGTCATTTCGTTTGCGAACGAAACAGATTTAAACTGGAAAGGGGCTCGATCCCCAAAACAGGCTGTTCCTGCGTGGCTGTCTCGTAATTCTGCTCCAAATGGTGTTTCTAAGGGCCCGATTCTGCCCACGGCACTGATGCTCTGCCTGGGCTGCAGCCGCAGGGCCCCGCTGTCGCTGCATGCTGGCATTACGGATCCCACTGCTAATTCTTGCATCTCTGTTTATTCGTTTCCTCCCTCATTCCCTCTCTAAAAGCCACATGCCTGGAAGCCCCCGGAGAAGAGGAGGTTGCCCTTTTCCTGCTAGTGCTGTAGACTTCAGGGGTTGGTTGTTATCTTTGGTTATCTAGCTGTATGAGTGGTGTCGATTCTTCATAAAGCTAGATAACCGAAAGTAAAAATAACCCCATTACACGCCTGAGGAGGATGTGGAGAAGAAAGGAAATTCATCGGGAGGAAGAGAAGGAAAACAAAAAGAAAAATGAAAGAGAAAGAAAGAAAGAAGACGAAGGAAAGGAGAGGCGGAAAAAAGAAAGAACAGAGGGGAGGAAAAAAAAAAAAAAGACAACTTTTTGAGACTGGAATTAAAAACCGAGGTAGGATTTCATGATTTCTTCATTTCAAGACCTGATTTGTCTCCTTTTAAGCAAGCATTTTCTGGTTCCGCCTTGAGCAAAATGGGGACGGTGCCGTTCTTTGCTCGGCTGCTGACTATAATTGAATTAACAAAGTAAAACTTCCCATCAGATTGTGAATTAGTGAAGCACAGGACCCAGACTGCAGATCGAGGATGAACTCTCATTGCGTAACCTCTCGTATAGCATCGCAGAACCCATAAATCAATACAGATTACCGTGCTGGATTATCTGTTTAATAAAGCAGCAACCGAGCACTGTTTATTAATGGTTGTTTTGCAAATATGAACACTGGATTCTTTTCCTTTTTTCTCTTCTCCCCACCCCCCCCCCCAACCCCCCCACTATTTCCAATCTATTTAGCTTCATTCCCTGACAGAGATAACTTGGTATCCAGATTAGAAAGAGCGATGCAGTGATTTGGAAAATGGTTTCTTGCAGCTTTCTTTGTGTTATTTTATTTTTTTTTATTATTCCCTCTTTTTGTACCTCTATCCAAACGCTCCCTTTCTTCTTTCAACCCTCTGCCTGTGAACGTTTCTTTGATCCAAGATTGGGGTTTTATTAACAAAACTATCTATTTAATTTGCCTTTGAAGCAGCGCGAGACGAATGGGGGGGGAAACTTGATTTTTTTTCTATTATTTCTTCTCTCCGAATGCCAATTCACACCAATCTTCGCTCCCTTCACTGTGTTATCTCTTGGCCCCTTCTTATGGAATCCAGGATTTCTACTTGCTCTGCTTTAGAAGGGGACTGGGGTTCATGGATGTGCATTGGGCGCTCCCCACCCACTGCTATGGCCAGGCTGCTTAGATGCCACCCGCCCAACCTGGCGGCCCATTTGGACAATGTCTTGATGCTGCTTCAAAGAACACAAAGCTCTCCGTGTGGGTTAGGATATATGTTACATACCATCTCATAACGGTCATTCCAAGGGTTGGGGGGGTTGCAAAGCTCTTAATAAAAAATGTATATGAGCCTTAGCGGCCGAACTGATGTTGGAAAGGAGTCTTTAGAGCATTGCACCTTGGGAGAGGTGTAGAAAAAGAGCTGGCTTTTGACCTGTGCTGGACCTGCTCATTTTGCTCTTGTGCTCATCAGAACCTTATTATTATTATTATATTTTTTAAAGGGAGAGGGAGAGTGGAAGAAACTGTCCCTGGGACCTTGTGCAGGGGGAGGCTGTAGTTCAGGATGCGGTGTGAGATGAGTCATGCTCCTATGATGACTTTAATTTAATAAACAAAGCCATTTTCACCTCCTCACCCACAGCCCCATAATTCAGACTCACTCGGTGCATGTGCCACCTCCCTGCACCCATTTCCTTGGGGATGAGTCCAGGAAACACCCCCTGCCCACACCCTTCTGGGTGTGCTCGGGTGCTGCTCTTGTCCTGCAGCCGAGGGTGCTGGGGCAGAGGGACATTTCTTTGTGCTCTCATTGCATCCCCTGCTGCTGCTCCAGGCTGGTGGCACATCCCAGGCCGGGGCCATGTGGCTGAGAGTGGAGGGATGGAGAGCACTGAGTCCATGGACGGTTTCTATGGGGCTTGTCCTGTGCCTGAGCATGGGATGGAGTCAGCCGCCTGGCTTTGGTGGCAGCAGGATGTCACTGTGCTGCTGTCCCCTTTGAGGTGCCCGGTGCCACCAGCAGATGTTTGGGTGCGGGTGGGCATCGGGCACAGCTGTGTGTCCTCGTGCAAGAGGCTCACTGGGGACAATGCAGTGGGTGAGGTGCTTTTATTGCTGGGGAGCAGCCACGTGCCACCCTCTGTTGAACAGTGGATTGGGTCTGGGTGGGGGGAGGGGGAGTGGTGGAAGGACGGTGCCAATCAGGGGCTGGGAGCAGCGTGCCATCATCTTTTGGTTTTCCCAGGTGACCAATCCTGGTGGGCACGGGGCCGAGGCGGTGCTGCCATAGGCTGTGGTGTGATGCTGTCACCTGCTCGGCTCTAACAAAGGCATGGGCAGAGATGGGGCTGGTGACCTGGGATGAGGGCAAAGCTCTGTGGGGAATTTGGTGACCCATGGAGTAGGGGATGCTCATTGTCCAAGCCATTCCCTGCTCAACCATCCCTACTGGGTGCAATCCTGCACTCCTAAGAGGGAATCGATACTCAGCAGCCCCATTTCTCCCACCCCATGGGGCTCGGGATGCTGTCAGATGCTCTCTGTCTTAGCAGAACTTCTTTACAGTCTCATGTCACTGCGGCAGGTGAGCATGAGCATGGCCATCCCAAGGCCTTTGGGAGCTGGAATCCTGCAGGCAGCTGTCCCCGACCCTTATTTATTTCCTCCTCTCCCCACTTTGCTCCCAGAGTGTTCTGGCAGTAGGAGCACTGTGTGTTGGCATGACGTTGATCTAAATTGCAGCTTATATGTGGCTGTTTAAGCTTGCTTGGACACTGTGATTTGAGTGGTTAACACTCAGCACTGTCTGCTCGCCTCTCCCTTGTGTCTACCTAACTGCTGGAGACGTTAATGGGAGAGATGCTTGCATGTTCTGTATTGAGCGCTCAGCCCTCCGTGTCCTTTCTCATGCTTGACGCAGAGTGGTTGGAGCAAAGAAAGGAGTAAAGGCGATACTAATTAATCACCGGGTCAGTGAGTGATTGAGAAGAACCGGCTTATACAGATGTAACCATTGACAAATGGTGATCTCAATTCAGTGCATCGTTTTCACCTTGAAATACCCTAGGAATGAACCTGAGGTTGACTTGCCTTTGCCTTAAACAAATGGCTGAAGCCTTCCGAGGTCTCCAGCCCTCGTCATCCCCACTGTGACCCATTGGGTTTCTCGTGCTATGGGCCAGGGAGGTGGAGAATAGTGCGGTCACAAAGAAACCATGTGTGTGTGCGTGTCTAAATGCAGGAATATCTATGTTTCAAACTCCAAGTAATTGCAGCAGGGTTGCAGTGCTGATGGATGGATTCTGGTGATGCTCACGAGGGAGCAGTGGGGTTTTGGGGTCTGTGCCTCACCCTGTTCCCAAGGCAATGCTGTTGGGAATGTCAGGTCTGTGTGGGTCTGCTCCTCGTTGGCCTGGGGCTGTGTCTTTGTGCTGGGAGCAGCCGTTCCTCTCCAAATAAGCAGGACTCCCAAGCCCTGAGGGTTTCCAAGGGCGTGATTTTCACGTTGGGATTATGACAAAGCGTCTGAGTGGGCGCACTGAGTTCCTGGAGGAACCAAATTGGGCCCTGTTGAATTTTGGCAGTGAGAACAGCATCCCGGGGCTGTGCTCTGCATGAATGGTGTGCCCCCGAGCTCTGCCCCCGTTGCAGATTTGGGACATTGCAGTGCTCTGCAATGAGTCTTGCCGTGCCCCGCATTAGCGCTGGGCATCCCAGTGCTACTTTTTCCCCTATAGCACAAAAAAGAAAGCAATGAGGGGCTTTCTCCATTCCTATCCCCTCAGCAAGCCAATGTGGCACATGGCATCCACCAAATGGGAGTCGACGGGTGCCCTGGGGGGACAGCTGATGGCATTTCCCTCGGCAGCAGCAGGGAGGAAAATGCTGAGCTAGGCACTGGTGGGGCCGGGTCGGTCGCTGTGATGCTCTGAGGGTGATTGGATGTGAAAGCAGAGCTGCTGGCTGCTTTCTGGCTCCCCATTTGCCTCGTGTTGCAGGAGGTTTGGCTGGCCTGGGACAATGTGACAGCACTGCCATCGAGATAGGAGCCTTAAAAGTAGTTCTAGAGCCATGGTCTGGTTGCCCTGTGGGGTTTTTAGGGATGGGGAGAGCCAAGTGTGAGTGCTCCGCTCTCTGCCTTCTCTAGAATGCAATGGAAAGGCAATGGCTGCTGGCTGGGGGGCTCGAGAGCAGGCAAGCATCTGCAAAGCGGTGCTGTCGTGGTGGGTTTCGCAGGAAAAGATGGGAAATGCACTGAGAGCTGAATCACAGGGCAGATCGCTGAGGTCTGTGAGGGTGGGAGCAGCTCCTGGCTGAATGTGCTCCGATCAGCGGTCTCGTGCTGGTGTGACATGAGGATTTGCCCTGCTGCTGCTGAGAGCCGGTGCTCGTGGCTACGATGCTGAGCTGTGTAATCCCTAAGCTGTGGCTCTGACAGCCCTAGGAGGTGTAAAAATCATTCTAATTCCACTTTCAGGGCTTTTGGTGTCACCAGGGCAGGGACAAAGGGGGCAATGCCAAGTGTGTGCGCTCGGTCTCAAATCCCTGCACATGGATCTTGGGGAAAATGTGATTAATAAGTGCTGGGGATGAACATGGGTGTGTGTGATGGGGGTATTAACCACCCCAAAGTTGTTTTGTTTGGAGGAAAAAAGTGTGTATATATATGTCTGTCCTTGGATCCATTTTGTTCCCTTTGATAGATACTGTGTGGGTAATGGGGAGGAGATGAGGGGCTGCAGGACTGTGATTCCCTTTTGGAAGCACTGAGTGCTCCTTGGGAAGGAGGAAGAGCTTCCCTTGAGGTGTTAGCTTTGTTCCAGCCCTTCCTCCTGCTCTAACTTTCAGTCAGTGTCAAAGGGAGGGAAGCCTACAATTAGGACTGGTGGGTTCTGAGTGGGTTCCTCAGCCCCAAGCGGGTTTTGTGCCCTCCTGAGCCCCTGACGCACCATGGGCTGCGCCGTCCTCACCTCCCATGAGTGAGCTGTAGGGGGGGAAAACAAAATGGAAAGGAATTGTGTCTTCAGATGGCCTGGCAGCGTTGTCTGGAGCTGCATGTGGGGTTGATGGGAAAGGTGTGGGGAGCTGGGAATGTAACTCTGGCTGACGAAGGGCAACAGGGATGGAGTTTGCTTGGAAGCTTGGGTTGATGCCATGCAGAGCTGTTGGTGTTCAGGGACTCGTGGGTGCTGCAGAGGGTGAATGGGCCACCGATGGCTGCGGGTTCTGCACAGACCCCACCTCCTGGGGAGTTTGCTCCCTTCCTCTGCTTTGGTTTAGCTTCGAACCACCAAAGCCCGGAGAAACCTGCTCCCTATTAAAGCATATCGAGATATAACATATAAAAACATGAAGTTTTATCTCAAGGCCATTCCATTCCAGAGGAGCTGGGTGCTTTCTGGAGCACGCGCTGCGCACGGCCGTAGAACCCACGGCTGCAAGGCTCTCTGCTTTGCGGGTTGCCATGGAAAACCAGGATTATTCAGCTTGTGCATGGGCAGAGGGGGCCAGCACCATCGTTTTGAACATGCACCGTGCTGGCCCTGGTGGGAGCCTCGGCATCCTCCCTGCTCTCCTCCCGCAGCCCCAGCCCCTTGGCTGGGCTCTTATCTCCAATAATCCTCCCATAAGAGGGCTTTCTGCTTGTTATGACACCCAGTGAAAGCGTGGGAGAAAGATCCTTTCTTCACCCTTGTCCTCCGCAGCCAGCCACTAGCCTGAATGGGAGGCTTTTTTGTGTCCCTGTGTGCCTGACTAATTGAGCTGAAGGACTTGCGTCTGGAAGGGCTTGAAAGGGACTTTTGTTGCTGCTGCAGAGTTTGTGGAAGGCGAATGAGCACTGCTTTCTTAAGGGATGCAGGTCCTGGGCAAATTTGACTCTCGAGTGCTCACGCCTCTGAGGTCTTTGGGAAAATTAGGAGGAAAAAAAAAAAAAGGGTGGTGGGTTTGCTTGCTTGCTTTCTTTTTTTTTTTTTTTTTTCCTTGCTGAAAAATGGAGTCTGGCCCCCAAATGCTTTGTGAGCCGGCTTTAAAACAGGGCTGAGAAAGCACTGAGATAAGAAAATGGTGGTTTAAAAATAACCACGCCGCCTCCTGCGTCCTCAGGGCTGACACTCGGAGCACAAATCCCCTCCGTGACCTCAGGAGGAATTGAGGTTCCACCATCCAACGGCGCTTCCCAGCTGTGTTCTGCCCCGTCATGCTGCGAGCTGATGGGCACTGAGCACCCCCAGCACTGCCCACACCCCTCCGTTCGCTGCTGCAAAATCCTCTTTCCCTTTTTGCCTTTGCTGTGATGGAAGGGGTGGGAAGTCGGGGTTCTTGACGCAGTTGCTTTCCTTAGGGCATGGGGTTGTCCCATGGGTGCTGTCTGTGCATGGAAGGGTGCAGAAGCACTCGGCATCACTCTGTGCGCGGTGCTTCCAATGGGCCCTCGTTCATTTCTCAGGGCATCCTCATCCAGGATGGGGAAAACTGAGGATGTGCAACAGAATGCAGCCGGGCTTTCTGACAGCAGTGCAGATGTGGCCATTGGTGCAACTGGGGGAGGGTGCTCGGCTGCCCAATCTCACCCCAGCCACATTTCCCTGCACAATGCACCTTGCGGACATTTCCTTGATGCTGCTGGAGATGATGAGGGGTAAATGCATCGACAGAGCTGGAAAGTCCAAGTGAGGACCAAGGCCTCGCATCCCCCTGTGGCGGCCATCCAAAATCACTCAGCCTTTTCCTCTCCCCTGATCTCCAACTGATCTGCAAACTGTGGTTTCTCTTATCACCTCAATGTAAAAATTCTTCTTCTTTTTCCTTCCCTTTATCATTTTTCCTTTTTTACCCTTCTCCTCCCCAATCATGTAATTCCCCAAGCTGCCAGGCTGCACTCCTATAGACGTGGATAGACGTGTTCCCTTTGCCAGTGGGGTTCTGGCACAAAGCAGCTGTAAGCATTTTTGGAAGCTGACTTCCAATGGGGTGGGATGGAGGCTGTGTGTGTTGGCGTTTCCATGCCCCCAAAGCACCGCTTTGTGCCTCGGGGCAGCCAAAATGATCTCCTTGGGGCCAAAGAGGTGATGAGAAACAGAGCAGAAGGGGGTGAAGCAAATGGGGATGGCTTCTAAGGGGTCAGATGGGATAGAGAAGGAGGAGGAAGGAAAAACAAAGGGAATAAACAGGAGTTCCTTTAACAATAATAATAATAATAATAATGGTGAAAATGGTTAATAATGGTTAATAGCACTTTTTTTCACGTGACTCAATGGGGGGAGGTTCGATAAAGTCGAGTGATTTCCACCCTGTGCTAAAAGCATGAACTCTCCTTTCAGCCACCTCCGCTCCTCCTTTGCTGCGGCGCTGGGGATGCCGTTGACTCCACCAGGTATGTGCAAAGTCCCACCCTGTCACCATCCCTCCCAAATGTCAATTTACACTCCATCTGTGCTCTCCTAAGGAAGCATCTAAAGCATCTTCCTAAGGAAGTTTGCTTCCTCAGCACCGTGATATGATAATGATGCTGCAGTCTCAGTCATTGGCAATAAAGCGGCTGTTGGCGCCGGGGCGGCTGCACCCACCAACCTCTCACCACGTGTGCATTCAATTCATTAAAAAATCAATATTGGAAATCATGGTAAGAACGAAAACCCCCCATTTCCAGCTTTCTGGAATAGCGTCTATACTTGGAAATAGAAAGCAACTGGAGGTGCACTCAGCAGCAGAGCATGGCTGGTAGATTCCCAGCTAGAGGACAGGGGGTAAATACAGAAGCACACATTTTTATTCCTCTCTCATCCTCATTTTGGTAAGGGGGGGTTCACTACTCTCTTCCTTTATATTTTGACACTCGAGGCTTGCAGAAATGCTCAACATTATAGCTTGCAAAGCGGCCTGGGATCAGGTGAAAGACATATAGAGAGCACGCATTCCAACGCATGGAAACACGATACTATCAATGCTAATCAATAAAAGCCTAACCCTAACCCTTACGAATGACTTAGCCATATGCTGTGCATGCACCTTGGCCCCCTGCAGCAGGCACGGGGCTCTGCCCGGGGGTTGTTGCTTCGAGCCCAGCGTGGCCTTGGTGTGCTTGGAGCATCCCAGGCGCATTGCAGCGCTGCTGCATCGCAGCCGCTGTTTCCCATGCGCTCCGTCCCTCCCAGGTGATAACACCATGAGAAACAGTGTCACTTTTTCTTTTATTTACTGCTTTATTCCCCTGATACCCCACCCCCCCCCCCCCAAAAAAAAAAGGAAAAAAGAAAAAAAGAAGGCTGGGATTTCAGTGATGTTATTTTTTTTGGCTGGGGGTGATGGGACGGTGGCTCTGCGCCCTCCTGGATGCCAATGGCCAAACCTTTGGAGGGTGCCATCACCCTTTGCCCATGCACCACGGTGACATATTTCACGTCTGTTTGATAGCAGCCTGGTGGGTTTCTTTCCCCTCCCTTCCCTTTTTTTTTTTTTCCCTTTTTTTTTTTTTTTTCCCTCCCTCCATTTCTGCATTTCAGCCTTTGTCTCATCTCCCACCGGCGCCTAACGAAGGGGCAGCCACTCCCACGCCAATGGGGTTTTTGTTGTTCTTGTTTTCCCGGTGCTTTGTTCCCCTTTCCACCCTCTCTGTGGCCCTCATCCTACGCTTATGGGGATCCCAGTAAGGGCACGGGGCTGGGGTGCCTGGGGAGGGATGGAGAAGCACAAAGCCCAGGCACGACCAGGGCTCTTGTTGTCATGGTTGTGAGCGAAAGAGTTAACCCATTAGCAATTCTGAGCCCTTCTTCCGATAGTTAAACCTGATTTGCATGCATTTGCATAATGAATGTCATTTGCATTCCTGGAGGTTGGCTACTTCTGTGGGAAAAGTCAAAGCGGGATTGCAAGGAGGGCGAAAAAGGGGGGTGTGTGTGGGGGGGGGGGGGGGGGGGGAGGTCGGTGAAGAATGGAGGGAAGATTTCCCCGCGCCCCACGCGCATCCCTGCCCCCTCCGCTGTCCTCGCCCAAACGCTGCATGTCTTTTCCTTTTCCCCCCATTTTTTCCCCCCTCGATGCCTTCCTGCCTCTCCCTTCCATAGGATAAAGCCATAGCATAAAGCCAAGGGCGGATGGGCCGCGTCGAGGCGAGCGCATCCTTCCTGCTTACCCCCACCTCCTTCCCCCCCCCCTCCCTCCTTCCCCTCCTTTAATTTCCCCCTTCTAATTCCATCTTGGCTCCTGTTCCCTGCACCCTCGTATGCAGGGGGCTGCGGCCCTCTCCCTCCCCTCTCCGTGGGTGCATGCGTGCTGGAACGGTAGCAGAAAGGGAAAGAAAAGGTGCGAGCCACCATTTTAGGCAGCCGACATAAAATGGCCGATGCTCGCTCGTGGCTGCAGCCGCCCCACATCTCCGCCCGTGGTCCCATATCCCATCATGGCCCCACACCCCACTCGTGCCCCGTGTGCTCGCCCTAGCCTTGCTCACCCACCTTTTCCCTTTGCCACCCATGGCGTTCGCCCCAGCATCCCTCCCAGATCCTTTCCTTTGGATTCATTTCCCATTCCTGCAGTGGGGATGAGACCAACGTGAGCATCCGGTCCTTTCTACACCACGTTTTGGGGTGGTCGTTAAAATTTGCTCTGTGCCACGGGGGATATTTTGGCTTCCTTTGCGCCAAACGATCTCGCAGTGGCTTCAGCCCACATTTGTATTATCATGTATTGCAGAAATACTAACGAAGCAGCTGTTTGATTATTTTTTTTTTCCCTTTTATTGGACTGAGAATGTTTTGTGGCTGCTTAAAGATTAGGGGGGGGGGGGGGGGGAGGGAGAGGGGGAGTAATATCAGTGCAAAATACAACCAAGATCATCCTTGCCCTGCAATGTGGCCCATAGGGCTTCATGTGCCCAATGGGCGGTTTGATGGACAAAGAGGATGGCACTGAGGTCAGATAGGAGCAGGAAGATCTCCCGACCTGCTGGGAGCTTTTTGATCGATCGATTCTGTTCTGATACTCGAGGTATTTATTTTGGGGTGCTCTATTTGCAGAGCCCATTGTGAGTGGTTGCTGGTTTGGTGGTGACCTCGGTGCTCCATGAGCTTGCATTGGTGCTCCCTAATGTCTCCCCATTTATCTGCTGCTGAGAGAGCAAGAAACCTGAAAGTCTGAATGTGTGGGATGAGCTGAAGCCCAGATCTCTTTATATCCCATCAGGTTGGAGCATGAGCTCCATCACCCCGTGCCCATTTTGGGGCTGAGGCCGCCATCTCCATGCAGGCATTGATCCCACAGAGGCAGCCCAGCACCTCCAGCCCCGCGCGTGCAGGAATGGGAACTCATTCCCTAACACCCACAAAAATGCATTAAGGCTCTTAGCTGCTCAGCTGAGCTGGGGCCGCTCAGCTGATTTCTCACTGCTTGGATTGGGGGGGGGGCGGATTTTTGTGCCTTTTTCTTGCTTTTTATGCTGGGATGCAGGAGTGGAGTGGACGTGGGCTTGGGGATGGAGCTTTGGCATCGCTGCTCTGTGTTGCTGAGCCTCCATCCTTGGCTTATTGCTTCCTTTCCATTGCTTGCTCCTCTCTGGTTTCTATACTGTTATCAATGATTTATGGGGCTGAAGGGCAAGAGAAAAGGATCTTTCTCTGGCCCCATTGCCTTCCCCTGTTAAACATGCCAAATAAATTTGGCACTGGGCACTTAAATCTATGTGTAACCCATGAATTGCCATGGATGGAAGCAAGGTTTATGTGGAGGGGAAATACACAAGGCAGAACAATATGTAAAAAATAAAATAAATCCGTGCTGGCAACCCAGAACAGCACAGAGCAATGGGGTGGGGAAAGCAGCATGGGGTCCTACTGAGCTCCAGCATCACCGCTGCAGGGCTGCCTTGGATGGCTATGCCACAGCACTCAGCATCCCCAGATCTGCACAAGCTCTGGGTCTTGGGGCTGGGCTTCATTTTTTTTTCAGCAGATCCAGTGGCAGGGGGAAGCCTAGGGACCACGGCTTCCCATGAGGCAGGGTTCTTTCGAATGAGGTTTGTAGCATTTGGCTCTGCCTTGTAACTCCTGGGCTGGAGGTCCACGGGGATGAGGGATGCTGGGTGAATTCTGTGGCCATAATCAGCTGTAGTGCAGCTGGGGGGTTCTGGGGCTGACATTTATCCCGCTCTCATCCCCTTTTCTCTTTCTCCCCACTAGTGCAGACAGTGGCTTCCCCTGCTGTGATGCCCCACTCGTTTCCTGGGCAGCCAAGAGCAATGCTTGAGTCCTGGTGGAAGTTCATTCAGAATTGCCTGGTAAGAGCATAGATTTTCATGGCTATCCATAAGCCCAAGCTCCTTGGACTGAGCAGACTCCAGCACCTTCCCCATGGGTGCAAGGACCACACTATAAGGAGCGTGGTCTTGCTGCTCACCATGCACTGCCCGGCTTCTCACACCCCTATGATTCTGTTCCACGATCTCTTATTGCTGTTTTATTCACTCCCAACCCTCCAAACCCACAAGCAGCATCCTTTGAGGCGCTTATTTGGTGGTAAATCTGGGGAGGAGGGTAAGGAAGGCGTTGCTGTTGCTTGTGGTTTTTAACTTAGTTTGTGTCTCACTATTGCCTGAACCCAGGAGCGAAGGCTGGAGAGGAAAACCACAACCACAGCAGAGCCTGGACACGGGGAGCTGCTAGCAGGACCCATCTCAGGGACAGTCACTGTGTGTACCTTCCTCCATCCTCCTCCTGCTCCCAGCAGCTGATGGCCTGGAGCAGCACAGAGCAAGCCTGGCATCGGGCTATAGGGACACCAGGAGCACCCCGGGGATAGGACCCAACACCATGCCACACTGGTGAGCCTGGGGGGGGGACACCAGGGGGGCACAGGTGAGGCGCTGGGGCTGCGGATGGGACGGGGTGTTTATTAACGTGGCGCAGCTGAAGCGGGTGCTCTGCCAGTGGTCAAGGCTGCTCCACAAACTGAGCATTGTTTCCCAGTAGGTTCGGCGCATTTTCCCCGCTCCCCCCCCCCCCCCCCCCTTCCCTTCCCCTTTCCTCTCCTCTCGCCTTCGCACAAAGATGTCATTGTGCCGGGAGCTCGGTGATGGCAGTGTTGTTATTGGGTTCAAAAAAAAAAAGAAAAAAAGAAAAAAAGAAGAAAAAAAAAAGAGAGAGAGAGAGAGAGAGAAAAGAAAGAAGTGGGGAGGGGGGGGGGACCCAACAAGGTGAAGAGGTTTAAATCAGCTTAGCCCAAATGCCAATTAAAAACCAAAGAGGATTAGGCTTGTGATCAGCAGAATAGACCATCATTGTGCCCAGCTGAGGGTCCCCGCTCTGGGTCCCGCTGTGGCAGTGCAGGGTCCAGCTCTCCAAGTAGTGAGTCCAGGGTGTGGGCAGCAAAAACAATGGGGTTCCTGGTGGGAGCACCTTTCCTCCCATGTGTTTTTCTTTTTGTTTGAGTTGCACGCAGGCACTCTCGCCTTGGTTCGAGCTCAGCTGAACAAGGAGAGCTCCTGGTCTCTCTGCCAAGGGGAGGTCTTCTTTAAATGGGTTTTGGGCTGGGTTGGGTGCCACCGTCATCGTGCTGTTCTCATAGGAGCATGAGGGCATCATTCTGACCTCTGCTCATGACAGTGAGCATCACCTTCGATCCTGGGGGTGATCAAACACCAGGAGCATCACATGAGCCGTCCTGCAGCCAGAGGGTCATAGAATCACCTGAGCTGGCAAGAGCTTTGAGGTGTAGTGCAACCATGAACCTGACCTGCTCCATTCCATGCTTGTCCTGTCCCCTCGTGCCACAAGGCTTCACCCACCTGCTCCGTGGCTTCCTACTCCGTTTGGCTCAGTGCTTTTGTTCCATCCACCAGCTTGGAGGAATAGAGCTCTCCAACGGTGTGCGGTGATGCCCGTGAGGTCCTGGTGGTACCCTGGGGTGGCTGAGGTGGTTGTGTGTGCTCTGCCCTGCTCTGAGCATCTCTCCCAAGGCTCCTCTGCTCTGGCTGATGTGCTTCTTGCTGTTCTGGTGAGGGGCTTTGCCTTGCAGGATGTGGCTGTTGGATGGGGATTGCTCAGCCACCAGCTTGCTCCCTGTCCTCAGTACAGTGCTGGGACGATGCGTATTCCTGCTCATGGGGGTTTAGCTGTTTAGCTCCAGCATCTCTGCTGCACGGGGATAGCCTGAGACCTTTCTTCTTCAGCCTGATGCAGCATGGGGGTTGGGGTTCTCAGGGACTGAGAGCCCGCTGGACCACATCCCATAGGGATCTTTCTCTGTGCTACTTGAAAGCTCATGGGATAAGCTGTGCTGAGCTGTGGAGCCCCCAGCAACCAACGCAAATTGTTCCAGATCTTCAGCCACAGTGAGGAAATAGGAGAAAAAAAGGCCTTTTTTTGTGTGTGTGTGACAGTAGGAGAACCTGGACATTCCAAATAGCAGCAGAGGGAGCACAGTCACAGGGCGCAGAGCATGGGCGGCGGGCGCAGGAAGCAGGGATGCTGCTGGTGGGGAGGTGAGGGCAGCAAAGGGGCTTTCTCCCCACACGCATCACCCAAACACAACGCCCAAGGGTGCTGCATCCTCCCTACCCAGGGATGCTGACGGGCGCCCAGCGAGCCCAGAGGCTGTGGGATCGGTGAGAGGGGATCGGCCCCGTCCCCTTTTGTCGCCGCCGTGTAATTTATGATATGAGAGAGGACCATTGTCTGGGCCCATCCTGTATTTTTTCCGAGGGCTTTGCCTCTCTTCCCAGCCCCCCGCTGTGCCGCCACTACTGTACCGTTGCTATGGGACGAGCTCCCCGCGCCGCCGCTATGCGAGCAGAACCAGGGAGGGCTGTGAGCTGCGCCTGGACCCATCTGGAGCCCCGAGCCCCTCTGCCGGCAGCATTGCAGCCCCGCTGACGTGCCCAGAGCCTGGGAATGGGGCTTTCAGCCCTTCCAAGTTCACGGCCACCGGAGGCATTCAGCTGCCGGGGGGGCAGTGGGAGCAGGGCCGTTTGGCTCCATTCTCCCTTCCCCTCCGCCTTTCAGCACCGCGATGTCCTCGCCGCATACAGATCCCCCATCCCTTTCTCCTCCTGACAAGTGCGCACATAAATAAATTACCCCCACCGGGCGAGTGTGGAACAATCTGTCCCCTAAATTCTATTCATCGCCAGACAGGACCCATTATTCCCCCGATTAAAGCCGCTGGAGTAGCTTGCAAGGGTTACAGTTACTCTGTCAAACTGTAAATAAGACACTAAAAATAAAGGGTGCTGGTGAGAGAGGGAGAGAGAGGGGGAAAGGGAAGCCAGACTAATGCCTGCTGCTAGGGAAACCGAATGAATCCCTAATGACGCCTGTGTACAAACAGCAAATAATGAAGGAAAAGTGACAAACGGACCTCGGCCGCGCTATGGGATGCAGGAAGCTCTGTGTCACCCCACTCCCATAGGGCCAGCAAAGGGATGGTGGGGATTCAGACCTTGCTTTGCTTGTGGAGGGGTGCAGGTCTTGCTGACGTGCTGATTTTTAGGATGCATTAAGCCCCCTGGCCTGGGGGACGTTGTCTCTGCCTGAGTTTGGTGCAGAGGAGCATCCATCAGCTGTGCCCGTGGAGCTGTGGGGTGTCCCCCAGCAGGCTGAGCTGATCCCAAGCACTTTGCTCTGCCCCCTTGCCAGTGATGGATTGCAGTGGGGGAAGCAGCCAGCCTTAGAAAGCCTCTTTGGATGCAAAGCATTTCCCCTCTTGCAGCTTGCTTGCCAGCTAGAAAAGGTGCAGGTGCTCACTTCTCCTCCTCTTGCACCATAAAGCCCAAGAGCAGAGGCCAAAGCCCAGAGGCAATGTGCTCACGTGGGGTTTTCCTCAGTTCCAATGGGGCAAAGACATACGGGGTTTATTTCAGGTCCATCTCAGAGCATTCTCATTGTTGCCAGCCTCATGCACTGGGAAAAGCCACCAGGTTAAGGCTGCCCATCAGTGCTGACATGGATCCTTACTCAGTGAGGCTTGGAAAAACTGCAGCAAGGAGAGGCGTGGAGTGGGGCATCTCCAGGTGGTGCCAACGCTCATCTGGAGGAGATGGAGCCCAGGAAGGGGACCAGGAGAAGATGTCCTGGGTGGGAAGTGCTGCAGTCTGCCTTTCTGAAGCAGAGCCACACGCTGGGGGTTCACAGATGCTCACAGTTGCTCCAGAAGCATTGCTCACACCAACACCGTTCCCCAGCCAGGCCAAGCTGGGGTTGAGCAGCTTTCCTTCCACCTCAAAGTGGTGGAAAAAAAAAAAAAAACCAAAATACACACACACACACACAAAAAGAAGAAACAAAAACCCATTTTCATTCACTTCTTGGCTGCGAAGCCACATGGCTCCAAGCAGAGTTCCCCTCTGCGCTCCCCCTGCCCTGCTCCTCCCCTAACCCTATCCCTAACCCTAACCCTTACTCTTACCCTATCCTTGGTGGTGACACTGCTGGGGATGGAGCCCTCACATAACACTCGAGGCAGTGCTGCTGGTCCCTATGGGGAAGTAGCACCTGCAGGGCTGGGGAGTTGGGTGCAAGCAGAGATCCCCAAGTTCCCCACTCCAACTGGATAGAGTTGGGTAGACCAGTCGGATAGACCAATCTTTGAGAACACAGTGCTGATTTTATACTTAGTTTTCATTTATTAATGGAAGGAGGTATTCTCCTCCTCCATGGCTGCAGAAGATGTGGAAACTCAGGCAGACCTTTGGCATTCTCTCTCCCCATTCCAATGCAGAGAAGTTTTGTGTCTGCCCATCCCTCCCTTTTCATGCGCTTTCCCCCGGGTCATCCAAGTGAGTGATTTCCCACCTATGGACATGATCCAGATATACCAATTTAGTGCTGCTTAAGAGCTTGTAGGAGCTGCAGTCAACCCCTTCTGTCCTCAAGGATTAGGATGAGGTGGACCTCCTCTTTGATCGAATCCTCAATTGCAGATTGTGAAGGTGTTTGCCAGCACAGCATACGGAGCGCACACACACAATAATAGCCAGGTAGCATGCACGGCTAAATCACTTTTTCTTTTTTAATTTTCATTAGAACCTCCTTTTAGAGTCCATTTAAATGCTTCCCTGCAGGCTCGTATTGGGCTGTTAAGGGCTTCATTTGAATAAATAAGTGCAGAGGTATGGGAGGAGCATCCCCACCGCCCCCTGGAAGCCCCAGCAACAGTAATGGCACCAGAATGCAGGCGAGCTGGGAAGGAGCTCCATGCTATATATTCCATAAAGTAGAGTAATTAAGTATTGCTAGTTTTGATGACTTCAAACAGAGCAACTCCGGGAAATAAGCCCCTTCTTTATAATTAGTGGGATTTCCTCTGCATCAAATGGGGAGATTGATTCTTTAATCTGCTCACATGCTTTTGATTTGGTCTCTCAGCCGCTTGTACCAACTGCTTCCACTCCCTGCTCTTGCTGATAAAACCTTACAAAGGAGATTTTGGGAAGGCATGACCCGAGCTGAGGTCTGGGATTTTTGTTCTGTGTGGCTGTTTTGTGTGTTCTTAAGTTGCCTGAGATGATGGCAACGATGAAGGACAAAATGCGCATTAACGGCCACCTTACGTTGGGCACTGGGTGGTGATCTGTCGCTGCTCTGCAGCGCGTTGCTCAGTCTTTGCGTGCTCTGAGCACCCCCAAAATGGACACACTGCAGAGCAGGAACACAGGGATGGGTGCAGGATCACCTTGGCTTGGCCCCTTGCAAGCAGCAATGTCGAGCACAGGTCATGCAATTAGGGAGCGGTGAGCACGTAACTGTGCAATTATGCAAATGGGGACCAAAATCACTGTTTTCAGCAGAAATGCCTGAAGATGAAGGCAGGAGCTCTGTGCAACCTTGATTTAAGCAGGGAGTTCCAGCATGACCCCATGGGGATGGGCAGGGAGAGGGTGGCACCGGGGGCCAGAACAAAGCCTGAATGGTGGCACCCGTATTTACAGCGGTATCCTTTCCATTTCAGGTGGAGAACACAAAGCTGGAAGAGGGGAAAAAAAAAATCAACAGAAGAAGAAGAAAAGAATGGAAACGAAAGTCTCCAAACTCAGGAGATCTGTGTTAATTGCTTACGAACGTCTCCATCCCAAAAGTTATCCGATTGATGTTGTCGTGCTTTTTTTTTGACAGCCTGTCTGTTATGTATTTTTTTTTAAATATTCATGCACCGAAATCTAATTACTAGGCAAATTTAATGATAATGAAATGAAGGCACTTTAGCAGAAAGCATAGGGCCTTGTTAATATTTTCTCAGTCTCTGTCTTGCTCACATTTTTTTTTCACCGCCGCCTTTCTTGCAGTATAAAAGAATTGCCAAAAATAAAACTTGGATTGCTGAAGATGTTTGTGGTGGCTCTTTTTATAATGATGGGGGATTTGTGAGGTGATTAAAGGTGTTGGGCAAAAAAATCAAGTGAGCCAAAGCTAATCGGGTCAGGCAGATGAAGTATTGATGTTAGGGAACGTTATGGGGGAGGACGGGTGCATGCATGGATGGATGGATGCATGCATGGATGGATAGATGGATGGAGGGATGGGTGGATGCATGGATGGGTGGATGGATGGGTGGATGGATGCATGGATGGGTGGATGGATGTATGGATAGGTGGATGGATGCATGGATGGATGGATAGATGGATGGATGGAGGGATGGGTGGATGCATGGATGGGTGGGTGGATGGATGGATGGGTGGATGGATGGGTGGATGGATGGGTGGATGGATGGATGCATGGATGGGTGGATGGATGGATGGGTGGATGGATGCATGGATGGATGCATGGATGCATGAATAGATGGATCCACAAAACACTCATGGTGCTCAAACCCTTCCTGCACCTGGTAGGTCCCACCTGAGACCCATAAGCAATCAGGGGCACCTGGGGCTGCTGCTCTATTTAAAGCCAGGTGCAGAAGAGCTCTGCCTTCTCCTGGTTTTGCTGCAGGTTGTGGTGCGTATCCCTGCTTTGTGACATACCTTGCTCCTGCCTTGCATCTTGCTTTGGTCTCTGGTTTTACTCTGTGTTTTGGAGCATGGTTGTTCTCTTGCGGAGGGTGATGTGAAAGGTTGGACTGAGGCTTTGGGTGACCCCCAGTCATCCCTGTCGGGTTTGCTCCTCCAAAGGACCCTGAGGAAATCACTTTGGCAGTGGTTGGGGTGCTTTGGTGGAGGTGGGGAGGTGCAGCCAAATGGAATTTGCTGCTGAAGGTTTGGGGTCTGCGTTTCAGGGCTTGCACGTGACACACTCACTGACGCATCCAAGGTCTTTGGGTCCCTTCTCTGAGCCCATCGCTGTGGTGTTGCTCCTGCCCCAGCCCAATTAGACACAGTGTCAAGAGGAGGTCAGTGAAACAGGAGGGGGTTGGAGGCTTTGTCCTTGGATTTCCAGTTCCAGGACCCCTCAAGTGCACACAGCAATGACTTTTCCAGCCCTCTTCTGTGCTCCTTCACCCATGCCTCTGCTCCCCTGCGGTGCAGTTTGATGTTTGGCTCTGTGCTAAAAGAGTGGACTCTGGCACATCCACTCACTTGCACGTTTGCACACAGCCGTGTTTGCCTGACGGAGCTCTTCTAGCAGCATTTATCCTGCCAAAATGACAGATTTCTATTAGAGAGCTGCAGCCCGGCACGATGATTATAATTGTCACTAATTTCTTTCTTTTGCAATCAGGTTTGCACCTTGACACACTGGTATAAAATGAGGCAAGATCTCCCCCCTCTCTCCCATGCAATCTCCCAGTGCTGGCGAGGTCTGGATTTCTCTGGAGCTCTGCAGAGATGCCCAAAATCTACTTGGGGCGAGGATGGGGGACGTTGGTGCTTGATCCCATTGCTGGGGCTCCCCACTATAGCAGGAATGGGGAGCACAAAGGAGAGGGGTAGAAAGAGGCAGTGGGGCTCATGAAAGGGCTCCTGCATCACTGTTGGTGTCATCAGGGTGGAACTGGGAGTTGCTATTTGTTTATTTTTTGGCTTTACCCTCCTAAGAGAATGCCACAGAGGTTCCCAGGTGCTGTCAGCTGGCACAAGGCCTCCAACATATCCCCCCCTCACCCCAACAAGAAATAACTCCATAAAACGAAGCAGCCGATGGTTCAGCTGACTAAAATTACCAGCGTGGCAAATAAAATATGTACAGCATTAAAACAAAATTTGCATTGCAATAATGCTTTATTAAGCACATTAGGAGATTAAACGAATCAACCCATTTGTTCCCATTCGCGTTGCGTCAGAATTTGCATACATATATATATATATAAATATATATGGTGGGGAAATATATGTATTTCCTCCCCACCTCCAGCTTGCCCCACTCCCTGGGCTCGTTTGGTGAGGCATTTTCTCAAGGAAACTTGCAAAGATCTCACCAAAGAAGGTGTGTGTGTGTGTGTGTATGGGTGGATGGATGGATGGATGCGTGCGTGTGGACGCGGAGGGGGCTTTTAAATCAAAGCACTTGACTCGGCCGTGTGTTTGTCTGCATGAGTATGCACAGAGGAGGGGTGGGACGCAGAAGAAAAGATTTGTCTGCTCCCAATTCAGCCAAAATGGTTAATTAAGACAATAGAGGCTATATAACAATTGGGGCCAGGCGGTGAATGGTTGTCTAGACTCTATAGTTCAGCCGCAACTTCTCCGTCGGAATTTTAACTTGGCCAGGCTCATTTCCCCTCCCCTCTTTTCCCCGCCTCTCAGCTCATGTCCGTAAGTTCCCTTTTCTTTTTTTTTTTTTCTTTCTTTCTTTTTTTTTTTTTTTTTTTTTTTTGTCCTTAAACAATCCATCTTTTGAGAGATCGGGGCCGGATTGACAGCTCTGCTTGTCTGAGGTCTCGCGCTCACCGCGGCGCTGTCTTTCCAGCGCTTTGTTGGCGGAGCTGCTGCTCCCTGCCAGGCCTGATCCTGGCTGAGAGTGGGTCCAGGGGCTCCAGAGAGGGGCTGCAATGTGAGTGGGAAGGAATGGATTTGGGCTGAATGCTAGAATAGCTTGAGGGCATCACGCTCAGTGTTTGGGGTCCTGACACGTTGGGGAGCAATGCATCCGGGTGGCACCCGAATTTGCTGCTCCCAGTGCTTCCTACCTGCTCCTTCGGGGGTTGCTTCAGCAAAAGCCAAGAGGCAAAGAAGAAAGGGCAGCACAGGGACATGGGGGGCAGTGCAGGGGCTCTGTAAGTCTGCCTTCAACCTCAGATCTCACCCCAGATGAGAGAGTACACTGTTCCTGGAACAATTCCCCCAAGGGCTGCTCCCCGTTCCCTGTTTCCCTAGCTTAGGATGCGTTTGGTTTGTTAAATATACATATATATATATATATATATATATACACGGGGGCTACACACACATATATAGACCCTGAGCTCTCTCCTCATGGATATCTGGATGCCCCAAGTGCAGTGCAATGGCAGCACTGCGGGAGAGAACCTCTTTGGAGGAGGATGTGGGGATGCAGCCGCGCGCCTGAAATATGAGCGAGATTATTCCAAGTGCATACATGCAAATGAGGCCCATCTGTAGACAGGAGAGACAAAAGGTCATTAGCTTCCCATGTAGAGCCCTTCGTGCGGGGCCTAATTTACTGTCTCCCTAACCCTTTTCGATGGATCTTGCATTTTGAGGCTTAAAATAGTGGTATTTTGGCAGTTTTGAGAGTTGTTGGATAGCTCGGGCTTTATTAGATATTGCAGGATGCGCAGCGGGAGGCACGGGTGTACAAAAGCTCCTCTTAAAAGCAAACGTGATGCTTGAGACTCATTACACAGCGTAGCACGGCTGGGGAACTGCAGTGTGATTCGGGGCCTCCCTGGGATGTGAAATCCCCCAAGAATTTCCCCCAAAAGTAATGCCTTGAAGTGGGAGTCATCCTCTTCCCAAAAAGCTCTTAGGAATGTCTTCCATTCCCCTTGGGTGCTTGGTTTTGGGGTGATGAGAGGACCTGTGGACACCCCCATGGAGCTGGATGTGGCTGCTGGACTGGGATGAGCTGGGAGCATCCCCAGGCGAGTGGCACTGGCTGCCCGGTGTCATGGAAAGCTGGGGTTGAGCCTCCCGTGGATCTGGAAGGTGAACTCCAAAACCCCAGAGTTTGGGAGGGATTTGTCTTTTTGGGGGTCTCCTGCAGCCCTTTGTGAGCTTGGATTCACACCATGGCTGGGGGGACCCGGAGGTGAGAGCTGGGGCCGTCCCATTCTGCTCAGAAGGGGTTTGTGAAGGGAGCTTCCACCAACCCATCCCCAGCAATGCCCTTGGGAGCACCAAAGGGACAAGAATTGGTATTTCCCTTGGGAGCTGGAAGGGACCACTGGGGTCCCCTGAGCACTGAGGTGGGGCCGTTGGGTACCACATCCCCAAGTCTGCAGGGTAGAGGTGAGCAAACGCTGTGGAGGGGATGGAGGGGAGCGTCGGGTTGGGGTCCCTATGGCTGCCCCTAGGCATGGGGCAGCGCTGCCTCTGGAGTTGGTGCGGCTTTGGCTGGCCCCTGCCTCCCCCAGCCTGGGATTGAGAGTTTATTCACGCACTAATCAAAGTGACATGATGATCGTGGTAGACTAAAGCCATTCACTCCCCGAGCTGGCGGGGTCGGGAGGTCGCCCAAGTTCGCAAGAATGGGGCTTTTGTGATGCAGATGGACCCAGAGCGGCCAGACAAGCGTGGCAGGGTCCCCCCCCACTGCAGTGACGTGGAGTGGGACCGATGCACAGGGGCACTGCTGGGGACACCAGTGGGGCACTGGTGGCGGCTCTGTGCTGATCGTGGGGTGGCCTTTGCCACGTCCCAGGAAGCAATGGCACATCCCAGTCACTGTAATGGCGTTACAACAAACTCTGCCTTGTGCAAACTGTGCCACATGCAGCCGTTGGGTGACTTTGTGGTCGTGTCGACAGTGCTGCACCCCAAAAGTGTAGCAAAGCCCCAGAGATGGCTTCTTATAACTGGCTCTTGATCAAACAGAGCTTTCCTGAGGGGTGTTCCTGAACAAAGCTGACGGTAGCAGCACCTTATGCTGCAAAGTGCTCAGCTTTGTTTCTACTGCTGTCAGCACAGGTAAAATAAATGGTGTAAAAACTGATAAGGGATGTCTAAAATGCTGAGAAATGCTTCTATGACAGTTCTGAGATAGCAGCTGTGTTCAGTCCCCTCTTCGTGTGCTGATGTGAGAGAGGAGGGTGAGTTTGGGTGAGATCTGTTCACTCCTACAAGGGGAACTGGGCAAAAGCGATGGTCAGTAATTCTGGGCCACCAGCAAATTCTGCAAGGAACAGCAAATGAAAGCTCAAGTTGAACCCCAAAGTCGTGTTATTTTTGACTGACATCACTGAGATTTTGGCCTGGGCTGTGCATCCCAAGTGTTGCAGAGCCGGGGCTCAATGCTGATAGAGATGCATGGCTGCTGGCAGGGTGTGAAATCTGCCTGAATGGGGACTTCCAGCTCTCACCTCCATGGCAGGCAAAGCCATGGGGAGGTTTTGGGGCCGTATCCTCACTTGTGTCAAAGGATTGGGTAAGAATGGGCCATCCAAACCATGCCCTAGGTGTATTTTAATGATGTCTGAGTGTACTCTGGAGCATTTTTTGCTGCCATGCGAACTGGTAGCTTCCCATATGACCTGGTTCTGCATGGGGAGGGATGTGTGATGGCCAGCAGATCTTTGGCTGCAGCATGGGTCAACCTGTGGCCGCCTGCAGGGATGGAAGCAGCAGGGAGGGCTTCACCCCACAGTTTTCCCATCTCTGCATTTTTATTCTGAGGAGCCTGGATGTGGCCTTCCCTCTGGAACGTGTGTGTGTGGGGGGGGGGGTTGGTCACAAAGCAAACCAGAGAGTGACCACCTCCCCTGGCCAGAGAAAGCAGCAGCAGAGGAGGCAGAAGGGGGTGGGCTTTCTTCTTTTTTTTTTTTTTCTTTTTTTTTTTTTTCTTTTTTTTTCTGGGGGAATACAATGTGATGAATTCAGCGCGAGGGCCAGCGCCATCCTTTAATATACTTTCAGCTAAACAGGGGTTTCTATGGCAGCCGGGAGAACCAGGCGAGCCCTGAAAAGATGTTTGTGCACAGCTTTGCCAATGGCATTCGTGGCGAGGGGGCACTAATGCCAGACGGGCAGCGCCGCGTGGATGCTCATTGGGTACTGATGGTCTCCTCCCCTCCCCCTCCTCCCCGCCCCACCGCCCCCCCCCCCCCCGTGCTCCTGGGGGGCTCAATGCCCTCAGACAAAGGGATGCAGTTGGCATTGCCCCCCGTCCTGATGCCCACACAATGGCGGTGGATGGGAGGTGGTGCCGCCCCAAGGCAGGTGATGGAGGAGGAGAAGGGGATGGAGTGACAGCCAAAGCCTCTGCAGATCCCGTCTCTACCCCGTTTGATTTCCCACAGTAGGGAGGGTTTTCCAAAATAATAATAATATTAATATAAAGGGTTATGGATCGTTTCCTGCAGTGACACTGCTTGTCTGTGTGCAGAGTGCTGTCTCCTCCCTTTACCCGCTCTTACTGCAGCAAAGAGCTTTGCTTTGGGTCAGTGGCACCGTGTATGCATCACCGGTGGTGGAAGGGACATCAGCATCCCTTCCATGGGATCCCCATCACCCACACTGACACCTTGCATCATTTTACAGCACCTTCTTACCACCCTGCTCTTCCGCAAGCTTTCTGCTTCACCTCCCCTTGATTTTCTATGTCTTTATAGATACATACCATTGCTTTTATGGAAAGGCTTCAGGTTCTCCCCCAGCCAAAGCTGATTCCTGAACTGTGGATCTGGAGCTCACCCATGTCCCTGGAGAGCCATGTCCATGGGGAGCCTTGGGGATGAGGTGACTCCAGATGGTCCTTTCCCATCCATCTCATGGGGCTGCTTTCCCCAACCCCCTCCAAATAAATGATTCTCCAACTCCTTTCTCGTGGGCATTTCCCTTCGCCATTCATTTTTATTCGCCTTGTTGAGAAAATATTTTAAGTGAGGTCCTTCCTGAGTGGGGTCCCTATAAATTCAGGACTGATCACATTCAGGCACTTGGAAAGGCTTTAAATCCATTGGCCACACCTGAGGTTTTTCTTCCCTTCTCCTTTTTACCCCTTCTATTCCATGTGAGGCAAAGAACAGGAGTGGGAACTTCAGTGCATTTCTCAGAGTGAAACTGCAATGGGAATTTCTCCTCTATAGGGTGAAATACTGATATCAGAAGGCAATGGGATCGGTGCAACCCACAGTCCTTTCCCCCAGGAAAATCAGGTGGGGAACGGCTCCATCTCCCCTTTTTCCTGGGGGTTGCTCCCCACCCTCCCTTTCTCAATGCAATGTGAACCATTTTTAAGCTTCTTTTCAAACAAAAATCAGCATTTCTTGTGCTTAAACAGCCATAATCCTCTATCTGTAAACCAGATGTGATTCCCTGCACTCTCCAGGTAGGATAAGAAGGATATTATCTTTGCAGAAAACTTGAGGTTGAACCCCTCATAAATACACCATCGTGGAGCAAATGAGGGGGAAAAAAATCATTCATTAAGGCAAAAAATGGCCCCATCTCCCAAAATGAAAGCAAATATCATCTCAGCTGTGCTGGTGTTTTTAAAAGGGAATGTTTGTCAGAGCAGCTCTGTGCTGTTTTACTGGGGGAAGGGGAGTGATCAGGGTGGTTCAGATGGGAATAGGGTGTTTATATCCCATTTATTTTTCTGTACAGCGTTGGGGTGGGCAATGCAATGCAGTGGGGCTGTGCACCTCTGCTGCTTGAAGGGCATTCTGGGCTTCACCCCATGAGTGATATGAGCTCAACCAGTGGGGTTTTGCAGAGGAGTGGTAGGGGGCATTTTGTGTGTGCTGAAGCCCCTGGTAGCATTTGCAGTGAGCAGACAGTGGAAAGGACCCCTATGCAAATCCTAATGCGGATGGGGGGGGATTGGGGCAGGATTGGTGCAGATGGATGGAGTTTGGGAGGAAGGGGGGGTGATTACAGCAGAGCTGGGAGGAGCTGAGAGCTCAGCTCCTGTGCAGGGGGTTCTTCTTTAGTCCTTTTTGTGTGTGTGTGTTTGTGTGTGTGTGTGTGCATTGCACACCCTATGCCTGAACTTACCCTCTATGAAACCTGTTCTGGCCGAGTGCTTTGTTAATTGGAGCAATCTTACTGAAGGGAAGATGAATTAATAATAATAATAATAATAATAAGCAGCAGCAGCCAGCTGCCCCCAGCAGCCTCCCTATGTCTCCACTCCTCCCCCCCCCCCCCCCCACCCCCCAAACGTCATTGCTGGCTCTGCCTGGCAGCTGCTGCCCTCCTTTCCTTGCGACGTGTGCCAGGGCAGCAGCTTTCTGCTGGCACTGGGAAGCACTGGTGGGGTTTGAGGGAAGCAAACAGCTCGGGGGGAGCGTTGCACTCCGTTTAGGGTTTTGCAGTGGTGGTTGGTGAGGGTGGGGGTGAGATCTGGAGGAGGAGCAGCAGAGCCAGGCTGGTGGCACTGAGGAGAAAGGGGAGCACAGGTGGACCCTCTGACCCCCAGGGATGGTTCTGAGGTTGGTTTGGGGCTCAGCAGAGCTAGAGGGTCTGCCCAGTCTGGGGGTGACCCCATGTCCCCGTGTCCCAGTGTTGGAGCTGACAAAGGAGGGGGACGTGGGCTGACTCCCAAGTTCGGGGGATCCATTCTGTGCCCACCCAGAGCCCTTTATGCCAACTCACCCTATCCCAGCCCATAGCAAGGGGCACTGGCTGAGCCTGATTTGGGACAGATCAACGGCGTGAGGGCTCCTCCGAGCCGTGCACACGTGCTTTGCCTTTCCCAAGGGTTGGGGGGTCACTGCGTTGTGCCTGTCCCCATCTCCCCAGCCGTGGGTAGCCCATGGCTCCTGCCCTCCTGTTTGCAGAAGTTTAATAGGATTAGCCATCTTAGAAGCCCTTGTGTGCTAAATCCCGTAACTACTGCTGGAACCGGAGCGCTGAGTGGGGAGAGGGGAAAAAACCCATGCAGAGAACGTTAAACCGATCCCGATTGCGGTGCAATGTCAGGTTAAACACCGCGCTGCTTGGAACGGCGTCGGAGCCGAATTCACACGGATTTTGACATCACCCATTGGTGACGGTACCCATTTGAGGTTTCGGAGCAATGCGTGTCTCATTCACGGGGCTTCAGCAGCGCAGAGAAGGGAGGGAAGGTTGAATAGAAGTTATCAGGATCGGGACGAAGTGAGAAGCCCAGACAATGTTATCAGAAATTGTTTATTTATAATTAAAGGATATGTAACGTACGACTTTATCATCTTCCAAGCGATAGTATCTTTTGTTTTCTTTCTAATGGGGGATTAGGGAGGAATGATGTGTGCCACGCAGACAATGAGCGATAGCGGGGAAACAGCCCCGTCTGCTTTAGGAGAGAACAATAACGCGTTGTTGGGCTGTCGGGGTGGTTTCAAAGGTAACGGGATTCATCCCCAAATTCCCTTCCTATGCCGTCGTGGGCTGCGGAGTCTGATTTACCATGGGGTCCAAAGCCCTGCGTGCAATGCAGCTTCGATATGAGGAAAGATAAAGGTTGAAGCAGTCAGTGTGTGTACGTGAGACTTTGGTAACACTTTGGGTTTTGGGGGGGGCGGAGAGGGAATATGACTATTTTGCTACTTTGGGGCAAAAAGAAGGGGGAAAAAGCACCTGATCCCCCACAGCCTCCACTCAGAGCAATGTTTGGGGGGGGGGGGGTTTGTCTCTCTTTTTTTTTTTGTTTTGTATTGTTTTTTTTTTTAATCAGGTGAAAGTGCCGACCTCGTGGAGAAAGCATTAAAACGCAGATCTTAATTCCCAGAAATCCGAATTACGTCCTTCCTGTTTCTCCCCACTTCCACTGCCACCCTCTCGTTCTGAAAACATACAGCACTGCATCGAATGGATGTGGGCGCTGAGATTTCCCCTCTAAGATCATCCTACAGCAAACCTGCAAGCTGGGGAGCTCGGCTTCCCTTCCCAAGCACTGGAAAGCCCCTGAAAATAATACATATATAGTTTTCTCCCCAAATACGTGTTGGTGGCTATAGAAACTGAGTGCAGGAGTCCAACAAGAACAGAATCCTGCGCTGCTTTTATTACGTATTCATGCAAACAGCCCTCTGTCCAAGCGTGAGGCCATCACTTATCCTTTCTCTTGCAATGCGATTTCTGGGGACGAATCCCCTCTATTTCTTCTTGCTGTTTGCATCAGCGAAGTGCGAACTCGCCCGTGGCACCCGGAGAAACCGCAGCAATAACAATAAACAGCGATGCATACATTTACAAGGAGACGTTCCGTACCGGACTTGATTTATTTACTCTGTTTAAAACGGAGTTAAAACTCACGTGGCAGCAAAAAAAAAAAAACCGATACGGCTGGAAGAGATGGGAGCTGTGATGCTGTCAGTGCACGTGTGTGTTTGTGCGCACATCCACGAAGCAAAACGCGGCGTTGGTTTCAGCCGTGGCTTCACGTTGTGGGGTAACAACTTCTCACCTGGTTGAAAGATACCTATTTGTACGCTGTGAAATGTGAGATTTCATGTCCCATTGGCGGCGCATTCGATCAAATCGGGGCTGAACGGGTCCGTAGGAAATTAAAGGACGGATTTAAAGTTAAAAATCCTCTTGCGGTGCTTTCTGAGAGAGCTGCGCTGCTCGTTAATACATAGAGATGTAAATGACAGCGGTCGTGGGTAGATGGGTCGAATAAATCACTAAAC
Organism: Gallus gallus; assembly: GCF_016699485.2. Taxonomy (NCBI): domain Eukaryota; kingdom Metazoa; phylum Chordata; class Aves; order Galliformes; family Phasianidae; genus Gallus; species Gallus gallus. Next base: position 969,116 of record NC_052556.1, read on the forward strand.
CCCATCATTTCGGTAACAGAGGATCGAGAGGAGAGCGCAAACCGTGCGGGGAACTTCTTCCCTCTTTTCTCCGTTCCCAATCCCTCTGTGCGGATGAGCCCCGACCGTTCATAGAGCTGCTCCCTGTTTTCCCCTCCGCCTTTCTTGGGGGGACTGCGGGGCCCCAAGGAGAGAAAGGAAACGTTCCGCGGGTGCGGAGCTCCGAGGTGCGGGGCTGCGCCCAACCGTGCGCTGCGTTTCCTCCTCTTTTCAGCCCTATCCGGCTGATATCGGCGCTTTTAATTTTAATTTATATATATTTAATTACTAGCTCGTCAAGCCTCAGCCACCCAAGCCTTTCTTTTTTTATTCCGTGGTGCTTTTTTTGCTGCTCACCCCCCCCCCCATCTTTGCACTCTTCTCACCCCAGAAGTAGTGGGGCTCAGGGCTGCCCCGACGGGACCTTCCACGCTGGGATTCCTCTCCATGCAAGTTGCTCCCACAGATCAACCCCTTCCCGAGCAACGCACAATGCAAAGCAAACCCCCCCCTCAACCGTAAACCAGTGTTGTCTTTGGATATTCGTAATTTATTTACGGTTAGCCCCAAATTTAACAAAGATGACAGATTGCTGTTGAGGGGGGGGCAGGGTGGGGGGAATGCGATTCAATTAATTTGTAATCTTACGTTTCATTAGAAAATGTAAGAATAATGATGGCATCCAGCAGGCTGGGGGGCGGGGGAGGCGAAAAATCATAAACGGAGATTTCCCCTTCCCAAATCAGATTATAAAATAAGCTGTTTTAAATTAAATTAGTCGATGCGCGCTTGATCAGGGTAACCTCAGATTACGAGCGAGGTAAAAGACAGCGTACAAACAAATGGAACTAACGGAGGACGTGGAGTTGAGCCCTTCCCCCCTTTTTCGGTTGCGGCCCCCCCGGCGTTGGGGGACTGTGGGTGGGGGTCCAGGAATGGGGCAGAACCGGGGGGCAACGCTGCGAAGTGCAGTGGGGGCCCGGCTTGCAACAGGCGACCCTGGAGTAAATATTCATAGCTCTGCCCGTACAGAGAGCTCCGTGCTTCACTTGCGGGTGCCGAACAGTTTTCCCTCGGGCTGAAGCTCAAAACCTGCGGAAAAGGGGAACTTGGAGGGGAGAAACCCCCACATGTTGTTCCCTCATCCCCCCCAAGTCTGGGCAGTTGGGTTCCTTTTGCCGCATTCCTGTTGGGGCTCTGCGTTCCTTTGCTGTTATTTATTTCAACATACATTGAGTTTTTTTCCCATCTATTATTATTATTATTGTTGTTGTTGTTGTTGTCGTTATCGTTATTATTAATTTCCCCCCCCCCCCCCCGCCCCAACGGAACGATCCCCATCGGTACCGCGCGGCTTTGCGCTCCCGTCCGACCGCCCCCGACGGGCAAAGTTGAGGGGAGGGGGAATATCCCAAACAGCCCCCGATCCCCAAATTCTCTCCCGGCCAAACTTCAGCTTCGTTTGCTGTCGTTTCTCCCTTCGTTTCTCCATCTCAACCAATTGAAAAAAGAAAACCTGAAAATAAAACCGAGCACTACAACGAAACCAATTGCTTTTGCTTCCCTCTAAAAATCGTCCAAGTGGAATTATCGCCTCCAAATGACAACGAGGGGGAATTTGGTGGGAGGGTAGGGAGGGGGGGAACGCCGTGGTTTTCTGGGTCTGGCTCAGCTCCGTGCGGGGGGAAGTGTGAAATCTCGGCTGCCGTGCGCTCACACAAAGCCGTTCTATTCGCCGGGATTTGTCGGGTCGAGGAGGATCCCGTTAAAGCCCGTCGCTAAACGCGGTTCTCCCACCTCGTTCCTTCATTCAGCAAACGAAAAAAAAAAAAAAGAGAGAGAGAGAGAAAAAATAAAAACATCGTCAAAAAATCCCCACCAAACCTTTTCCTTTATTTTATTTTTTTTGCGCTCGGTGTGAAAAAGAAGTTGGAAATAATAAACATAGGGAAAAAAGGGGTGATTTGAGCAGCGTTGTTATTGCTGCCACGAGAAGCGACGTGAGTTCATTCCTCGAAGGGGCGGCAGACGAGAAATAGTTGAGCCAAAAACGTCGGCGTTTATTCCCCAAAAGAAAATCTTCGGTTCTGTTTTACGTTGTAATGTAAAATGAGTGCGAGAAAACCACAAAAACTTAGGAAGGCTTTAAGGTCCGTAGGTGGTGGGAACTCATTGAGCCCCATTGTGTGGCATCATTGGGGTTTTTCCTATTATTCTTAGGAATTCGGACTCTTTATTGTGAACGAAATGTTTTCTTAGCGCCCCTTTATTCCCCTGGGAAGCAAACAAGCAAACAAACTAAACAAGCCCTATAAAAATAAGTTCAGCCTTTTTGGGTGACATCCCAGGTGTGAGGCTGATGAGAGTTTCTAAACTTGGGTTAATCGCACTCAGAATGGGTTGGGAGCGAAAAGCGCTCCTCCGGTTTATAGGATCCATAAGGAAATCAGGGACGACAGCGGTGGAAACGTTCGCGATTAAAGCGGAAGGACAATAAGTGAGGTGAGACTTCTTAGGATTAAACAGTTTCTCTTCACCCCCCCTCCACTGCTCGGAGGCATTCGGAGAGGTGAGGCTGTTTACATTGCAAATAGTTTTGTTTCTCATTAAGGAGGGGAATGGGGGGGAGGGGGATAAATGGGTTTTGAGACCGAGCCTCAGCAAAATGGGAGATTTCTTGGAGATGCGGCCGTTGCTTGTGGTTTCGGGACCTCCAGGTGGAAATAGGAACCTTCAATGAGAGAGGAGGGTTTTTTTTTAGCTTAGCATCACAAAGGGTTGTTGGAGGGAGGGGTGGGGAGGGGGGATGCCAGGTGCTGTGCTGGCAGAGCTGGGTAAAGATCTTGACTGCAGGTAGGGCTCACTGCCCTCTGCTCTGGGGGCGTTTTAGCCAAATTTCGGGCCGTGCTGCCAGGCTTTCACTGTTGCAACGGGTAGGGAAGCTGCTGCAGGCTTAGGGTGGTTTTGTGGCTGGAGATGCATTTCAGCTGGCACAAAGGGACCCAGTACCAGCTGCAGCCATGGGACTGCAGCCACGCCACTATTGCTGCCACTTGCTAGGTGTAAATACCACCGCTTCTGCACAAAAGCAAGGCAGAAAGATCGATATTATGATTTTTATTAAATCTGGAAGGCGGAGATGTCCTTAGGAGCCACCTCAGCCCCTCATTCCCCCACCCTTGCACATGGTACCAGCCACTGGCATTGTGTACAACCCTCCAGCCCCGCTTGTCCTTTTGTCAGCTCCCTTTTCTGTGTCAATCAGCTGGCTTTTGTCGGGTCCCAGACATGTTGTGTCCACACACACACACAAATATCCCTGCACAGAGCGTGGGGAGTGCGGCGCACATTCAGATCATGTGCTGCACCCTCCCGTGCACAAACGCACACATACACGGGCACACAACGCATGCTAAAGAGCCTTTGTTCCCTCTGCCAGGAAGGATTTGGGGTTCAGGGGCAATGGGAAGTGACGAGGGTGCTGCTCAAGGTGATGCGCCGGGTGCCAATGTCCCCCTGGGGGGGTCCATCTGATCCTCTGGGGGCTGCTGGTGCCCCTATCCATCACACTGAGTTTTCCCCCTTGTTGCTCTTCCTTTCGCTGTGGCTTGGAGTTCTGTTTTTCTCTGTGTTTCTGGAGCACAAGGCAACGTTCCCTCATGGCTCGGGTGCCCCACGTTGCGCATAGAATAGCACATATTTTACAGCACCGTTTTGGGCGGTGGGTGTGTAATGAGTGGCTCTGGGCAACGGTGATAAGCTCAGATAAACCACAGTTTGCATCTAGGGCAACATCCCACAACTTTTCCCACTCGGACCCCTGGGACCTCTCCCTCATCCACCCCAAAGCCCCACGGGCACAATGGGGACCTCAGTGTGCTGCATCTCAGAGGGTCATTTTGGCCAAAACTCATCTCTTTCAGAGCTTCTGCCACTCTCTTTGGGACAAAGGTGGAGACCTTCACATCGGCTCTGCTCCTCGGGTGCCAACATGGGGCCGCTTTGCAGCCGGACCCCCACAGCAAGATGCAGCAAGATGCAACCCTAATGCGGCCACAACCATGGGCCACACCGGTCTTAGGGCAGCCGTGACAACCTCCTAACACCCTTGCCAAGGCCTCGGCAGCACCCGCAGGCCTTGGCTGATGGAGGAACGACAAGGAAGAGGAAGCCGGAGGACTGAGCGCGGGCACCGCCGCTCTTCCAGGGCCTCCACAAAATGGCGGCGGGGCTCCCAAATGGCGGCGGGGCCCGGCGGGGGGAAAAAAGCGCCGGCTCAGTGCCAGGGCCGCCGTGCAGGGCACAATGAGTGGCACATAACGGCCCCTCGCCGCGGCCGCTGCTCCGCGTGGTGCCAGCTGGAGCCCCCTCCCTCCGCCTTGGCACGGGCAGGCGCCCGGCGATGGCCGCCTCAGAGGAGGAGGAGGAGGAGGATTAAGGCCGCAGTTGTGTCTCCCCTCTTTCTTTCCCCCTCAGTGGCTGAGAACAGGAAACACGAACCTATCTGAGACTAATTGACTTGCAAATTAATCGTTTGTCCCTGTGCCTGATAATTAGTGCTAACGATTTTTACACCCCCCCCCCCCTTTTTTTTTTTTTTTTTTTTTTTTTGCGCTCTCCTCCTCTTTATTTTACAGGAGGCCCTTCTCCCTTTCTTCTTCTTCCCTTTCTCCTTTGCCATCCCCCCAAGCCTCTGTTCTTCCCCAAGCCCCCCTCCCAGCTGGCCCCCGCCGTGGGGTGGGGACGGCTGTGGGTTTGGGGGCACCCATAGCTGCTGGTTGGCTTCCCACGCCTCGGTGCCAGCCCCACATCTGCCCACCGGAGACAATGAGCGGGGGGCTACGATGGGGGCTGGAGCTTTGCAATGGGCTGAGATGGGCAGTGGGGTTGCCAGGGATGTGGCATCGGTTGGGGCTGCAAGCAGCTCACGTTCCCAAACGTTCCCAAATATCCAGGAAACGGGTAGAAAAGAATACAGAGAATTGTATGAGGTCACAAGGTGGGCAGCAGTGTTTGGATTTCTTGGCAGGGCTTTTTTCCAAAGCACCATCTGAGAGCAAGGTGCTGCAGGGGTATGGAAGGGATAAAGAGAGCAAAGCAGCTCTCTTGAGGCCATTTCCATGGACCACGATAGCATCTCATGCCTGAGCCTGGGAACAGCAACTGCTGGGGCTGCAGGGAGAGATGTGCTCAGGGTCCAGGCTGGATGTGGCTCTGAGCAGCCTGGTTTGGTGGTTGGCAGCCCTGTACATAGCAGGGGAGTTGAAACTCGATGATCATTGTGGTCCTTTTCAACCCAGGCCATTCTACGATTCCTTGGTGGTGTTTCAATACAGAAGCAGTTTTGCTGGAGCCAACCCTTCTAATGCCACGTTCCACTTCTTTTATTCTTTTATGTCCTTTTGGGGCGGGGGGGTTGGGAAAGGTAAGCTCCCTTTTTCCCTATGCTGGATGGGGTTTGCATGCTCACCTCCATCCCTGAGGCACATCTTCCTCTGCTGCCCCACCGTAGATAATTAAATGGATCCTTTTCCATGTAGCTTGCCTCCCCGGGTGCGTCTGGTGCCTGACACGATTTGTCAGCTGTATCTCTGCTGTAATCCCATTTTTGCCCCCTCTCCCTGCCCTGCTTTGTGTTCAGGACTCCCTTCCCTCTTGTCTCACAGTTCCTGATGCTCAGCTCTTCCTTCCCAGGGAGCCTGCAGTCCATCAGCCCTGCTCTTAAACTTGGTGCTCATGAACTTGGCGTGTTTGGTTTGATCAGAGTTAATTGCACACAAGCTCCAGCCGTCTGCAAACAGGGGTTCTTTGTTCCTGCAAGAATCGCCTGCCCCATAGGGTCACAGTGGCCACGACCTGCTGTCCCCAAGGGTCACTCTGCCAGCATGCACTGTCAATTCAATCCGGGCACCGTAGCAGAGGGTGGGATGCTGCAGGTTGCTGCAGCATGAAGGCCAAAACAGGGAGAGGTGCAGCCAGTCAGCACCATCCCAGTAGGCAACGGAGGCTTTGGGGTCAGGTGCATTGAAATAACGCAATGAGCAATGGTCATTGAGCTTTATGGATGGGGAGAGAGGGTGACAGCGGTGTTCAAGGTGGATTAACTCCTACCAGACTTATACAGGAGGTCTCCCAGATTAAGTTCAGTGGTTTGTGAAGGATCCCTTTCTGCTTTGCCAGAGCAGCTCTGCAGCCCGTGACCATGAATCTGGTCGGCACACTCCTGCTCACCAGGCTCAGCCCCTCTTAATTAACCCCCTGTGTCCTTAGAGACCTGAACCCCCACATCCCTCTTTCCTGTGGGGCTTTCCAAGCTGCTCAGAGGCATCCATTGAATTCTTATTGGGTTTATGTGTTCCCTCCACCAGGTTTCATGGTGTGGTCCCATGCTAGCACGATGGGGGCCATCGCTGCAAAGCCACAGCAGCAGAAGCCCAGAGGGATGAGACAAATCACTTTGCTGTCCTGGAGTACCTGGCAGCGGGTGCTGAAAAGAACCAGTTCCACCAGCACTGAGATTGACGGAGGGCTGGAGGCACTGAGGGGTTGGGGGGCCAGAAAAGCCCTCCGACCTTCCTCACCCAGCCACGTCCTCCTCTGCTGCTGCTGGGGAAGGAAACCTCTAGCAGGTTTCCATTTGACTGAGCTCAAGGGATGAGTTAGGGCTCGTTTCGGAGGGGCCAGGGGATGGTGGCTGGAGGCAGCAGAGGGCACGAGGCCCTTGGGAGCATTTCCTCAGGCAGGTGGGAACGGTCCCAGAAGGGTAGAGGCGGGCGAGACACTGCCTTCAGGCGCTTTCCCAATCCCTCACACCTGGTACTCCGTCAATGCAACCACTTGGCTAAATGTGGGTCATTGTAGGAGGGTGCAGCCACTCGAGCAAACAAGCCTCAATTGCCCACTGATTGGGGTGTCTGAGAGCACCGTCACTGAAATTTCTGAGGGGGGAGGCATTAATAATCCCCATTCTGTCTCCGCAGCCCTTGCCCCCTTGTTATTTCCCTCTTTGTGTCTTAATTTGGCCCATTATTATTATTTTATAAAAGGGCCCTTTCTCCACCCCCTCCCTCTTGAAGACACTCCTTAGACCGATGGGAAAATGGCAAGGAATAATTATGAAAAACATCAGTGGAGAGAGGGCCATCTGAGAGGGATTAAAGGATTACAATTAAAACTCATTTTAGGGAGGTGGTGTGACATTAGCGTTTCCATTCTTCCCCCCCCCCACCCCCCTTCCCCAAACACCCTCTGGGCTATCTGGGTCTAAGTTGATTAAATGACAAACTCCAGCTCGGAGGGAAACAACAACAAATTAAAAATAGAGTAAAATGGGAGGGGGGAAAAAGGAAAAAAAAAAAACAAAAAACAAAAATCCCAAAAATGATTTGCAAAATTGAGGTCACTGGGAATTACTGCAAGTTCTAGCAGCAGCTGGAAGCAGGGTGGACAAAGCACCTGCTGCTAATAGCAGGTTGCTGGTGATGGAATCATCTCCCCTCCGCCTGGTCCTGCACAGGGGAAGGTCTGCTTGCAGCACACTGCTCTGCAGCATCAGTGCCAACCTTGCAGTTGTCCACGCTCTGCTCCACGGTCCCACATCACCAGAGAGAGGATGGAGTGCAGACCTCGTGCCCACAGCCCTCGTGTCCCTCAGCCCAGGTTTGCAGCAGGGCTGCAAGGTGCAATGCAAGCATGCAAAATGCAGCCGGAGCCACGGAGCCCGTGTTGCTACTGCTGTGCATCCCCTCCTGTCACGGCTGCGTGGCACACTGTGCTCTGTTCTCACTGATCGGGTTTGCATTTGGCAGCTGCTACCCCTGCTTGGCTCGTGAGGGCTTCGTGGTGGCTCGATTTCAACAAGTAAAATGAATTATGGGATGCTTGCCTGCCACCGAGGCTGGTGGTTATGGAGTTTGTAATGGAGGATTTCCCTTTATAAAACAAAAACGCCTATAAAGCATGTGATTCTGATGACACGAGCACCTCAACCTGTGCTGGCAGCCTTGTTTGAAAGGGAGATATGGGCTGATGGGAGGCAGACATCCAACACCAGCTCTGTGTCTGGGGTGTTCTGTAGGTGGGAGCTTCGAGCGCAAAGGCTCTGACCTGCAAGCACAGATCTCACCATATAAACCAAACCACGTGCAAGCACATGGGCTGGGGATCCTTTCCCCTGACCTATGCCTTTCATTGACATTGGGAGCACAGAGCAGAGCACCCCCTGCACCCCCTGCTCTGGGTTGGACCCGCTGCTTCTCTCCTTGGCATAGCAGGGCACCATCACGTGGCTGCACACGTGGGCACAGCGCTGTCATGTGAGGTGCCACATCGTTGTCTCATATTGTGAGGCTGCAAAAAGCTGAACGGAAGGGAAACTCCCCCCCCCCCCCCCCCCCCACACACACACACACTCCGATCCGGCCTATTTTCTTTCCTCTCCTTTTGTTTCTGGTTTCCGGAACTATGCAGCAAAGCAAAGCATGGGGAGAAGAAAGAAGCTGAAGAGAGCTGGCATCTGGCAGGGAAAAGAGCAAAATAGCAGAGCAGGGCTTTGGGCAGAGGTGCAAGGTACCCCCCTCCCCAAGCAGGGGCTGCCTGGGACCTGGGTGAGCCCTAGAAAAATCAATCTGAACACAGGATGGGCTCCATAAGGGACTCCAGGGGGAGCCAAGCCTTGAATTTAGGGGCTGAGTAGGCATCCCTCTGCAGCCCTTGTCCCTCACCCCCTCCTGCATGCTGCACTCAGCATTGGCAGCCTCGTGCTGCATCCTTTGCAAAGCAGAGGGGGGACGAGTTGGGGACCATCCTTCTGCAGCACTGTGTGTGCTCCCGTGCTGTCCCTTTGCAGGCAGGGTGAGATGCCAGAATATATTTGATTCATGTTTATTTATTTTTTTTTCCCCCATCCCGGTCAGTGCAGAGGGGTCTTTGCATACAGTCCCAAATGAAGATAATGTTAATTAGGTCAATTAATTAGGACCGAGATGCACTGTTTTCCCCCAGAGTAGAAAATACAGTAAACTCCATTTTTTATGAGCTGTTTATTCAGCCCGGGAGGTCGCAGCAGAATAGCAGTGTCAAAGGAGCTGCCATTGCCAAGGTCCTCGTGTCCCCTCCGCGCCGCCCCAGAAAGGGAACAAAACTCTGTTGACAGCAAAGTCCCAGCAGGAGCCCTGAGCTGAGGGGCACAGAGCAGCGAAGCGGAAAGGGTGCCAGCTTCCCGAGCACCAGGAGGGAACAGGCTGCAGTCCCCAGCATTTCAATGGGCCGGGGGGAAGCAATCAGGCCTTTCAAGGGTTGTTCTCATCAGCGCAGAGGGGACAATGTGCTGCTGGCAGCGGGACAGGGCGCAGGGGACAAAGGGCTGCCCGTGGTTGGACACAGCTCTGTCCCATCTCAGGGTGCTCCCAGACCCCTGGGCCAGGGGCAGACCCGCGTGGCTCTCCTTCTGTTTTATGTTATCCTTTGGGATGCACGTGATGTACACCTCCACCAGCAAGCAGAGGGTGACAGCCTGCCGACCGTTGCTGACTGAGCCTCTCTCTTGCATTGCTTTCCACTCACTGCACCCCAGAAGCCCGCAGTCGGCAGAGCTCAGCCCATGCCCAGTCTCCCAGCTGCACCGTAGCTCTGCCCAGACCCTTGCAATGGGATCGGAGGGTTTAGGATTCTGCTGCCATTGTGGGGTTTTTTGCACCTGGATGTGCTCAATGCATACCCTGCAGCTCTTCACCAGCGTTGCCCACAGCTCCATCTCCCGTCAGCATCGCCCTGCTTGCTTGCAGGGCAGTGCATCCTGGGAATTTCCTTCCCCAGAATGCCTTCACCCCAACCCGATGGTGCACACAACCATCACACTGACCCCCCCCTCCTGCTGCTGACCAGAGCGAGGATGAAAGCAGCTCTTTTCTTTTTTTTCCCCTCTCTTTCATTCATTCATTCATTCATTCATTCTTTCTTTCTTTCTTTCTTTCTCTCTTTCTTTCTTTTTAATGGCGTTTCATTAGCCTCCAAATCAGACAGGCTAAACAATGGCGTTCTGTCAGCGATGGGCTTTCGTGCTGATTTCATCTCCTCTCTCATCCGTATGCAAACCAGGCTCCAGCAGGCTTTGGCCATGCCATGGAAACCGAGGTGCAGGCCCGGAATGGGGGTTCTCAGAGTGAGAAATCTCCTGTTCGCTTTTTCCCATTTGCATAATGCAACTTTTCTTCCTGCAGACACTGAGGCGCTTTTGTTTATAGAGAGCTGAGGGAAAGGGGGGTGCCGGGGCTGGGGGGGGGGGGGGGGGGGGTCTGCAGGGAAGGGAAGGCAGCGCTCACCAAAGGAGAGTGTGTGGAGAAAGGCACGGGGCGACTGGGAGGGAATAAATATGAGGATGGGAAGCAGGGGCTGCAGTCAGGCCGCCCCCACCCCCGTGCCACAGGGACATGGGTGCTTCTTAGGCCAAAGTTTGCCTGGGTGGGGGGGTTGTGCTGAATTGAAGCCTCTGAAGGGAGTGGGAACATTGGCCAAAGCCCGATGTGAAATGCTGTAAAGAGCTTCATGCATCAAAACTAGAAAGCAGTGCTGGTGGAACCCAAAGAAGCGGAGACCCCAGTGGGGTAACCTCCCCAAAGGGAGGGTGGCCAAGTGAAATGGGGAGGGGGGGGGGGGGTGAAAGCATCATCCCAGGCCCATGCACAGGCACAGGTGGAGGTAGAGGTGGAGTCACACAAAACTCCAGCTTCTCTCCCTTGAAATGCAGCAAACTGCACGGGGATGCAGGGATGCATCCCAAAGTCCCATCCCCACCAGCACTGCCGCTTCATGAGAGCAGCACCCCCATAGCCACACACCTCTCCCTCTGCCACACAATCCAGGCCTGTTGCAAATGGGTTTGAGATCTGACTGCAAAGAGCTGCTCTGATGGGTCTCAGTGTCCCCAATGGCTGCAGAGCCTTGTGAAGGAGCCCTGTCTGGTGCGTGTTTAATAATAACTACAATAACAGCGGTGAAATGTGTTCATCGGCGGCGGATAACAGACGTGAAATCTGCAGCTCAAAGTATTTTAGGATCTGTAAAAATCCCTGCGAGTGATTTCTGGACGAGGTACAGATGGTAAAAGCAAGGATCGAATTTTTGGGATATTTGAGGGTTCAGCCTCGAAGTGGAGTCGCTCTGTTTTTAAGGCAGTTTGGTGCAAGATGCTGAGACAGAGGTCAGCCAGTGGGTGCGAGTGGGAGCAAGTCCTGCTGGTGCTGGAGGAATGAGGCTGATGGTCCGAGGATGGGCATGGGACGCTCCACCAGACCCAGCAAAGCTGCCAGCAGGAGCCGTGGTGACGTGGGTGCAGATTTAACCTGGAATTGATTCAGGCCCCACCGGGGCAATTTGTGCGTTAGGTACGCAGTACTCCATCCTCCTACAAAGATCAGCTGAGATTCATCTTAGCTGATCTACCTAACGCCAAACATTCAGTGTCTTGCTGTGGGCAGGAGAGCACCAAGGGTGCACCTGCCGTTTCTCACCTCTTTCCCAGCAGCTCCTGATATGGGCTGACTCCATTCCCATTTGGCTCAGTGCAGTTGTCCAACTCCCAGGCTGCAGGAACTGCTTTGGGGCTCCATTTATGCTTGCTGTTTAGCTCTTACAAGCAGCTTCTGCTTGCATGCAAGACCAGCAAAGGGCTGTGGCTATTCTCTTCCTTCACTGCAAGGAAAGCAATCCCTGCACAGCTGGGATGCAAACAGCCTGGGGAAGCAGCAGAGCAACCCAGCCCAAGGAGAATGCATCCCAAATGATCCTCACGTGTTGGCTGTGGGGTGAGGATGTTGTCTGAGTGCACTGGGGCAGCGACATGGGGGAAAGCAATGTGTTGTTGTTAAACCATTGCGCATGGGAGCAGGGTGAGCCATTCTGCAGGGGGTCCGTGCCTGTTGGGATGCATTGGACTCTGCTGGAGCAGGGAGAGGGCTCCCAGCATCGCTTCCATCCCCGGTCCACTGGTCATGCCAATTTGTCACCAAGCTGGGATTTCAATTAAACCCCCAAAGGAGGGGTCAGGGGTTATGCAAACACAGAGGCAGAGGCCACTCGCCTGGAGGGCTTCCCTGGGGCTGCTCCTGCCGGCCCCTCTCTTTACACAGCCCAGATTGACCCAGGCTGAGTGCCGGCATTGTTCCCCACGCTCCATTCAAGAGCCCGTTTGTCAATAAAATTGACCTCTCGGCTCCCGGTGATGCTGCCTCCTCCTCTTCCTCCCTATCCTTGAAGCTCAGTCAGAGTGGATCTGACAGTGCCCTCCGTGGTCCTCATGCCCTGGATGTGCCCTGCATGCGTCAGGAGCAGGGAGCAGAAAGCAGCACTGCTGGGTGCTGCAATGACCCTGCTTCTTTGCACTGCTCTCTGCCCTTGGGACTCTTGCATTTGACCAAACCCACTTGGCAATATCCAGCTGGCACCCTTGAAAGCATCATCATAAGCAGCAGCATCATTTGTCCTCTCTGGTTCTCCTTTCATATTCGTTCCCTGCTATTCCCATGACAATCCCATGATGGTTTGCTGCTCCTTGCTGCCCACGGGGACTCAAAGGTATTTTGCTCCAGGTCCCATTTCCCCCCATCAGCATCTTCCCATGCCAGCTGTTGCCCACGGACACAGCTACCCCAGCACCCTCCTGCTCTGTGGTGCACCACAAGGCTCCCCGTGGGTTTGGACCATGGGATGATGGCTGCTAATTTTGCCAGGCAGCATGGTGAAAGGAGCAATGCTTGAACCTGTGAGCAGATTCAGCTGCAAGATAAAGATGTATTGCAGCGCGAGTGGCAATTAGTGTGGGTAAAGAGCCCCTTAGTGACTGTCCCTTACATAACACCTTTGTTCCCAGCCCTTCACTTTACATCCAGTTTGTAAATAAACTTGACTCCCAGTTTTGCTGGGGCCTCAGTTCCCCCTTGATTTGATTTTATTCTTCATTCGAGCTGGCAAAGAACAAGCTGATTGTTTGCCTGTACTGCCCAGGCACCCTGGAGCGGGCACTGCAGCCACCCATGCTCTGGGTGCCAACGATTTTAATTGCTGTGCCCCCAGGGCCAGTGCCCAGAGAGGCTCATTATGCTGCTAGCAATGATTAGCGTCCTGCAAACGGAGCTTTGTGATTGCAAGGGTCAAAGTTGAGGATGCTTCTGTAGGGGGGCAGCTTGGCAGCAAGGCTGTGTTCTGCCCCAGGAGTTTGGGGTCAGGGAGGGGATGTGGAGGACTCAGGATCACGTTCAATGCATGACCTCAACCACCCCATGTCTGGTCCATGGGTCTGGAAGGATTTGGGGTTTGGATTTAAGCTACATTTAAGGTCCTTTCCAACCCACACCATTCTGATTCTATGATTTGCACCCACGGGCAGTGCCAGGATGCTCTGAGGCACAGTGCCTTGGTGGCACTCACACCTGGGGAATGGCAGACATGGAGCACGGGTGCTGCTGGGTGTTCCTATGGCACAGTGATGCCACGTGGCCATCAGAGCTGTCAGGCACCGCTCTTTGTTTGGAGCAGGGATGCCTGGGCCCCTGTGCCTCTCCGAGCCTCCCCGCTCCCATCTGGTGCCCATTATCAGACGTGTGCACCAGCCCTGTCTGACAAGGAGCTTTACAGGTGTCGCTCAGATAACAATTCACACTCTAACGAAGGTGGGAAAGATGATTAGCCGGCTTTCTATCAAGCAGAACACAGCATCAGCTGCTCCTGAGGGGGGAGGCAGTAGGGGCCATGGATGTGTAAGGACACATACACCAACAACACCGCAAGCCTGGGCTTTGTCCTGCCGCTAATTCCAGTGCACTTGCGGGCACCTCTTTGTGTGCCTTAGTTTCCCCAGCTGTAGCAGAGCTGTGGTTATTGCTTTTCCTTGAGCAACACCCTCCGAGCAGCTGATTGAGCTCAGGAAAAAAGAAAGAGGAGGTGATGGAGGCAGGGCCCTCAGCAGCTGAGCTGCCAACGTGGAGGGCAAGGTGCTGGCAGAGCCAGGGCTCCCAGGGGACAGAGCTGGGAGTAGGGGTGCAAATGGGAGCTAAATGGCGAATGATAAATGGGCTTTTCTGGGCTGTCCCCTGTGCTCTACGGATGGGTTGTGAGGGGTCACGGGGACGGGAAACTGAGGCACGAGGGGCTTTGGGCCCTGCCACCGTGCTCAGGGTTTGCAAAGCATTAAGGCACGGAGCCGAGCCTGCGTCCCACCGGGTGCCACCATCACAGCGCCCATCTGCACCCCAGTGCCGGGGCAGAGCCAGCACTGCCTCTCGCTCCGGGATTATCCGCTCAGCCGCGCCATCTGTTCACCAAACTGCCATCATTATGTTCAACTTGGGAAGAAAACGGCCCCTACAGAGAAGCAATTTGTTCGCTGACGAAACCTTTCAGGCTCTCGCCGTCCCCACCGACCCTCGCCGCCGTGCAGGCCGGCCCTGTGCTTGCCTCACTTAAACAGTCTGCGGGGAGAGAGGTGTGTGAGCGAGGCACGGGGAGGGTGCAGGGCTCCCTAATCCGATTATAGGGCATAAGAGCCTTCAGAGGGCCGAGGAGGAAGAGGAGGAGGAGGGAGTTGCACTCCGTGCCCAACCCCAGCCCCGGGGGTCTTGCAATGATCTCACTGGAGGGGCTTTTCTTCGCCTCGCAGTGGGTTGCTTTTTGGGAGGAGATCAAAAGGGAAAGGGGCTGCCTGGGAAAGCGGGGGGGAGTGAGTGGGGTTTGGGGCTGCAGGCTGGAGCCCAGCCCCAATGCGCTTCTGCCTCCCATGGGTCATGAGAAGCATCTTCCCCATGCAGCAGAGCCTGGAGGGGGGTTAGGATGGACCAGGAGCAGAACGCCCAGGGCCTGCAGTGAGGATGGAACCTCACGTCACACTGCCGGGCTCCTTTTTGGGGGGGCAATGCAGTGGAACCAAAGCATCCAGCACACACCTTGATTTCATTGGGTTCTTAGTAATGAGCAAGTGGGGATCCCTGGGAACGTTAAGGCGTTGGTTTGATGTGTATCAAAGGCGAACGTTTTCAACTTCTGCTGTGGAACAGTGCACCAGCCTCCAAATTTCTCTCCACCGTTTCTAAAAGGAATTAAAGAGCCCCAATTAAAGCGAACATTTTCGGTCAGCCTGGAACCAAGCAGTTGGTTTGTTGCTGGTTGTTTTTTTCCCCCCCCATCTCATTTCAGATCTCAGTGTATTTTCAGTGCGATGCCAACCAGGACCATGGGGGCATCCGTCTCTCAAGAGGACCGAGTGATACTTCGCTGCTTTGGAGGAAGGATGGGAGGAGGGAGACCACCTGCATGCAGGGGACCAGGCTGTCACCACGGCCTGGCCCCGAGCTGTGGCACCCTCTGGTGGCTGAGGTAATGGAGGGGTCAGAGCTAAGCATGAAATCCATGGCTCAAATGGGGACCCTGTGACTCCCCAGCGCTGCTGTGTAGGGTGAGGGGGGGGGGGTATCCTGGGGGCTTTGCTTTCTTCCTTGGCAAACGGTGTATGAATTCAAGAGCAAATCCTGAAGTTACAAAAGAAGACAGAGCTGTTTTAATGGCGGCGGTCAAAAGGATCCATAGATAAAGTCTCTGCTGTTTGCCCTTCAGCTCAGTACGCCCCTTCCCAGCGCAGCACGCTAAAGAAAAGCCCTCCCCGCAGCTCTTCCCTTATGTCAGGTGGAGAAGCTGAAGGCACAGAGCAGAGCTGGTGTGTGGCACCTCTCACCCAAACGAGGTCTGAATCCGCACCAAGCCGGGCAGTCCCTTCTTCCCACAGCAAGAAACCAAATGACTGCAGCATCTCTTTGCTGTACATCCCTCTGTGCCCCCATCCTCTTTGGGGAACGCATGGAGACGAGCCTGGCTGGGAACGTGGGGCTGCAGGCACTGCCTGGAACTCATCACGCTGTCAGGGCTGTCAGGCGATGGTACGTCGCTCCTCGCTGCTCGTCCCGTGGTCACATCCATCCTCATCCACCTGCACCGGCACAGAGAGGGGTGGATTGGCTCAGGGCTGAAGCAGGACTTGGGGGGTGGGGAGGGTTGTGACAAAGCTGCCTCCCACCTGGACCAAGGAGGGTACCCCCCCCCACCCCGAATGCCCCCGCCGTACCTCTCGCAGCGCTTTGCTCTCCAGCTCGTTCCTTTCGGGGGGAGACCTCAGCACCTTCGTTCGCAGGAGGGCTCCTGGGGATGCGGAGGAGAATCCTCCTGAGCTCGCACCGAGCTTCCCCTGCCACCTAGCGGCCCCCCGGCCGAGCTGCGCCGCGTGGGCTCCACCGCTCCGCGTCGCTTTTGGTGGTTTCGTTGGGTTTTTGGGGGCGATATATATATATATATATATTTAATGCACGGGGTTGAAACTCACCCGTGAGGCCGCCCCCGAGGGCAGCCAGCAGCAGGGTGACGACCAGCCCGCATAGCTGCCACTGCGCCTGCTCAGCGGTCGTGCGGCTGCCGTCGGCCACCAGCGGGAAGACGAGCTGCAGCCTGCGGGGAACGCGGCCGTGGGCTCTGCTCGTGGCCACGTGGGGGCACCGGAGCAGCACCCATATCGGAGCATCCCCCGGTGCCGGCTCTTCTCACCTGTCGCCGAATACATCCGCGGTGGCCAGCGCCGCCAGCAGCGTCCCCAGGAAGGTGCCCAGGATCCCCGGCAGCCCGTGGACGTTGTGCACTCCACACGTGTCCTCGGTTTTCAGCCTGGATCGCAGGATGGGCTGGGGGATGCACGGAGAGGAGCTGGGTTTGGAGTGGGGGGAGTGCTCACCCCCACTGTTCTGGCTGAGTTAGGAATGCAGCCCCCCTGGGTCCAAAGGTGCTTTACGTTAGTGCCAGAAGGGGACTCACCGAGAGGAACCTGGAGCTGAGCAGGGAGAGCTGGCTGGCCAGGAAACCTGCTGTGAGGGCCCCAAAGGGGGTGGACAGCATCTCCCCCGCCATCCCCATCACGGCTGTGCTGGCCAAGGTGGCATCCTGGAGCTGGGCCTGAATGGAGCAGCACAGAGGGGTTGTCCTCATGGAGAACATCAGCATGGGGCTGAGGTTTGGGCTTCCATTGGGATCAAGCTGCGCTTTATCCGACCCATGAAAGCAAACCAGCATCCCCTTGTGCTCCCTTGGACATCGTCATGCTTCCTGTCCCTGCAGGATGGACAGGAGCTTGGCTTTGTCTCAGGAGAGGACCTACCACCTGCAGCGTGCCCTCCTCATACAGGATGGGCGAGAGGATGAAGGTGGCCAGGGTGCTCGCTGCCAGAGAGAAGTAGAGGTTCAGCACTGCCCAGGGCTCGGCGCTGTCGTGGGCTGTGGTGGCTGAGGCAAAGCTGGGCCAGAAGATCCACAGGCAAATGGTTCCTGTGGGAGGTGAGCGGGCACACGTGGGCACTGAGGTTGCTCCCTTGAGGGAAAGAACCTCTTCTTGCTAGTGCCAGAGATGCACAAAGGCACAACGGCCACAGCTGGCAGTGTGAGCAGCTTGGGCTGGACAGGAGGAAAAGCTTTTCCCTTGGAAGGGATCCCCAGCAAGGTGGAGAATCTCCATCCTTGGAGGTCTGCAGACCTCAGCTGTACAGTGGCACGACTGCATGTCCTAGCATTGGTGGCAGTCCTTCCCGCACCACTCCTATGATTCTGGTGTTGTAGGGCTCAAGCTCCATACCAACCACGGCAAAGACATCGGGCCCGTGCCCCACGTCCTGCTGCTCTTTCCTCTTGTCCTCGTGGGGCTGGTGCAAGGCGCGTGAAACCGTCAAGCCAAAATAAGCACCAAAAGTGTGGATGGTCAAGGAGCCTCCACTGTCGCTTACCTGGCAAGTACAGAAAGCACCGTGCAGGGCAGGGTATGGGATCTGCCTATGGCCAAGGCAAGTCTTGAGGACAGGAGCCAAAACAGAGACCCCGACTATTCCCTTTCTGGGGGGTGACTCACCCCCAGGATGCTCCGCAGGATATATTCATTGCAAGCAAAGAGGGGAACCTCCAGCAGAGCCATCAGCAGCATCTGGATGGGATTCACCCTGCCCAGAACAGCCCCAGTGGAGATGAGGATGGCTGCGGTGCAGAAGTCGGCACTGACCATGCTGGGAAGGAGAGACAAGGCACTGAGCTGGATCCAGTGCAGCCCGGGCAAGGGCAGGCACTGGGGAGAGTGGGTGGGCTGGAGCAGAGCCTGAATCCTGCATGCTGTGCCCTACGATCCAAACCCTGCATCCCAAACCCTGCCTCCCCAACCCTGCACCCTGCACTCCACACCCTGCTCCTGCAAGCTGAATGGGCAGCTTGAATCTGGCTGCGTCGGTGGCAAGGGGACAGCATGGCTTAGGCAAGTGGGTCTCAGCGTTCCCCTAAACACTTGGCTGATGCTCAAGCCTGGTCCTCACAACCCTCCTCCAAGCGAGCTTTGCCCTTCTCCTCCAGAGCAGAGCAGTGAGTTTTACAGAGGAGGGAGCCAGTGTGTAAGGGATGGAGCTGGGCTGTGCAGCGTCAGAGCAGCAGCAGCCTTCCTGCCTTACCTCTGAGTGCTCACATAAATCTTGCTGTTCTGGGAGAAGTAAAAGAGCCCCTGGGCCAGTATGGCCCACTGGATGGTGAAGGCCACGATGAGGAGGCTGCCAGCCACGCTGCCCACCCCATAGCGGCTGAGGAAGGCCAGTAGGAAGCCGAAGCCAAGGAGAGCTCGGAGGTGGGCATCCCGGAACCCTGGCAGGAGGCAGAGGGGGGCTATGAGGCACTACGGGCAGGTCCTGGGTTTGGGTGACAGAGACCCCCACCAGATAGCCTGGGGTCGAACAGGTTTTGGGGTGTTGGAGCCTTCAGCTGATGGCAATCAGCCTTCTCCACCCACATGTTCCAGCACAGCAGGGCACTGTGTCACTTCCCAGCAGCAGTTCCCACAACACCAGCCCCGCACATGCAGCAGTCCCCATAAATGCACATGGGTTGCCCCACAGCCTGGAAGCTTTTTGGAGCAGCTCACACAACCCTGTCCACACCACTGACACTGACACAGGGGTGTTTGGAGATATCGGCCATGGCCAGGGACCCCCCTGCTGCTCTGCAAATGTCAGGGGCGCACGGGGACCCCAATGTGCACGGCAAGCAGAGCCACTGTCCCACACCTGGTGGTGACACCAAGCAGAGGACCCATGTCCTGCTCTGGGGCAATCTTCCATTTGCATAGCAGGGACAGGTGAGTCAGCAAGCAGGTGTGGATACGTGGGTGGAACTGGGAGAACCAGCCCACACCTGGCCAACCACATTGGTGCTGCGTGGGGAGGGAGGGAGGGGGCCAGGAGGGGCTGAGCCCCCCCCACAATGGCTGGGGGTAGGGTCGGGGCGGATGGCACTGTGGAAGGGGCTCGGTGCCAATCTCCTGGTGCTGCCAACCCCTGTGGGTGGAGTTTGCAGCCCCCGCAGTGCCAGGAGCACATGGTCGGGGCGGGGCATGTCAGGCTTTCGCCCCCCAGGATCCCCATGTCCACCCCTGCTCTCTTCTGGGGGTCAGAGCTGAGCACAACAACTTCCTGCACGCATACCAGGAGCGTGGGGCAGGCAGAGCTGCTCCCTGTCCATCTCCCCTCCCCCCCCCTTTTCCTCCCAGAGGACAGGGTACTCACGGGGGTACCCCAAAGTCGGGCTGGGGTCTCTCTGGCTGCATCTTGGCTCCGTGGAGCAGAGGTTGGAGCTCTCCGGGCTGTACCGGACAAAGGTGGCGAAGAGGACGATGGTGAGGAGCTGGAGGAAGAAGCACAGCCCGGAGAGGTGCAGCCTTGCAGCAGCACGCTCAGCCATGCTGCAGAGCTCACCGGAGCACAGAAAGCCACCTGCAAACCACGCCTGCGAGGCCAAGTCCTGCCCAGAAAAGCCCAGGAAAATGAAGGCAAGAAGCAACCTGTGGCTGCTGGCAGAGCGGGTTTCCCCTGGGGTTGGGAAGCTGCAGCAGAGCCTTTCTTTTGCTTTGCTTTTCTTTGGTGGAGTTGTTTGTCCTGCAGCGAGAAGGAAGAGGAAGAGGAAGGAGCTGACAAGTAAAGTATGGCCACTTTGGGGAAGTGGCTCGGGTGCTTTGTTGGTGCAGCCAAACTGTGATCTCACACTATCCAAATAAAGGGGGGGTGTGGGGACGGATGCTGGGAAGGGATGAATCAGGGCTGCTTTCCAATGTAGCTGCTGCTTTCATGTGGGCAAAAACGCAACCACCAGAAAGCCTGGCCACTGTGCTGCAGCGCTAAGAAACCTTGAACTGCAGCCGGGCACTGCTGAACTGGGCACTGCTGAACTGGGCACTGCTGGGAGAACTCAGGGTCTGTTTTGGGTACAGACCCATGGGAGAGCTGGGGAGGAGCATCTTCCGCTGTTTTTTAACCTGTTCTGGAATAGCAGGGCCCTGTCCCCCTCTTGCTCACAGTGGTTTGAAGTGAGGGTCCTTGGGGGCCTGCAGTGCCCAGAGCAGGGTGATAGCATTGACCAAAATGGGGCAGGGGCTTGGAGCAAGGGGAGCCTCCTAGAGCAAAATGCACGGTTCTGCTTCCCACCCAGGGGCTGTTTTTGCACTGTGCATGCCAAGATCGCTGTGTCCTCTGCTGGACAGACAGACAGACGGACGCTTGTCTGCGTTTGTGTGCAATGAGCTTCCTCCAGTCCTGGAGATGCACCCTGGGGGAGGGAGCTGATAAGGGAACCCAGAACACAGCCCCATTGTGTGGCCTTGTTTTGCTGCCTGCACCATCCCAACCCCAAAGTGACAGTGGCGAAGCTTCTGCCGTGGCTTTGCACTGAGCAGGGTGAGGCTGGGGGGTGTCAGGGTGGGGGGACCCCCCCAGTGCTCCCCCACATCAGCAGCTCCAGAGCCAGGGAATCCATGCAGGGAGTGTGGGTTTGATCAGCACCGATGGCTGTGGGAGCAAAGAGCAGAATCTCATGGGGAGCAGCACTGAGGGGCTCTCTGCCTGCAACAGGGGGTGCAGAGCCCTGCATGGTGCTGACATTTTCCCTGCGTTCCCTTACTCTGTGGCCTGTGAATAAAGGCACGCTTGTTAGCTGGAGAGCGCTGTGTTTTGCCGAGCAGAACAATACAGAGAAAGATGCCCACAATGGGAAATTGTGCTTCCTCCTCCCCGTGCGTTCCTCGGGGAGGTGTTGGGAAAAAAAAAAAAAAAGAAAAAGAAAAAAGAAAAGGAGAAAAAAAAAAGGAGAAGAAAACGGGAAGAGACGGGCACAGGGCAGGGAGTGAGAGCACAGCCAACACTGACCATGGGAGAAGGACGTGGGGCTGCTGGGGCACTGCCTGCCCCAGGATGGTGATGGTGACGGTGACAGCAGCGCTGGCTCACGGGGAGGGCAGGACCCAGCTGGGAGCACCCACAGCTGCCCCCGTGTCCTCGTGCCCCGTGTCTCCTCTTCCCAGCAGTAACACAGCACAGATTTGAGCTTTCCACATCCCTTCATCCTGAGATGGGGAGGCTGTGACAGAGCCAGGACGCAGGCGGTGGTGGATGGGCGCAGCAGCTCCCCCGGGGACGGTAAGAAGTGATGGGGACTGATGGTGGTGGGAGAGGGGGCTGCTCTTGCCCGGCTCTGTGCTGGGCACCTCTCAGATCATGGGTATCCCGTATGATGTCCACTTTGCAGGGCAAACACTGAGATGATTGCTGCCCATGTCCCTGCTGCATCCCCCGGTCTGTCCTGCTGCGTGGCCCTGACCCCTTCGCTCCCCCCAGGCTTTCTCCAGTCCCCAGCCCTAAAGATGCACCGGGTTCTGTTCGCCTCCCTCTGGCTCCTGGCAGCATCCCCCACCTCCAGCATCTTCCAGAAGCCAACAGGGAGCCCTGGTAGGGAGCAGGGATGGGAACAGGACACTGCTGCTTGGGGACGGTGTTGGGAGGTTTGGGCAGGGGCTGGGCTGAGCATCCTGGAGGCTGCAGCAGCACGGAAATGAGTGGGGAAGGGTGCTGGAAACCAGGCTGTTGAGGGTGGTGGGGAGGTCCTGAGGGGCAATGAGGCTGTGGCAATGCCTCGAGGTGAGCTGGTGCCCCGCAGCCACCCCACGCCTGCAGTACCTGCTGGAGCCCCTGCACACCGCGGTGCACACGCAGCGAGGTGCCACAGCCACGCTGCCCTGCGTGCTGCGCGCCCTGCCCCGCAACTACCGGGTGAAGTGGAGCAAGGTGGAGCCAGCCAACTATGGGGAAAGCGTTATCATCATCACCAACGGGCTGTACCATAAGAACTATGGGCCGCTGAGCCCCCGCGTGCGCCTGCGGCACAGCCACCGCTACGACGCCTCGCTCACCATCACCAACGTGGCCTTGGAGGATGAGGGACGCTACCGCTGCCAGCTGGTCAACGGGCTGGAGGATGAGAGCGTCTCGCTCACGCTGCACCTGGAGGGTGAGGGATGTAGGGAAGGTGGGGAGGCTCTAATGGGTCCCCATCGCAAAGCCGCTTGCCCCAGACTCCTGCTCAGCACCAGGTCCCTGGGACAAGGAGCCAAATTTCCATGGTGAGAACATTTCCTTCACCCTCCATCCCTCTGTCCCTGTCCTCCAGGTGTTGTCTTCCCCTACCAGCCCAGCAATGGACGCTACAGATTCAACTACCACGAAGCCAAGCGTGCGTGCGAGCAGCAGGATGCCCGGCTTGCCACCTACCAGCAGCTCTACAAAGGTACCATCTTGCAGCATCTCAAATCCTCCCACTGCCCCAAACCTGCCTTGCTGGCAGCGATGTTGCTGAGGTGACCAGGCTCCCTCCCAGGCTGCCATCCCCATCCCTCCCATGCCCCACTTTGTCCCTATGGGATGCTGAGGTGCTGCCCGCCCCGCAGCCTGGATGGAGGGCCTGGACTGGTGCAACGCAGGCTGGGTGCTGGATGGCACCGTGCATTACCCCATCATCAACTCAAGGGAGCCATGCGGCGGCCGCCTCCTGCTGCCAGGCATCCGCAGCTATGGGGCCAAAGACAAGCAGCGGGACCGCTTTGATGCCTTCTGCTTCACCTCTGCACTGCAAGGTACCTCCAGCATCCCCCAGCCCTGTGTGGTGACACTGGGGCTGCTCACGGAGTCATCACCCTCCATTATTTCCCACCTGTCCCTAGGTGAGGTCTATTTCATCCGAGGCCACCTGAGCTTCAAGGAAGCCGGGCAAGCGTGCCGCAACCACGGTGCTACCATTGCCAAAGTGGGGCAGCTCTACTCTGCGTGGAAGTTTTTGGGGCTGGATCGCTGTGACGGAGGGTGGCTGGCGGATGGAAGCGTGCGATACCCCATCACCACCCCCCGGCAGCGCTGCGGGGGTCTGCCAGAACCTGGTGTCCACAGCTTTGGCTTCCCCAGAAAGGAGCTGCGGACCTATGGCACCTACTGCTTCGTGGGGACATAGGAGAGGTGGGCAGAGGCAAAGGGGTGGCACCGGCTCTCGTCACCTGAGTGGAGAGCTGGAGGTGGGACAGGGGTCTCTGGGGCATTTTGGGTGGTGCTTGCATCCTCTGATGGAGCGATGAGGCTGAATTTGGGGGAGTTTATGCATCCTCTGATGGGGCTGAATGTGGAGGGTTTGTGCATCCCCTCTGATGGGGCTGAATCTGAGGGGGTTGTGCATTTAATGGGGCTGCTCCCTGCACTCAGCTGCCTCAGAGTTTTGTAGGCATTCAAGACTTGATGGAGAATCCAGAGCCATTTCCATGCCAGGAATTGAGGGGGTCCGGTCCGGCCCCTGGTGGGCACAGCAGGCTCCCTGAGCCCCCCAAGCTCAGTGCGCCCCTGGCCCTGGCCTCGCTTCCTATGGTCATGCAGACTTTAGCTGGTGCAGGCATGCTGGAGAGCCAGGCATTAACGAGTGTGACTAATGGAGTTTCGCTTTCTCAATTAATAAAGCGACAGTAAAGCTGCCGCTGGGACCTCCTGGCCACTCAGTGGGGGGGGGGCTTGCCAAGGACTCAAGCACTCCCCCCGCAGTGTCCTGGTGCTATCGGTGTCCCTGGCACCACACTTGTGGGTTTCTGGGTTTGTGATGCAGCTGGAGAAAACAATGTGGGGACACATCGACATGGGGACACTTTGGGCTGTGCCTGTGGCTTGGGGGCCATCGCTGTGCCCAGGCTGTTCCAGCATCGACCTGGTCCCCACGGTTCCATTGTGCATCCCCCACTCCCAGTTTTGAGGCTGTGTACCTCTGCCTCTCCCACCCATGTGCCTGCTGGCACACTGCTCAGTGCCATCCAATTCCTTGCTTTCATCCCACAGAAGCATGGAGGGGGTTTAGCATGCATGCAACCAACAGTGTGGCCGTGTCCAGGACACAGCCTCAGCGTCCCCATCCCCATACTGCTGTCCCACTGCAAAAGGGGGGGGGGGGGGGGGGGCAGCAGCTTGAGGTGATGCTGCCATGTCCAAGCTGTCACCTGCCTTCACACCCCTCCCTCTCACTCCTTGATTTTGACTCTGTTACCATTCCAGGACTCAAACAGCCCCTGTGCAAGGTGAGACACCACACGAGTCGCTGGCGATTCCTTTTGAGGGGCTCTTTAGTTATTGGGGTTTCTTTGTACAGATATAAAACAAGCAGAGGGCGGGCACCCGCCAGGACGCCCCTCACCCTGCGGTGCTGCACTGCCATCCCAGTGCCATCCCCACCCGTGCCAGCTCTGGGACCCGGGGAGGTGACAGCTCACTCAGTCCTCGGGGTGCCGAGCCAGCCCTGGGGGGACACAGGAAGCAAAGAGCCCCAGTGAAGAGCCATCCACGAGAGGAGGTGTGGGAGTGCAGGGGGCTGCACGCTCACCGGGGCGGCAGGAGAGCTGAGGCCGTTCCCAAATGCCATCCTCACGGCAGCGGATGATGGGGGAGCGGCGCGGGGCGAAGCCGTGGCGGCAGTGGTAGCGCGTGATGGAGCCGATCTCGTAGCGCTGCTTTGGTTTGCCGAAGGCGCGGGCGTTGCTGACGGTGGGGGGGGGTCCGCACTGCACTGTGGGGTGGGGGGAGAGGGTGGACATCCTGTGCTGCGCTGAGCCCCACCGCCTCACCACCAGCTCCCACCCCAAGCCCAGGTGAGCTGCGAGCAGTCAGAACCTTTTTTTTTCCCAGCTTGCTGGGGGGGTACGTGACTTACCCAGCCCCATTTTGCAGGTGTAGGAGAGGTGGTAATTGCAGGGGACATCGCTCCATTGTCCCCCGTCGTGCCACACGATGACCACGCAGTTCTCACCGGAGAGGAAGTAGCTGTCGGGCTGCCCCGGGTGCCAGTTCTCATAGAGCTGGGGAGCACAGGACGGGCTGGGGCTGCGCTGGCACTTTGCATTGCGCCCATGCCACGGTGCCCCATCTCCGTGCTGCTGGTTCAGGCACCCCAAATGACGTGGTGCTCATGCCAGTGGCTTCAGCTGAAGCTTCAAAACCTGGGACCCATCCCAAGGGACGGAGAAGGACCACGAGGTGTGGTGGGGATGGGAACGGGGTGGGGTGGGGGGTGTTTGGCAGCACGGCTTACCAGGGGGCTGCCGTCGGACCACTGGAAGTCCCCCTCGATGGTGCGGTCGTTGAGGCCGATCCATTGGTACTCGCGGTACTGTTCTGGGGGCAGAGGAGGGCTTGGGGGGCTCCGCCGTCCCCAGGCAGCCGTCAGGGTGGAGGGTTTGGGGGGGGGGGGGTCGCCAGAAGAGGGCAGCAGAGCCCCAGTGTCCCCACGTCTGTCCCTGATGTCCCCGTGTTTGTTCCTGCTCCTCCTGGACCACCCCGCTTCCTAGCTGTCCTTTCTACCAATTAATCCATCCCATTGCCAATATTTCCTTTCTCCTTTCCTTTCCTCTTTCCCCCTTCCTTTCCCCTTTCCTTTCCCCTTTTCTAAAAACATTAATGATAGTGTCTGCCCATCCAGCTGCCTTTCCAAGCATAGGGAGAGGAACTTTGGCTCTGCCTTGCTCCTTGAGCCAAATTTTGGGTCAGTCTTCAAGCCTCAGACCCACTGTGGAGGGATTCTGGGTCCCATGCCCTGCAGGCTGGGCTGGCCCCACATACCGTTGATGAAGTCCTGCTCCTCGGGGGTCAGGATGGTGGCCAGATGCCCCCCAAAATTCCTGCACTGCGACTCGGCGTCCTCCCAGCTCCTCCGGGTGGAGAAGTGCTTGTAGCAGGCTCCCTGGAAGCTGTCCCAGCTGGGGCTGCACCTCTTCAGCACTGAACCACAGCAGGAGACAAGGGGGGAGAGAGGACAGGGTCAGCACCGTGGAGCCCAGCCCATGAACAAGCCAAAAAAAAAAAAAATAGAAACCCAAACAGATTTCTGTGCACAGTGATGCCTGCAGGACCACGGGCTGAGCGGCCCTGTGGACTCACGTCTCTCGCAGCTGCTCCCTCCATAGCCTGGCAGGCAGAGGCAGGTGGGATGGGTGCCATCCTCAATGCAGGTCCCTCCGTTCAGGCAGGGGTTGGGGATGCAGCCACCTGCAAGGCATGGGCAGCCCTGCTCACTGCACACCCCCGAGCTGCCCCTCAGCCCTCAGATGGATGCACAGCATCTGGGGCACAGTGGCACGGCTGGAGCCATCCCATCTTCCTGCACTGGATGGGTTTGAGGCTTTGGCATGTCCCCAGCACTCAGCTGGACGCTGTTAGAGTGTGCCGTGGATGGGGATGAGTCCTGCTGCCCCCGGAGCAGTGCAACGATGGCTCTTTTGGAGGGAACATGAAAGGATAAGCCCTTGGCATGTCCCAGCCACATGTCCTCAGCCTGGCAGCAAGGCGAGCCTCGTGCCCGTCCCCAACCTCACTGCTGTCACCTTCAGCCTGCCCAAGGCTGAGAACTCAGTGATGCCATCCCCGACCTGCAAAACCAGCACCAGCCCGTTCCGGTCATTAAGACACACGGTCATTAATCCGTCCCCAGCTCAAGAATGTGATTAAGGGCTGTCGCCAGCGCCGGCGGCACAGAGAGTGCAAGTCCTTGGCACTATCCAATGGCCCTGTGCCCTCGCTCGCCCCAGACAGCATCACCTCCCTGCCTGCAGGGACATGCGGACATCTCCAGTGGACTGCAGCAGGGTGAGAAATGAGCTATTTAAGGCTTGGGCACATCCGGCTCTTTGAGAGCACATCTCTTCTTGCCAGGACATACACATCCACACTGCAAGGTGCTGAGCAGCGCCTATGCTGGGGGGGTGAAGAAAGGACCCCCAGAGAGGCTGTCCTACAGGGACAAGGGGCAGCAAGATGGGCAGGGGTTTGGTTGCAGAGCTGAGAGCATCCTGACTTAGGAGCCAAGAGGAATTTCGCCTTGGGGTCACTGCTCATGCACCCACACCACCCTCCTGCAGCAAGTGGGCTCCACCTCAGCCCCTGGTGGCTGAGGCCGTGCGCCCCCAGAACACCCAACACCCCACAGCTCTGCACGGCATTCAGCTGCGTGCACCATGGGGGTGCTCCGGGGACAGCTCACACCGTGCTCAGCCCCAAAGGTCCTCATCCCTCTGGGGCCCAGGGGGATTAGTTCGTCAGTGGGGATGCGAGCGAGGCAGCGGGCGCAAGGATGAAGGGAAGAGCTAGCCGAGGTGCGTGTTCTAGAAAGCTTTTAATTCCCTTTATTAGTACCACTGTTAGTCAGAGGAGGGTTTGGGGCCTTCTTTTGATAGATTTGTTTCTTTTCTTTTTTTCTTTTTTTTTTTTTTCATGGAAACAGTCATTAAAACACTTCACAGAAGTAGAAGAGAATTAAGTGCATGCATAGCTCAGACCAATTTGTTTGACAAATATGTGCTTCTCCGGACCTTTGACCTTCCCTTACCCAGCCGAAGAGAGGAGGAGAGAGAGACAGACAGACAGAAGGACAGACAGACGAGAGGAAAGCAAAGTGCAAAGGAAAGGTGCTGCCGCTCTCTAGTGCCAGCGTGCAGCCAGGAGCGCTGCCCCGAGTGCAAAAGTGACACAGTGCCGGGGACCCCCGGCCAAGCTTGCACCTGCACCCAGGCTGGCACGCTCCGTGGGCAGGGCGGGCAGTGGGGTGGCCGAGCTGGGTGCTGGGGACAGCCTGGGGGGCCCAGCATGGGGAGAGGTGAGGCCGTCCCTGTGGGTCCCACCTGGTTCTCCGGGAATGGCTGCAAGGAAACCCTCCACGGTTGCAACAGAGGGCATCGGGCGCTCTTCTTCATCCTCCTCCTCTTCCTCATCCTCTTCTTCTTCTGAAGATGCAGCGGGCATCCCGCGATCGGTGCTTGGGGTTTGCAGTGCATCGCTGCTGCCGGGCACCTCTGCGTGCCATGGGGTGACCGCCGTCGCTGGGGCTGTGCCCCCATCCCCCGGTGCTGTGGGTGAGGAGAGCCACGGGGCCCCCGACTGCTCCTCTCCATCATCCTGCAGCTGCGGCGGTGCGGGGGGCAGCGGGGATGCCCCGGGGTTTTCAGTCACATCTCCTGATAGCTCAGGGTCCTCAGCAGCCCCCGCGGTGTGGATGGGGGTGCTCGCCCCCCCGGCCCCACGGCTGCCTATGGAGGGGGATGGCTCTTGGATATCTGTCGAAGTGACAAAAGTGGCGCGGGTCGGAGGTGTCACCTGGCTGTCCCTTTGCCCAGATGCCCTGCCGCTGTGGGCTGGCCACCCCACAGCTTCCCACAGGTGGACGGGGAGGCACGTGGGGACAATGGAGACAGGTGGTCGGGGATGCCCATTGGGTGGCTCTGTGTCACCTGCTGCAGCCACCGCTGGGGACAGGGCGTCACTGGGTCCTTCTGTGCCCACCAAAAGTGTCTGCACGTTCGGCTTCATGGGCTGTCCAGGCTCTTGCCCTCTGCCCGGACTCTCTGCTGCTGTGTTCCCGAAGTCCTCACCCAGCACAGAGCCCAGGGGCCACTCCAGCGCTGCTCCATCCTCTGCAAGGGGCAAGGAAAGGCAGTGAGACACCCATACCAGGAGCCAGCCAGGAACCGGGCACCGGCACTGCCGGCAATGAGCAGAGCTGAAGGGGAAACGTCAGCACAGTGATGTCTGAGGAGACAGAAACAGCCCCAGGTCCGTGTGATGCTTCCACCTCTGTACAAGCCCCATGCTCCAGCTTGGCCATTGCGTTCTCCTGTCCCACAACACGCCTGTGCTTGGCCCTTCGCCACCTCTTGGCACCAATACAGCATGGTCTGGGACTGACCCTGCCCACTGCACCCTGCTGTCCTGGCCAGGGGACAGACAGACAGACAACTGCATGGCAGGGACAGACCAACAGCCCCACGCCCGGCATCACCACACCAGGACACCGGCACCCAGGCCATGGGTGCACCCTCGGTGAGATGGAGCCGGGACAGCTCTGTGCCTGCATCCCTGCTGCTGCTCTCTGTGCCCCAGCCCTGAGCACTGCTGGACCTACCCGTGCGGGATGGCTCTTGCCTGGCCTCTGCGCACCTTCCACCTTTCCCTGTCGCCCCGTCCTGGTCTGCAGGGGATGGGCTGCCTGGTTGTGCAGCACAGCTATGCGGGACGCCTGCCTTGGGGACGGCTGGGGCTGTGGGGAAAGGGGCGGCTGAGGATGGGTGATGTCCTCGTGCTGAGGACGAGGAGGCATCTACTGGGGGGTGCCGGGTGTCTTCGGGGGACAGGCTTGGCTTTTCCAGCTCAGCATCAGCCACGTCCTTAAAGAAAGGGACGGCGTATATAGCCCCTCGCGACTCAATCTCCACTTGCGCTTTGGGCAGCTGCAGCTCCTCCAGCTTTTCTGCCACTGTAACAATCTCCTGGAGGCCCTCGGGCTCTCTGGCTTGATATTTTCCTGCAGCCTCAGGGAAAGAGTTTGTCCCTTCTGTGGGCAGAAAGAAAGTGGGATATTACTGCCTTGTCCTGGCCCCGCGGCAGCTGGGGACAACCTGGGGGACCCCTGTGCCCTGGCTGAGCTGGGTTGTTAGTGGGTTATGCAGTACAGCACTGCGGGATGGGTCCATCCTGCCTAACTCCATCCGTGGAGACAGTGGGGAATCCACTGAGAGATGGGGAAACTGAGGCACGGAGGCATGCAGTGGGTGGTCAGTGGGAGCACAGGCTCAGGAAAGTGGGAATGGGAAGAATCTGTGCCTGTTATCCCTGCGAGCCTCAGCCCTCACACACGTGCCCCGGTGTGCAGAGTGCCCTCAGCACCCGGTAGCTCACTGCCTCTATTTCATTTCCTACCCATGGTGATACATACACCTTACAGTTCTGGCAGGCTGTACCCAGCAGCCCACAGAGAACCCCAGAATGCCTTCAACATCCACACAGGGGTGAACCGTCCTGGAGCTGTGCTCCTGCAGCCAGCTCAGCCCCAAGGTGAGCTCTCATGGCAGGGATCTGGGACAGGTGCTGTCCCCAGAGCCACCCTGAGCTCACCCAGAGAGCACCACGGAGACATCCCTGCCCTACTGTGCTACAGCAGCATGCAGTACTGAGGCCGACCGACCTTATGCTATACTGCCATGCGCTATGCAGACCATGCAGAGCATCCGTCCTCAATCACGTTGTATCAGCATGCAGTATTGAAATCATGCAGGTTATTCCTCCCCTATCGAGATATATTGGCATGCAACACTGAGCTCATGCAAAGCATCCCTGCGCTGAGTCAGCATGCTCTACTGCAGCTGTGCAGAACACCCTTGCTCCACAGCAATAGGTCGGCACGGCGGGCACGTAGGGATCTCTATTTGGTCCCTGCTTCGTGCACCCCAGAGCCCAATACTAAACCTTAGGGCCATGGTGCCCCCGGTTACCTCGGTAGCAGTACGCATCGTATCTGCTCTGGGCATCGGGGAATCCCGTCTGGTTGCGAAACTGGAAGATGGTTTTGACACCCGGCAGGGCTCCTCCACAGCGCTCCCTCGGGGTGACGATGGGATAGCGGACGCTGCCATCAGCCAGCCAGCCCGGGTTGCAGGCATCCAACCCTGCACTCCAGGCTGCATACAGCTGCCCCGTGCTCGCCAGCACCGCACCCTGCGCCCGGCACCGCGCCGCCGCCTCCTCCAGGGTAAACTTGTCCGGGGCTGTCTCCAAAAATATTTCCCCTGCAATGAAAGGAAGGAGGCAGGCATCAGGAGATGGCTCAGGGATGGGGAGAGGGGTGGATATGGGTCTGTCCTTGCACGTGGAGCAGGGACGAGCATTGAGCCACCTGCTCAGCCCCCCCTTGAGCTCTGCCCATAGCTTGCTGCGCAGGCAAACTTTCCAAAAGGAAAATGTGACTGATGCAGGTGCTGCTGATTCCACCTGGCAGTGGATTCCATGCCACGTAGCATGCATGAGTGGCACGGTAGCAGGTGTGTGACGCACAGGGACAGCCCCGGGTCAGCAGTGCTCCCCAAGCAGTGGGAAGCATCAGTGGTTTGCTGCGGCAGGTCAGCAAGGCAGCTCTTCAAAGGGCTGCAGAGGAGCAAGTCTGTGCCCTCTACGGAGCACTGCACATTTGGGACATTGCTAAGGGAACTGGGTGACAGCGCTGGGCTGTGAAAAGGAGGTTGGACACGGAGCACCACAGGCACCTGGCACGTCCTCGGCATAACAGTACACGTCGTACATGTCCTCCGGGTCCACCACGCCGTAGTTCCTCACCCCAGGGAAGCCATTCATGTCTCCATAGCACGCCTCGCGGGGGGTGTGGATGGGGTACCTGGCAAAGCAGAGGGGAAGAATGATGGTGGCTGAGGGGTGGCACAGGGGAATTAGTGGGTGCCAGAAACATACCATGGGGTGCTCACCTGACAGTCTGGTCAGCGATCCAGCCAGCATCACACTGCTCATAGCCGCCCAGATAGGCAGCATACAGCTGCTCAGGGGTGGCAATGCTGGCACTGATGGCAGTGCACGCCTCCTGAGCCTCAGCAAAAGTGTAGGTGTAGCGCGTGGAACCCCCACGGTAGTGAAACACCACCCCTGTAGGGAGACACAGGGTGAGGAGCCAGGAGAGACGATCCAGGCAGGGTCCCCCAAATCGTGCTGCTCCCCTTCCTGCGTGTACCTTTGACTCTGAGGTCGAGGATGTCGTGGCCATCCTCGATGCCGTGCTGAACATCACAGCGGTAGATCCCCGAGTCGTTGGGGCGCAGCTCAGTGAGCAGCAGAGAGGCGTCAGTGTAGCGCTGCTGGAAGACTGGCAAGGAGGCACGGAGGCGGTAGTCCTCACTCACCTTCACCCTTTCCCCCCGTGCTACCAAGATCTCTGCCTCCCTGCCTTCGGAGATGAAGGTCCACTTGACCCGGGGGGCTCCCAGCACAGCCCGGCGCCCCGCCGTGCTGGCAGTGGGCAGGGGTGCGAGGTAGGTGATGAGGCAGGGGATGGTGACGTCCCCTGCCAGCACAGCGTGCAGGGCTGGGTGCCGCGGGATGGACACCTGCAGGGCCTTGAGGTCATCTGGGGGGAGAAGAGCAGAGCGGTGAGTGGGGCTGGCGTGTGAACCCCCTTTCCCCCCCCCAGCCCTGGATACTGGCTATGGTGTGAGGGTGAGCTATGTTACCTGTGACATCTTCAGGGCTGAGCACCTCCGGGACCACTGTGGGGGCAAATGCCCAGAGCAGCAGCAGTGGGAGGACTGAGGCCATCCTGTGCCCTGCAAGGGGGTACAAAAGTCCAGCAGAGGGCTTGAAGTGGAAAGAAGCATTATAACCTCCAGCTCTCTGCATGAGGGAGGACTGTGAGACACTGGTGCCTGTATGCACAGGGTGATGCACGAAAGCATCACGGTGAGAGCATGCAGCCAGCACATCTCCTGGATGGCAGAAAGGAGAGGGAGCAGAAGGAAATGTGCAGACGTGCCCTGGGGAGCAGGAGGACTGCAGCGCCTCAGCTCAGTGCCCAGGGTCCAAACCAGCCCAAGGGAGAGGGGTCCTCTGGGGACAGCAGATCCTGAGCACGGCATGGAAAGTCTGAGAGCACAGCCAGGCAGGAGGAGATGCCAGAGCTGGGCTGCACATCTTGACACACCGCAGTCAGAAACCTCAGAGGGGATTGTAATAGCTGGTGTTGAGCACGGTTGAAGGAATGAGCCACTGAGCCCTGGCTCACGATGCAAGAGTGACTGCGTACATGCAAGCTGGGCTTTTGGACGTGCGTGCAGGCATGTGCATGCATTGCAGCTTGCATGTGCATTGCAGCATGCGTGTGCACGCGTGCGGGCATGTACATGTGGTTGTGTGTATGCTTCCACACGTGTGGCCAGGGGGGTTCAGCCAGAGATGGGGATGCTGAGGGTGCACAAAGCGTGGGGCGGTGGGGGAGGGACGGAGCAGGAGGGCTCCTCGTTGCCATTCAGCTCACGCCGGAGGTTTCCCGCGCACAGGCTGGGAAAACCAGGGCCGAGCAAAGCAGCCATTATGTCCCAGGTCTCTCTCAAGGCTGCCTGGCACAAAGGGCTCTCCCCCGCCGGCTGAGGAGCAGCACTGAAAGGAGAGCCCAGCAGCCAGCACGGCCGTCACCAGCCCCACAGAGCAGCAGCGGGGACACTGGGGATGTCGCGGAGGAGCTCCAACCATCTGTAGAGGACACCAGGGATATGGAGAGGTCCCTGCATGGTGCACGGCTCTGCAGGATAGCGTGGCCTCATGCACTCCTCTGAAGGGCCCCGTTGGGGCTCAGTGGTTTCCTCAGCCCTGGACTGGTGCGCAGCGACCCCGAGCCTCAGAGCGCCTTTGTAATTTATGAGCTCTTTGTGCTGCATTGATTTTGGCAGCCACTGAAGCAGATTTGGCACCTCTGTGGTGAGCTCTGGCACAGGTTGGGGGCTGCCAGAGCCAGGCTGAAGGAAGGCTGTCCTGGAACTGCATCTCTCTGCAAAAGATGCTCCCCGAGAACCCCATGGGGGCAGTGCACCAGGGAGTGGTGTGAATACAGCCCAAGAACCAAGGGCAAACAGCCCCCAGCACTATGCATGTACAGCACCTAGCACCATGCACCATGCTTGCACAGCCCCTAGCACCATGCACTCTGGATGTACAACTCCTAGCGCCATGCACCATGGACATACAGCCCTGAGCAACGTGCACCATGCATGCACAGGCCCTAGCACCACACATGTGCAAGCCCTAGCACCACGCACCACACATATACAGCCCCTAGCACCATGCACTGTGGATATACAGCTTCTAGCATCATGCACCATGGATATACAGCCCTGAGCAGCATGCACCATGTGTGTACAGCCCGTAGCACCACGCACCATGCATGCACAGCCCCTAGTACCATGCACCATGCATGCATATGCCCTAGCATTGCATCGCACGCATCCATCCCTTCCCATCCAGGACATGACCGGTGCTGCCAGCACCAAGCTGGGGGCTTTCCCAGCTCTGGATGGATCATTGGAATTCAACCTCACAAAGGAGTGTGAGGGATGGTCCCTGCTGCGTGGTGGCTGCAGCTGGGCTCCAGCGTGGCGCTGGCAGTGACCCCCAGAGTGGTGGAGCGAGGCAGTTTTTGTCCCAGGCTCTTTTCTTCCTGTTCCCCAGGCGCCGCAGTGGTGCAAGCAGTGAGCAGCAATGAAACCTCAGCAGGAAATTCAGGGGATTAAAGCTGCATGAGTGCAGCAAGCTGGGGTGAGCGGAGGGACTGCTCCCCTCCTATGCCCACCCATAGCTGGGACACCCAACACAGTGGGACCAGGGCTCTATAGGGGTTAAACCCAGCTCACCCTGCCCACAGGAGTCCCATGATGGCAGGACTCTCAGGCGTCACTGTTTTGAGGTTTGGGGTTTGGGGTTGGATATGTCTTTTTTTCCTATTATTTCCCACAAATGGAATTATTTTTCTTAGCCCTCGCAAGGGAAAGGCTGGGAGAAGGAGCAAGGAAAGGCAGCTAAAGGGAAAGTGGGAAGCGAGGAGCAGGACTGGGTTAGCTCTGAGCTCCCAGCCACGGGGCTGGGTGAGATGCTCACATGCACACTGATTGCCTCCATTTCCCTGGGAAACCAGGTAGAAAATGAGCCTAGGTATTTTGGGATGAGAGCAATCTTTCTTTTTCTTCCTCCCCTGAGCTCACTCTAATTTAAGCCACAGCAAAGCATGAGTGATGCTGTAAGCGGGGGTCCCGAGCCCCTTCCTCTCCACACCATCACAGAGAAGCTTTCCCCTGTTGTCCCATCCCCATGCAAAGCCCCTCTGTCTCTGCACGTGACAACTTTGTCCCTGCTCCCAAGGTGCCCTGCCAGCCCATAGCGCAGCTGATCAGTGGCTTTCCAGGGATGCTCAGCTGCAGAATGAGTCAGCAGCCACAGGCAGAGCCTGGCCCCGCTCCAGTCTGCCCTGTTCCCCCCCAGCTCCGGGCTGCAGGTGCCCCAATGTTCCCATGCACGTGCCTCTCCCCCTCTGGACCTGTCCCATCCTTACTGCAAATTGCCCCTGCTTCCAGCATCATCACCAACAGCAGGGGGACCTGCTGTACTGGGGGGCTCACAGCAGTGAGCCCCCCACATGCTGAGCACAGGGGATGCTGCGGGAAGCACCCAGCAGCCTCTTGGCAGCAGCTGCTGGCAGAGCATAAAGGGCCGGAAGCAGGTGGGAGGGGGGGGCCAGAGGGGGGGTGGTCCTTTGGCTGCCAGAGCTGCTCACCCCCCCCCCACCCCATGCTGGAGAAAGGGGCTCCTTGTTGCTGGGCCTGTATGTGCCCCCACTGCACAGAGAGGAGCTGTGTCCCATCCCCAAAGCCTCGTGGAACAGAAAAAGGGCAGAGCTGAGCCGGAGGACCCCACAGGGACCCCACAGCCACTTGGGCATGGTACACACATCCATGGAGCTTTGCACACCCACCCACTGCTGCAGGGCTCTGGTGGGGAAACAGAGGCATGGATTGGGGTGGGGTGGAGGAGAAGGTGCCCCAGATTTTGGCAGCGCAGCCCAACCCCTCAAATCCACCTTCCAAGCACAAAATCACAGCACCCCAAGGAACCGCTCAGGCTCCCAGTTTGCCCAGTCCAAACCTATTCCCTGCAAAGCAACCCCAAATACCCTGAGCACCATCAACCTGAGCTGCGTGGGGTGGGCAAGGACCTGCCCGGTGGGGGCAGCAACTCCTGGACTGAGCCCCTCATGCATAGAGGTACCGGAGCAAAGGGGCAGAAAGGGTCTTTCCCACCCCCCCATCAGCTGAAGAAGCAGCAACAGGTTCTGGGTCTGCCTGGGCTCTTCCCAGCTGGGGAGCACTGAGGGCTCAGTCGGATGCTCAAAGGGAGCGCCTCCATCCCAGAGACAAAACACTGTGTATGCAGGAGGGCAGGGGGTGCACATCAAAGTGCCCCAGCCCTGGGCACACACACACATTCTGGGTTTGTTCAGCAGGGGAAAAGCAATGAAAACCCCACACAACGTTCCCTTTTTTTTTTTTTTTTTTTTTTTTTTTTTTTTTGCCCCCCCCTTGGGACACCAGCAGGGCTGGGGGAAAGAGCTGAGAGCCAATGGGAAAATCCTGTGGTGCTGTGCAGCCCTGCTCTCCCCCATCCCCTGTGGCATGGGGCAAATTCAGCCTCTATGCACCCCTCCCCCCTACCCCCCCCCCCCCCCCAGCTCTCTGCCTCATTTTCCCTTCCTGGTGTTGTCCCGATTGCATCCTCCTTAGGTCAAGGACCTGTCCCTGGTGGCTGAGCAAGGAATGGGCTCCATGCTGGGACCTGCAAGCCCCCATCCCCACTAGCATCAATCCCAAAGTCACTTTCCCACCTCAATCCCCAAGCACACACCCCCGCCCCCCCCCCCCCTTATTCTTGCTCTGCAGAGCCGGCGCCGCCAGAAAGAAACTTGCAGAGAGCTGCCAAGGACAAAGCGGGGACCGGTGGGAGCATCCCTGCTGGGCATCCAGGTCACCCCCAGCAAGCAGGGAGAGCTATACCCACCCCCCCCTCACACCACCTCCCCGCTTACTTTCAGCTGGCACAGAGGTGACATGAGATATGGCAACGAATAGCGCAGCACAGCGCCCGCAGGAGGGGCTCTCCCCGTGTCCCACCTTGCTCACGGCGCGGGCGGGGGTCCCCGGGAGCCCGGAGTGGGGCTGAGCTGAGGTTTCTCCGGGGCGGCAGTAGGCAGCAGGTTGGCAGCAGGGCTGGGAGTGAGCTGCACCGGGCATAAGTGCAGGCACCGAAAGGAGAGGAGTCCTCTGTGTGTGTCCGTGTCCGTGGCTCTCTCTCTCTCTCTCTCTCTCTTTCTTTTTTTTTTTTTTTTAATCCTTCCTCTTTCCCTCCTCCTTTTATACTTTATTCCTTCCCCTAAGTAAGAAAAAAAAAATTATTACCGTGTTGGCAGAGCGCGTTGTCCCTCCCCGTCCCTCCCCCCTGGCACAGGCAGCACGAGACCCACGCCGCCGCTGCTCCAGCTGGGCACGGTGTGAACCCAATGCAGCAGAGCCGAGCAGCTGCAGGGAAGGGGCACCCTACATTCAGAGCCCTCCGGCATCGGGGTGCACTTTGAGTACTTATTTCCGACATTGGGCACCTCCGGCAGGATGTGGAGGAGGGGGGAGAGGGGGTTGTGGGATGGGGTCCTGCAGCTGGTGGAGCTGCGGCTTTGTCATGCAAAACCCCCTCTGCCAGCTCCACTGCCGTCCCCACGTGCTGGAGGCACTGGAGTGGGACCGGGGTTTTCACCCACCCCGAAGGGAGAACAGGAGCTGAAAGCTGACATCCTGTCAGATGCTGTGCCTCAGTTTCCCCATCTGCAGCTTGTGATGGGATGGGAGGGACGTCTCTATGGGATGATGAATCCATCTCTGGGTCTGGCGGCTCACACCAAGACCCAAATCCTCCTCCCTGAGAGGGATCCAGAAGATGAAGGGCTGAGTCCTGGGCGCATGTGGGACAGGGTTTTGCCCCCCGGGGTGGAGCTGAGCCCTGAGAGCCGATGTTGGAGCTTTTTAAAGCAGATTGAGCCCAAACTTTCTCCAGTTTACAGCATCCTCCGCCCTGGGGAAGCCGGCACGGCGCCTGCCGGATAATTGCTTGGGTGAGTTTGCAGAAAGCCGCAGCTCCTGAGCAGAATTAATCATTTGTCACCCTGGGAAATAATTACACGCGGCGGAGAAGGTCTCATTAGCGGCGCAGTCCAGCAGGCGATGCACACCACAGCGCTCTGCCCCATGGCACACGGTTGGGATGCACACCGGGATGGACATGAGGACAGACAGAGGAATGGGCGCTGGGATGGGCAGGGGGGAATGTGTCCAGACCCCCTCACCCCCCGTGTCCCAGACCTGTGGCTGCTCCCTCCCATGAGCCCACATCCTGCACGCGGGACTTTGTGGTGAAGCACTCAGGGATGAGGAAGAGGGAAAGCATCTGCTCAGCAAGGAGTGATCGCATCCTAATTGGAAACAAATGTTCCTCGCTGGCTCAGCAGAGCGGCTGCTCCACGCTGCCCGCAGGGTCACTGCTCTGCCTGTCCCTCCTGCCCTCTGTGTACTGATGGTGGGGGAACGGGGAGGACAGACCCAGGGACAGCTGGCATCTGGAAGGGAGAGGGGTCAGGGCAAGGTGGCAGCAGGGCACAACCCTTATCAGCCATCAAAGAATCCCCACCTGCTGCTCAGCCCCCCCCCCCCCACCCTCCACCCCAGGCGATGTCATGGCCCTGCCATCCCTTCCTATTGTCCCAGCACCATCGGCCCCATGGGGACCTTGTCCATCAAGCACATCCCCCTTGGCCACAGGCAGTCCCCAGCTGCGTCCCTATGCCCAGCTGTGTTTCCTCCTCCTCCTCCTCCCCCTGGGGCCCTGCTGGAAGCCACGTAGCAGCACCCTGTGCCAATCCTGCTGGCACCTCACAGGGCACTGGGATGGCACGCACTGCTGAGGGCTGCGAGTTTGTGTCACCCCCAGACCTCCTGTCACCAAACAGCCACCCCAAAGCATCCTGCAGAGGGAGCCACGTCCCCATCCTAGGGGTCCCAATCCCAAGCATCCCCCAGGGACGCACGGTTGCCCCCATCCCAAGCAGGTCCTGGCCCTGAACATCCCCCAGGGACACGCAGATGTCCCCATCCTGGGGCTCCCAGCCAAGCAGCCTGTGGGGACACACGCACGTCCCAAATGACTTCTGATCCCAAAGACCCCAAAGCGGAAGGGGTGCAGCAGCACCTTGCTCCGGGGGATCCTTCATGCAGCCTCCAGGCAGGGCAGGAGGGCTCTCCACTCCTTGGCGGAGCCCCATGTTTAGGGCACCGCATGGAGTCCCTGTATCAGGGGAAGGTGGGGCACAATGGGGAAAGGCAAAGCAAAGGTCTGGGTTCAGCATCAGCACTGGGGTGTCTTCAGTGGAGGAGAGAATTTGAGGCTGAGGGAAAAGTGAAAGGACAACGTGCCCAGCACGATCTGAAGAGGATGAGCAATGGAAACGCATCGCCCCGGTTATCAGCCTCTAATTAGCAACAACGCCTTCCCTGTGCTCCCTCCTGCCTG
The DNA here is from genome assembly GCF_016699485.2 of Gallus gallus. NCBI lineage: Eukaryota > Metazoa > Chordata > Aves > Galliformes > Phasianidae > Gallus > Gallus gallus. Next base: position 1,008,499 of record NC_052556.1, read on the forward strand.
CTGGCTTGGGGGAACCCAACGGGGCTCCTGCAAGGGTGGGATGCAGCCTTTACCCTCCACCTCCCCCCGCCCTCCGTACACCCCAAATAGCGGAGGGGCGGTGGCTCGGGGACGCAGCGCTCCGGTAGCCCCATGCGCTGCAGGGCTCGGGGTGGATCTGGATGGCCTTGGCCAGCAGAGGGGACTATTGCTCGCCTCTCTCTTGCAGCGGGGCGGGAGCTCAGTGGAGACGACGTGGGACAGCTGGGAGGGGACGTTCATTCTTTGCCTCCTTGCAATGGAGGGGACAGCCCAGGGACCCTCCCCACCGCCCCTCCAGGAGGGTGGGGGGGGGAGGGGAGGGGGTGTATCCGGGAGAGAAAGAGCTGGCACAAAGCCTCTCTCCCGATTATTTCTTTTCCGGCCTCTTTTGTTCGCAGGCAGCTCCAAGTTGGAATTTCTAAGTCCCCCTCCCCACCCCTAGAATAAATCAACTGGAAAAGAAAAATTAAAAATAAAAGTGAGAAAAAAGGATGCCCGCTGGGCTGGCTGGATGGAGGGCTGTGGAGCTGGGGCAGGATTTGTGCCAGATCAACGCCTCTGGCTGAGCCCAGATCTGCTTCAGCCGCTGAGATGCACTGGGGGTGCTCAGAGCATCCCCACGGGGCATCTCCTCGCCGGGACACCAAAGCCCTCGGTGGCACCATTTGGAGCAATATAAAGGGTCCCACAATTAGGAACTGGGGGTGGGGGTTTGCGCTTGGAAAACCCCAGATAAAATCCATGTGAGCCTTTCTCCATGCCGGGCTCACACGGTGCTCTGGCTGCCTTTTGAGAGTTAGCTGAGCTACAGATGGCACCAAGCCCCAAGGCGCAGGGTGCAGTGTGCTCTTTGGGAATCCCAGCTGCGCCTAAAAGGGAAACTGAGGCACGGCAAAACCCATCCCTGCCCTGATTGAATCCACCATCCCCGCAGCATCTCCCCCCCCCCCCCCCCCCAAAGCGCAGCTCCTCCCCAGCATGGCACGTTGCCATCCCCACTCAAACGCTGCCCAACATCCCAAGGGGACAGCGGGGGATGGGGCATAGGGACGGCGCTGGCAGCAGCTGTGCCGGCTGTGGAAGAGTTAACTGCTCCTCTGCTCGGGTCTCAGAGGCCTCCCACTCACCCGGCGTGAGTATGAATAGCTGCGCTCGCCTGCGCCGGCACCGCTCTGCTGCCTTCCTTCTGCCGCCGCGATGCTGAGCATGGAGGGCTTCGTGGGGGCGAGAGCTCTGGGTGAGGAATCGCTGCAGATGTGGGACCTCAACAAGCGCCTGGAGGCCTACCTGGCTCGCGTCAAGTTCCTGGAGGAGGAGAATGAGGGGCTTCGAGCTGAGATCCAGAGCACCAAGGAGAACCCGGCCGGGGACCCACGCAGGGCCAGGTATGAGGAGGAGCTGCGGTCGCTGCGGGATGCGCTGCACCGCGCCTTCACCGAGAAGTGTGCGGCCGAGCTGGCCAGGGACAACCTGTATGAGGAGGTGCAGCATGTGAGGAGCAGGTGCCAGAAGGAGCAGGCAGCCCGCGAGGAAGCCAAGAGGCAGCTGTCCTCCAGCAAGAAGGAGCTGGAGGAGGAGAGACGGGCGCAGATCTGGCTGAAGGAGAGAGCCGTGCAGCTGGAGAAGGAGGTGGAAGCTCTGCTGGAGGTGCACGAGGAGGAGAAAGCAGGGCTGGACCAGGAGCTCGCCAGCTTCTCTCAGAGCCTGGAGGGCTTCCGCTGTGCACCGGTGGCATTCCAGCCCGTGGAGGTGGAGGACTACTCCAAAAGACTGTCAGAGATCTGGAGAGGGGCGGTGGAGACCTACAAGGCAGAGGTGTCACAGCTGGAGCGTGCACTTGGCCAAGCCAAGGAGAACCTCTGGCAGGTGGCAGAGGACAACCAACAGAGCCAACTGCAGCTGCGGCACCTGGAGAAGGAGCTGGTGGGGCTGAAGGTGCGGAAGGAGATGCTGGAGGAGAGCCTGGGCCAGCAGTGGCAGGAGCAGCACGGAGAGGCTGAGAAGTTCCAGGTGGGGAGAGTGGGGAGCTTGGGGTGCTCAAAAGCTGGGAGGGATAAGAGCAGCCCCCGGGTGGACTGCAAGCCATTTCTTGCCATTTCTTCTGCCACTGCATTTGGGACAGATAAACTTCATCTGACTTAGCCACAGCTGCAGGCAGACAGCTGCAAAAGCAATTCTGCAGGGGAAGTCGTGGGGGGAGCAGGCTGGAAATGCAGCCCCAGCTCATGGCTGGACTGCAGACCCCACACAGGGAATGGTCCCTCTTTGTTCCTGGTTTGAGGATGAAGAAGGGGATGCCACAGCCATCCGCTCAAAGGATCCCTCCTTCCCACTCTGACATCGCATGGTCCCGATCCCCTCCAGCCTTCCCATCCCTCCTCCAGCAGCTGCATCCTTCTTGCATTTTTACTCCACTCCTCTCCTTCTCCCGTGAGCCCTCTCCAACCTCCCCACGTGAAAAGTGCCCCCGGGATACTCCTCCCTGCAGCACCTGGGCACCCCTGGGACACCCATCTTTGACATCCCCAAGGAGTACTGAGGGCACCCATGGGTGCCAGCGAGAGCCACCCCAGGCAGTGCTGGGGTTGGATGGATCCAGGGTCCCTGTCCCCACTGCTTGTCATGCAGCAAGCGGTGCCGGAGTGGAGTCACAGCTGCTGACCCACATCCTCCGGAAGAGGACGGAGGGTTTAATTTCCCATGGGACAAAGAGGGTCAGGACCAGGAAGAAGAGCAATGATGGGGGTGGTGGGAAACACAACCCGGGCAGAAGTGTGCCACCAGAGCTCCCTCCCTGTCTGAGGAGATCAGACAGGTTGCTGACCCTATGCTTCTCACCACAGCTGGCCATCGAGGCCCTGGAGCAGGAGAAGCAGAGCCTGCAGGTGCAGATCGCCCAGGTGCTGGAGGACAGGCAGCAGCTCATGCACCTCAAGATGTCCCTCAGCCTGGAGGTGGCAACCTACAGGTGAGGTCTCCTTCACGGTGGCACAGCTCCCTCTGGGGACTCGGAGTGCTCCCACAGCACACACGTGTGCTCAGAGCAGGGTGATGCCCCAAACCTCCCCTTGCAGCATTACGCAGCCTCGCTGGACGGAGCAGCAAGGGAGCTGCTGGGAGAATCTGGGGCTGAACCCTGCAGCCCCCAGTCCGCTTCCAGCCCTTCCAGATGGCCCCAGACAAAGGCAGGCTTGCAGAGGACTGGGGGGACAATTAGCATGAGAATAGTGGCTGTCCCCAGCGGAGGGGCCTCCCCGGCAGAGCATGATGTCACCCGGTGGCGAGGACACTAAGCTGGGGTGGGGGGATGGGAGGGGGCCCACGGAGCAGGGAGGAGAGACCTCCTTGGCAGGCAGTGAGGGGCTGCCCCCTGGGATCCCCTACCCCCACACCTCACAATCAGGTGACCCAGCAGTTTGGATCAAGAGAAACCACCCCCAGACATTTTATGCCTCAGTTTACCTGCGGAGCATCCCCCTGGCTTGCACAGGGACCGGAGCGGTTTGGCAGCTCAGCACTGGGTGCAAAGATATCACCCTCCCCACAACACCTCTCCTTGCAGGACACTGCTGGAAGCAGAGAGCACCCGGCTGCAGATGCCGCCCGGGGAGTTCAAGCTGGCCAACAGCCTGCGAGGTAAGGGAGGGCCAGGGGACAGAAGGATTTTCCTGGCAAGGGTTGGTCAGTGCGATAGGAAGGTGCTAACAGCGGGCGCTGGTCTTGCCGACACCTCGACACCTCCGCATCGAGCAGATAAGGGCTTATCTGCTTCTTTTTAATTCCTCCCCTGCATGAGGAGCCTCAGGCTCGGCAACAGGCTGAGCGTTTCCTTTTTTTCCTTAAATCTATTGAAAAACCATCACCTGCACACACCCCTGCAGCACAAGCCCACCCACATCTCTGACCCCACTGCTGCAGGCAGAGCAGAGCATCCACCGTCCCATGCGGTACCCCTGGCAGCATCAGCGCCCTGCAACACTCAGGGGAGGAATTTCCCACTTCCCAAGAAATGTTTCAAAATAGGAGAGGGGTCAGCAAGAGGGGAGAGAGGAGCTGTTGGGCTGCAGTTGGGTGACAGGGTGATCTCTGCCCCAGCCCCTGGGTTTTGGGCTGTGCCCCCCACACTGTGCTCTCCCTGCTCTCTGCAGATGTCAAGCTGGAGGCGAGCAGCAGCAAGCACCGTGCCAGCCTTGCTGCCTTCCCCCGGCCTGAGGGGGTGGCACAGCTGTGCAGAACCCCTGGTGATGCCCTCAAGGTGCTGACCCCCAAAAGCAAGAGCTCCAGTGCACTGGAGTTCCAGAAAATCAGCTCGGTCCTGCAGGCACCGAGGAGCTGGGAGCCTGCTGCCCCCAGCCCCACTGTCCCAGTGCTGTCCCCAGAGCCAGGCAGTGGGGGGGCAGAGAGCCCAGTCCATGAGTGTGGGGCTGGCAAGGAGTCCCCCATGCTGAGCCCACTGAGTCCTGAACAGCTGGTCAGCCACGCGCTGCAGGATGCTCTCAAGGAGATGCAAGATGATGCTGAGGCCAAAGAAGTGCCCACACTCAGTGCCACCCAGAGTACCAGGGATGGGGATCTTGAAGCCACCATGGAGGAGGAGGAGGCTGCAGGAACCCAGGGGGTGGGTGCTGAGGGTGAAACCGTGTCCCCACCTGGGCTGTGTCTCTGCAGCAACGAGCCTACATTGCTAAGTGCCACCCAGAGTGATGCAGAGAGCCAGGAGGAGATGTGGGAGGAGGAGAGGAGCAAAGAGGAGATGCTGAACCCACTGAGCTCCATGGAGAGCCAGGAGCCAGGGGGAGAGCCCTGGGGAGGGGACACAAGGGGGTCCAGGCTGCAGGTGGGCAAGGAGGACATGGAGGCCACCAGCACAGAGGCACTGCACGTCTCAGAGAAAAAGGAGCAGAGGGAAATCTGGAGCCCCTCCAGGGAGGATGAGGAATGTGAGTTCCCAGATGAGGAGAGGGAAATGCAAGAAGAAGGGTCCCTGCAGATGGAAATCGAAGCTGCTTGTGCTGTCCCTGTGGGGAGCCACCCAGTTTTGCCAACAGGAATCCACTTGCAAGAGGACTTCCTTGAGAGAGAGCAGGAGTCTGAGCACCAGGAGATGTCCCTGGGTGAGCTGGGTGCTGCAGCAGGGGAGGAGAGGGAGCAGGAGGTGTGTCAGGAGCTGAAGGCTTCTAGCATTGAAGAGGCCATGCCAGCAGCAGAGGGCTCATCAGGGTCTGGAGAAGACACCACAGGAAGGGAGAGCACAGGCAGAGCAAGGGATGATGAGGGAGAAGAGGAAGATAAAGGAAGGGAGGCATTAGGGGAAGATGACCCCCAGGCAGGGGAGGCTTTGGGAGCCAAAGAGCTCGGGCAGGAGACCATGGGCTTGGAGGAGGCTGAGGGCATGTGGGAGGAATCTGTGGACCTGCAGGAAGAACATAGAGACCTTCAGGAGGGACATGGGGACCTGCAGGTGGAGCATGAGGACCTGTGGGAGGAACACGGGCACATACAGGAGGAGCATGGGGACACCCAGGAGGAATATGGGGACACCCAGGAGGAACATGGGGACCTGCAGGTGGAAGGTGGGGACCTGCAGGAGGAGCATGGGGACACCCAGGAGGAGCATGGGGACCTGCAGGTGGAGCATGAGGACCTGCAGGTGGAGCATGGGGACCTGCAGGTGGAGCATGAGGACCTGTGGGAGGAACACAGGGATGTACAGGAGGAGCATGGGGACACCCAGGAGGAATATGGGGACACCCAGGAGGAACATGGGGACCTGCAGGTGGAAGGTGGGGACCTGCAGGAGGAGCATGGGGACACCCAGGAGGAACATGAGGACCTGCAGGAGGAGCATGGGGACACCCAGGAGGAGCATGGGGACCTGCAGGTAGAACATGGGGACCTGCAGGAGGAACACAGGGACCTGCAGGAGGGGCATGGGGACCTGAAGGAGGAGCATGGGGACCTGCAGGTGGAACATGAGGACCTGCAGGTGGAACATGGGGACCTGCAGGTGGAGCATGGGGACCTACAGGAGGAGCATGGGGACACCCAGGAGGAGCATGGGGACACCCAGGAGGAGCATGGGGACCTGCAGGAGGAGCATGGGGACCTGCAGGAGGAACATGGGGACCTGCAGGAGGAGCATGGGGACCTGCAGGTGGAACATGGGGACCTGCAGGTGGAGCATGGGGACCTACAGGAGGAGCATGGGGACACCCAGGAGGAACATAGGGATCTGCAGGAGGTACATGGAGACCAGCAGGAGGAACACAGGGACCTGCAGGAGGAACACGGGGACCTGCAGAAGGGGCATGGGGACCTGCAGGGGGAGCATGGGGACCTGCAGGTGGAACATGGGGACCTGCAGGATGAGTATGGGGACACCCAGGAGGAACATAGGGATCTGCAGGAGGTACATGGAGACCAGCAGGAGGAACATAGGAACCTGCAGGAGGGGCATGGGGACTTGCAGGAGGGGCATGGGGACCTGTGGAAGGAACATGGGGTCTTGAAGGAGGAGCATGGGGACCTGCAGGAGCGGCATGGGGACCTGCAGGAGGAATCTGGGGACCCTCAGGAGGAACCTGGGGAACCTTGGGTGCAGCATGGGGAGCAAGGCTCTGCAGGGGATGGGCTGGAGCAGGACATGGTGCTGCAGCCAGGAGAGGGGGCATGGGGCAGGGAAGACAATGACATCAGTCAAAAGCAGCAAGCACAGGACTGGGAAGGGACAGCGGAGGATGAAGAGGAGACAGGAGTCAATACCATCACATCCCAAGAGCCAACCCAGGTGGATGACAACCCACATGCAGAGGCAGCAGAAAATGAGGAGAGGGATGTCACATCACCAACAGCAATGGAGGAAACCCAGGAGGGTGAGGATGAGGGAGATGCTGGGAGTGAGGTGCAGAGCCAGCAGCAGCCACAGGACACGCCAGGACAGGAGGCTGAGCTGGCCCCAGGGCAGAAGGAGGTCAGGTATGGGGACACTGGGGAGGCACCAGGGGACCCACAGGAGCCAGCTGAGGCACTGGAGGTGGAGGATGAGGAGCTCAGCTCAGAACCCATTGAGCTGGAGAGAGGTAGCCCCGACACTGCAGTGATGCAGCAGGATCTGGGCAATGGCGCAGAGAGTGATGAGCCCATGGAGGAGGACTTTCAGTCAGAGGATGCTCAGCTGGAGGAGCCCAAGGCATGCAGGATGGAATTAGAAGACACGCTGCTCAACAGCACGCCACTATGTGCATACAGCGGGGAGATGCTGGAGTCTGATCCAAACCCTCCATCCAGCGGAGGGGATGGGGAAGCAGCACCTGAAATGGCTCAGGAGGAGGAAGGGGAGCTGAGAGGGAGCGATGAGGCAACGGTTCATGCAGAGCCAGAGAGCTGTGAGGAGCTGAGCCCTGCACCACAATGCACCGAGGAGGAGGAAGGGTACTTTATAGTTTCTGCTCCCAGCCAAGAGGGGTCCAGCATGGAGGAAGCTGAGAACTCAGAGGAATTTGAAGAAATTAAAGTTGAAGCAGCAGAAGACAGAAAGGATGAACTAACAGCGCCTGGAGTAGCATCTTTGGTGCCAGAGGATGAAGGGCACTCGGAGCCATTTGTGGGGGAAGCTGAAGATGTGAAAATGCCCCTTGGGGAATTTGAGATGCCAAAGGAGGAGGATGAGGAGGATGCAGGGGGTTTTGCTGCTGAGCTGGAGGAAGGACTGACTGTGCCCGTGGCTGAGGGGCTGTCTGAGGGGCACACTGATAACACCACCCTGGGTGATGAGGGGCTGGGGGAGGAGGACGAGCAGGATGGTGACAACCCCCCGGCCACTGAGACCTCCAACACTGATCCCTCCAACACTGACCCACCTCCAGGCACCATGCTGGAGCATGGAGCTGGCATGGAGGCGGCTGAATATCTCCCCGATGTGCCCACGCAGCTGCCAGTGGACATCATGAAGGACTCGGATATTCTGGAGATAGTAGAGCAAGCCCTGGAGTTCAATCAGGAGCTGGTACTGGGAGCCAAGCTGGCCAAGGATGGGCAGGAGGAGGATGGTGACGCACAGCCCCCACAAGAGGAGGAAGGGGGGTCCTCACCCACCTCGTCCAGCGATGAGCAGCCAACGGTGCAGGAGGCGGTGGCAGAGCCAGAGCGCACCAAGAACGGGGAGCAGAATGGGCTGCACCGGCAGGCCAGCCTGGAGGACCTGGCTGAGTTCACCGAGGAGGGGCTGAATGGCATCACCCACCCTGGGGAAGCCCCTGCTGCCCACACCCTGCCCCTGCCCAGCAAGCACAGTGGGGCTGAGCCTGTCCCTGAGCTGTCTCCGCTGCAGGACCACGTCCTGCGCCCGGAGCAGGAGCCCTGGTCCTCTGGGGAGGAGTGATGGTGGTGGGACCCCACAGCCCCGCGACAATCGGACGCCTCCCATAGCACTGCCTACGTAGCACACCCATTTCCCTTTGGTTTGTAACATGTTTGTGTGGGTTTTGCCTTGTTGAACGGATGCCCGGCGCACGGCAGCGCAGCTGAGTGAGGGGCCACGACTTCACACCTCGGAGCAAAGAACCAGGCTCTCTCTCTCTCTGCCTCCAGATCCCACACTCGTGCTGGGTTCAGCCTCATTTTGTACCCCAGGTGCACTCTTTACTGCAGTGTTTAATTTAAACCCTGCGTCTCCTCCTTCCCCACTCAGCCTGGCCAGGTGCACGCAGTGTGATTTCCATACAGGCTCACCTTTGCGCTGCACACTGGGATGGATGTCCGTCCCCAATGCTCACAGCGCTGAGCTACACCGGATGCATCCGCTGCATTGACACTAAGTTAATAAAGCATCGCCCTCCCACTCTGACCTGCCGCATCCCAGCTTTCATTCCTGTGGAGGGGGGGAAATGGATGGGGGAACCCAAGGATTTCGGGCAGGGATGGGGGTGCGGGGAGGACAGGGTGGTTTTGAGGCCGCTTACCCCCTATCCCCTGTCCTAGGGATGCTGCTGGGCGCAGTGTTGCATGGAGCAGGGGGACGGGTGCCAGCCCACCCCGACCCCATGCCAGCACACTCAACAATGAGACAGCAGAAAGCAGCTGCTATTGCTGCCTGAGCCGGGCACGCTGCCCACGAGGCTGCCCAGTACCCAAGCATCCCAACCCAGCCAAGGCACGTTGCTCCAGCCCCGATGGATGACACATTGCCCCTTCTCCCCGCGGCACCCAGAGGGGGTCTGTGAGGGGTGGGCAGCGGGTGGGCACCAAACCGATCCCCGGACGGTGCGGCTCAATGCCTCTTTTGTGTGTTGGGCACGAAGGAACGCACCAGTGGCCGGAGAATGGGTGCCCTTATGTGGGCAAAGGGCTGAGTCACGGTGGGCAGAGGGTGAGGGGAGCCGGATGGCATTGGCATGTGGCACTCGGCGCTGTGCTGCTCACCCACACACTGGGTTCAGCCCTCCGTGCCCCTGCCAGCACCGCGCGGAGCCAGGCTGCGATAAGGACCCCGCGTTTATCTGCCTTCACTGCACAAAGCCCCCGGCCCCCTCCCCTGCCCACAGGCGATGGTTTCCTTTTAAGGACAAACTCGAACCAAGCGATAGCAAAAAAAAAAAAGTCCCCTCCGATTAGTTTAATCAGGCACTGAGCCTGTGTTCAATCAGCCCCTGGCCCACAGCCGGCCCTGCAGCGAGGCCTGGGCAGCATCACTCGATGGCGGCTCGGTGATCCATGGCGGTCCCCCCCCCCCCCCAATACATCCCCAAAAGCTGCGGGGATGCTGTGGGGTGGGGGAGGTGAAGTGCCGGGCGATGCGGGGGGCGGCATTCCTCCCAAAATTAATACGCATTCCAGGCAGCCCAGTGCTGACAAAGAGACGAGGGGGGACAGATGGTGGGGCAGCTCCCTCCTCGCCCTGAGGAGGAGGAGGAGGAAGGGTCAAGGGCTGGGGGGTCACCAGAGGGGCGGAAATGGCTGTGGGGCACTTGGCTGAAAGCAAAGCCCAGCCATGCTTGACCGGAGGCAGCACAAAGTGCAAGAGTGGATGTCCCCGAATGGGACATGAGTGCCCCCAAAAGGGGCTACCCCCTTTCTAGGGTACCAACCCCATGGGGATCCTCATCTGCAGCCCAACCCTGCACACCCAGCATCCCAGGGCCGGGATCACCCCATGCCCAGCACCCATGGGAGCACATATGCACTCTGCCAGCCAAAAGTCACTGGAGCAAATCAGAGGCCGCCACCCGCCTCATTAAATCCAGCCAGCCGAGCACATCTAATCTAATTTGGGGGGCAATGGGGCTTTTGGGGGGTGGGAAGGGAGGTGGTTGTTCCAGCCTGACCCCTGAAAGCTGCTCACACACCGTAAGGTACTGAGTGTGTGAGCAGCACATGCAAGGGCTGGTGGGCACGGCATGGGCACGGCATGGGCCACTGTGCTGGCAAAGCGGATGCTTTAAGAGCCTCGAAGACCCCCTCAGCCTGGCCCCCTGCCAGACAATTACGGGTTTTGTTTCCTTTAAGGCTGGGCAGAGAGGGAGTTTTCAATGGAGCCCACACAAAACCTCCCTGTGGGATGAGCCCAGCACCAGGAGGGGGAGGAGGGGGGGGGGGGGGGGGGGAAGCGAGACAGGATGACCTCAGCGATGACTTCACTGTGCTCACACTTCCCAAAAAAATCACAGAAACCTTATAAGGAAAGGACTAAAAATACACTCGGAGGGGTGCAGGCAGCCCCCACTCCTCCTCCCCAAAATGAGCCCTCATGGATGCTCCATGCAGGCAAGCAGGAGACGCGTGGGGGATGCGTGGAGGGGACAATCGATGGGGGAATGATGGACCTGCAGAGAGAGGCAGGCTGGTCCCCAGTATGATGCCACGGATTGGGCAGCAGGTTCCCCCAGCCTGGCATCATCCCCCCTTGCCGAGACCACTCCATCTGTCCCTTCCCAGTACCCAGGGACGTGCCACCAGGATGGCTCCACCACCCCCTCCCCACCCCTCAGTGGGGTCATGCGCTCCCAGGAATAGCTTCTGCCGGCTATAATAAGTGCTGCCCTGGTGTCAGGGGCTCGCCCAGTTGCCGGGCCATGACCCCCCGACAGCTGCTGCCAAATCGAGGCGACGTGGATGCCTGCAGCCAAGCCCGGGGTGGGAATGCGCGCCTGGAGCCATCCATCAGTGCTACAAAGCATCCCCAGCCTCAGCTCCAGGGTGATGCAAGCCCTGGGGCCATGCATCCCCATCCCCTGGTCCTGTGATCAGAGCTCAGAGAAGAACTCACATGCCTATCCCCGTGCCTTTATCTCCCCAAAACGCTCCGACGTGCAAAAATGGCACAGTGAGAAGGACGGTGCCCATCGACCCGCTGCTTATCAGCACTCCAAACGCTGCTTCCGCCTCCCTGCAATCAACTTGGCACCAGAACAGCCCGTGCAGGATGTGACACGCAGTCTGCGCCCTGTCATTAGCGGGGGCGAGGGAGGAGATGTGGAGCAGGAGAGGGATGGGATAAGGGCTGTAGTGAGGTAGCAGACACGTGAGGCTCAGCGCTGTGCCTCAGTTTCCCTCTCACCCAGCTACCTCAGGACAGCCATGGGGGCTGTAGTGCGCCCGGAGCTGACTCACACCCGGAGGAAACACTGACAAAGCAGCTCCTTCCTCTCTGGGGACTGGCATGCAGGTGGCACGGGACAAACAGGGCTCTTCAGGTGGCCAGAGCCGAACCCGGGGCCAACTCTCCTTTGGTCAAACGGGGCTCAGATCCCGCAGACACAAAGCTGATGCCCACTGCAGCCCGGGCCATGGGTCAGAGCAGCACGCTTTGGCAGGGGTCATGCTGCTTGGGACAGGATGTGACTGCATCAGCCCTGAGTCACCACAAGCAGCTGATGGAGAGGAAGGACCATGAAAGTCCCACAGCTCCAAGTCCCAGACATCTCCCACTGCATCCCCCATCTGGGGACAACATCCCCAGTTTGGGGACCACACGTCCCATGTGGGGACCGCATCCCACCTCTGCTTTGGGGACCACATGCCTGCTTAGGGCACTGCATCCCTGGCGCAGCTCCGCGCTGTCAATCAGCCGCAGCATCGCTCAGGAATTCATCGCAAATCATCCTCCCCCCCTCATCTCGGGCAGGTGGGCCGGGGGTCGCTGAAACCCCAGCACAGTGACAACTGCCCGGTGGGTTTGGATTTCACAGCAGAGGGGCCGGTTGGGGATTAACAGCCTATGGGGACAGCAGCGGTATACCCGACCCCTCGGCTCGCCCGGAGGCTGCTGCTTTCCCAAACATGGCCAGGGGCTCGAGGAGCGGTGACTGGGCTGAGCGGGGCAGGTGGCACTGCCCAGCTCCGGGCTGTGGCACCCGGGCACGCTGCCCCCCCCCCCCCTTCACCCCCCTCCCCCCCACCCCGGGGCTCACGCCTGCATGGGGAGGAAATGCCTTTCCTTTGAGCGAACCCCGGCGCTGGGAAGCGGGGAAGGAACCGGTCCAGGTCCCGTTGTGCTGCAGGTGAGGGAGCGGCTCCCACTGCGGGTGGGGGCTGCAGCGGTGGGGTCTGCATAGCCCTACCGCTGTGCTGCCAGGGAGAAAAGGATGCCATCGGTGCTCCCCCTCCTGAAAGCAATGGGACAGGACCGTGTCTGTGTGTGTGTGTATGTGGGGGGGGACACAGGACAGTCCCCTCTGCTCAGTGTGGTCTCAACCTCCAGCACCCACTGCCACCCTCAGCCACCAGCACCCCCTATGGGCGCTCCCTCCCCTCCCCCCCCCCCAAAAAAAACCCTACAAAACCAACAACTTCTATTCGGGGAGATGAAGCCAACCATGCTAAACTCCCCCTGGGGGCCGTTCATCACTCACATCCATGCTCCAGAAGCCTCAAATCTCCAAAAGTCTGCAAATCCCCCCCCCCCCAACAAAAGTCCCTCCGAAAGTCCCCCGCAGTCCGGAGCGCTCCCACCGCGCTATGGCGCCACCTGCCGGAGAACCACCGCTTACGGCCTTGCCACTCTTTCACCTCATTGGTCAACCGAACTGACCAATGAAAAAGGAGGCGTCTGCCCGGCACTGCCACCTCAGCCAATCGCAAGACGGCGGTCATCCGGCCTGCCCGGAAGAGCCGACGGCCAGAGGGAGGCGTGGCCAAGGGGCGGGTCTTCAAGGAGAGAAGCCAATGAGAGCGGAGAGATCGGCGTTGGGGGCGTGTCCGTCGGTGGGACTCCCAGCCAATGGGGCGCGCGGGGGGCGTGGCCGGGCTTCCAGAGAGTTCGGAGACGGGCGGCGGAGCAGTGGTGAGTGCGGGGGGGCATCGCCCCCGCTGCCCCCGGTGCCCCCCGGGTCCCCACCTCCCCCACCCCTCCCACGGCTAGCGACCACCCCGGCCCCGCGTTGCCCACCCCCATCGGCCCGAAGGGGTTCCGCGTCTCCTTATCCCCGCGGGGACCCTCGGTGTGTGTTCCCCTCCCCCGCCCCACCCCCCCGTACGGCGTGGGGCAGCGCTGTGACAGCCGCGGGGCGGGCAGCGTTGCACGGGGGCTGTCACCTCCCGCAGCAGCCACGGCGACCTGCCCGCTGTCCCCGACAACCGGGACACCCCCCCCCCCCCCCCCCATATACACACACCCCCGGGGGCAGCCCCATCCCGGGGCAGCGCGGATGAGCAGAGATAACCCCCCCCATCCCCCAGCGCAACACTGGGGTTTATCGACGGGCGGCACGCGGAGTGGGGAAACTGAGGCACGGAGGAGAGGGGGGGGGGGGGGATGCGGGACACGGGGGTGACACCTCCCCCTCGCAGCGGTGAGGACGATGGTGAAGGAGACGGGCTACTACGACCTGCTGGGCGTGCGGCCGGGCGCCAGCCTGGATGAGATCAAGCGGGCATACCGACGCCTGGCACTGCGCTACCACCCCGACAAGAACCCCAACGAGGGCGAGCGGGTAGGCAGCCCCCAACCAACCCCCCCAACCCAGCCCCGCACCGCCCCGCTGCCCCCACACTGCTCACACCCCTCCTCCCCCCCCCCCCATCCTCTCTTCCCTCCCAGTTCAAGCAGATCTCGCAGGCCTACGAGGTGCTGTCGGATGCCCACAAACGGGCACTGTACGACCGCGGAGGGGAGAGGGCCATGAAGGAGGGCGGGCTGGGCAACAGGGGCAGCCCCGGCTTCGGTTCCCCCATGGACATCTTTGATCTGTTCTTTGGAGGAGGTGTGAGGATGCGTGGCCGGGCGGACCGGAGAGGTACGAGCACTGGGGATGCCGGGAGCTGGCACTGGGGTGACAGCGAGAGCGTAGATGGGACTGGGTTGACCTGTTGGCTCTGGGGATGTGGCTGACCTGATGCTTCTAGGGATGGGACAGGGCTGACCTGCTCTGAAGACAGGACAGGGTTGCCATGTTGGCCGTGTTGGCTCTGGGGGATGGGATGGGGTTGACTTGTTGACTCTGGGGATGCCAGCACCCCCCGGGCCACCTCGCTCCTCGCGGTGCACAGCCCAGCACAGTTCTTTGTCACCCTCATTACTTTCTCCACCTGCCCCTCTTCAAAGGGCCCTACCCAGTCCCCTGCTGACCCCAGGCTGGGGTGAGTCACCTAGCGCTGCCCTCGGCTCCCCACGGCCTTGGGCGTGCAGGGTGCTCTGGTGACAGCAGGATGCTTTAGGCTTGGGTCATGCAAGAGGGGATGGCCCGATGACTTGCCAGGGCACTTCTTGCTGAGGTGGCAGGATTTAATTGCGGGGCCATTAGGAGGTGAATGAAGGCGTCCTGGCACCTCTGGGTAGGGCTGGTGATGAACAGCTGCAGCGTGGCGAGGGCTGTGGGGCAGGGATGTGGGGCTGCCCCAGGGGTCTGCGGGATCTGAGCTTCCTTCTGCTACGCGACGGCAGAGCAGTGGCTGAAGGCACAGCCCTGTTGCACGCAGCGAGGTGCTGATCTGGGCTCTCCATCCTTCCAGGCAAGACAGTGGTGCATCAGCTCTCCGTGTCGCTGGAGGACCTCTACAACGGCACCACGCGCAAGCTGTCCCTGCAGAAGAACATCATCTGCAGGAAATGTGGAGGTGAGGGCCTGGGGGGACCGAGACAGGGGGTCAGCACCGTGCCCAGCCCTCACCCCCCACCTGCCCTCACCCGCAGGCTGTGGGGTGCGGGAGGGCGCGCAGCGGCGGTGCCCCAAGTGCCACGGCTCGGGCATGGAGGTGCGCATCCACCAGCTGGGGCCCGGCGTGATCCAGCAGATCCAGACAGTGTGCTCCCAGTGCCAAGGCCAGGGCGAGTGGATCCGGCCCCGCGACTGCTGCCTCACCTGCAACGGCCGCAAGGTTGTGCGGGAGAAAAAAATCCTCAGCGTCCACCTGGATAAAGGTGAGATGGGGCTGTGCTGGGAGGGACGCTCGTGGTACAGCTCCGGAGCTGGGATCTGAGCTGCTGAATTCTCCTTGTAGGTATGAAGGATGGGCAGAAGATCACCTTCCACGAGGAGGGTGACCAAGTGCCTGGCCTGGAGCCTGGGGACATCATCATCGTCCTGGACCAGAAGGAGCACCCGGTGTTCAGGCGGAGTGGTGATGATCTGATTGTCAAGAGGGAGATCAGCCTGGCAGATGCGCTGTGTGGCTGCAGGCAGGTCATCCGCACGCTGGACAACAGGACCCTGCTCGTCGCCTCGCAGCCAGGTAGGATGGGGACACACAGTCCCATCCTTCACTGTCCCTTAGTTCTGCTCTTCCCCAGCTTTACGTAGATACAGCTTCTCCCCTTTTCCTCCAGATCTGCACAAAGTCCCCAGCAAAAAGCTGGGAGCTGCGTGGGGGCACAGTGCGGTGGTGCACAGTGCGGTGGTGCACGGTGCAGTGACACTCATCCTCTCTCTCAGGTGATGTCATCCGACCTGGGGACCTGAAGTGCATCCCCAATGAAGGGATGCCTGTCTACAGGAGCCCCTTCCAGAAAGGAAAACTCATCCTCAAGTTCGAGGTGAGGTGTGGGGTTGGGATGGGAGATGGACCCTGTGTGGCCGCCCCGTGCCCACCTCCTCCTCCAACCCTTCTGTACCCACAGGTGAAGTTCCCCGAGCCTGGCTGGCTGCCCACTGAACGCCTGCGCCAGCTCCAAGCCTTCTTCCCACCCCAGGAGGAGGTGATGGCCACTGAGGACACGGAGGAGGTGGAACTCAGTGACTACACATCCCATGGCAGTACGGGCCGGCGGCCGCATGGCGAAGCATACCACGAGGACGACTTTGAGGATGGCACCCGTCAGCACGTGCAGTGCCAGACCTCGTAGCCGAGGCTGTTGGGGGCTCGTCCCACGCAGGGGCAGGGGGCAGCGCGTTGGGGAAGGGGCTCGGAGAGCCGTTGACCTTCAGGGATGTACATAGGTCACCTTTCCCACAGCACTCGTCCTTCCTTTGGAGCCATCCCCTCTCCCTGCGCCAGGACAGCGCAGCCCTGGACTGATGCTGAGCGGGGGGGCCATGCTGCCTTGCCTCAGTTTCCCCATCTATGGTGTGGGGCCAGGAGTATTGTGTCCAGCACTGGGCGGCTCCAAGCGTTCCACACCGAGGAGCTGGGTGGGGAAGGCTCCGGCTCTGCTGCCCTCCACCTGCTCTGCCCTGCGCAGGGCTGAGGACCCCTGCCCTGCAGCCCCCACCCCATGGGGTGATGCTGCCGCCGGTTCACTTGCTTTGCCCATTTCTTTCCTGCTGGAGCCTGGGTCTGGCCTGGGGAGTGGAGGGGGTTTCTCTTTTCTCTTTGCACAGAAGGGGGTAGGGGGGGACCTGGCCCTTTTAATTTATTTTTGGAATAATTTTAAGCCTCTTTTTTGGGGGGAGGGGGGTGGGAGAGGACGGGGAGGGAGGGTTGAGAGGACTTTGTATGTGGCATTAAAAGCAATCCCGACTCCTCCTCGTTGCCGGCCCATAGCCGCACCCCCTTGGGGCAGCCTCGCGCACCGCCCGCTTTGATCTGTGGGCGTGCCTCAGTTTCCCCAGCCTTGCTCAGCAGGGAGGGGAGCCGCGGTCCTGGCCCTGACCCCCGGCAGCTGCTGCTGCCCTCACAACCCGGCCTGTGCCCCCGCCGCAGGGAAAGGGCCCTTTGAAGCCGCCCAGTGCCGGGAGGGGGGGAGCCGGGCAGGGCCTCCCGCTGCCCTGTCATTACCGGGGCAGCAGATGGGGAAACTGAGGCACGCCTCCGCCGTCCCGTCCCGTCTCCCCCCTGCAGGCAGCCGCCAGGGGTCAGCACCTCTTGGGCTGCGCCGTCCCGGAGCTCCATTGCATCCTTGGGGCTGGGGGTGACAGAGACCCCGCAAACGGCTCCGTGCCTCATTCCCACCCTGCGGGGGTTAAGCAGGTGAGTGGGGGTCTCCAGGGCACGCTATGGGGCAGAGCCCTCCCTATGAGGAGACCCCTCCCCCCCCCCTCCGCAGACTATGAGCTCAAATGCTGGGGAACAAAAGCACCGGGGTCAAACCGGCTCCCGTAACACCCCCCACAAAACGGGGTCAGCCCATGGGACCCCCAATATAAAAACTGGAAAAGAGAGCGAGGGGAGGGAGGGTCCTGTGGGGGCTGGGATGAGGGGGGGGGGGGGGGTGTTCTGTTTTGGGGGTGGCATCGCTTGGGGAGGTGACAGCATCCCGCATCTGTCATCTCCTGGAGCCGGCGGCATTGGGGTACCGCCCTGCTCGCCCAGTTGTGGGTACCGCAGTCCCCGGCTGCCCCAGGGAGCGCCGTGTGGACGGCTGTGTCACCGCGTCCCAAGCGGGGATACGGGGATGAGGGAGCCTGGGGACCGCGTGCTGCCCCTCGGGAAGGGAAAGGGACGGCGGTGCTGAGCTCTGTGCTGGAACCCGCCGTGCCACGCTGTGCTCCCTGCGCAACGCCAGCGCCGTGCCCTCCCCGAGCCCTTCGGAACGGCTGCAGTGCGCCCGAAAACCCCTTCGTGGGGAGCAAGGAGCGGCGTGCATTCCTGCTCGAGCCCCATCGTGAGGTTAGGGGTGAAATCCTTGCTGTGGGGCTGCAGACAGCCCAGCCCGCAGCTTGGCCACCGGCCCCATAGCAAGGACAGGAGCCAAGGCATCCCAAGGACAAAGCCCCACTGCCCCCCGACAGCATGAGAGGAGCCACCTGGAGAGCCCCTGGGGACCCCAAATGCATGACAAAGGCAGAGGGAGAAGGGCCGCAGCCCCCCGTGGGTCGCACATTCATCACCCGCAGCACAAAGCGGCTCAGAAGCCCCCAGCCCCTCGTAGGGCTTTGTCTGCGGCAGATGAAAGGCACGGGGCTGAGCCGGGCCCCCTCCCCAGCCGGGGGCAGCCCGGGGGTCAGCGGACAGCGGATTAGTGCCGGCTCGGGGGCACTCGCAGCCACCCACGGTGAGGTGTGTGTGTGGAGGGGGGGGGTCCCTGCAGCCCCCTTTTGGGGGAGCCCATCACCACCCGTGCACTTTCCAATTGCGCACCGCTCTGCATCCTGGGACCCACTCCAGCAGCTCCCCCCCCCCCCCCCTCCATCCACCTCCCTCCCGAGCCCTGCAGAGCCCCGCTCCCCTCCGGTCTTCGCACAATAAACAGAGGCTGAGAGGAGGAATCCGCCTTTGTTTCGCTGAGCGGGCCGCCATCCAGCTCTTGGCGTGGGGCAGCCAACGGCTGGGGCACGTCCCCCTCTGTACCCCCCATCACCAACACAAGAAGTGGGATGGGACCCCCAGGTCGCCCCCTCCCCATCCAGATGTGCACCCCCCTCATCCAGCTGTGCAGCTCCAGCTGTTGGGGCACAGCCCCCACCCGGGCCCCTGCTGCCATCTCCGCTTTCACCACCGGCGCTGCTGCTTCCCCTCCCGCCCGGGGTTCGGAAGAGAGACAAATTGGAGCCGTCCCCTGGGCGGCTACGGAGAAAGAGGATATTCCTCTGGATCGGAAAACCGTGAGGGCCGAGGATTGGAACGCATGGTTTTCATTAAGAGCTGCTCGAGGCGGATCGGTTCTGTTGCAGAATCTCCGGGGAGAGAAACGAGTTGGGCTGAAAGGAGGAGGGGGTCGGCAGTGCCCACCAGCCATCACTGCATGGCTGGGTCTTGGGGGGGCGGGGGGGGGGGGGGAGCCCTGGAGCAGCTCCTGGTGCCACCCGGTCCCGTTACAGCAGGGTGACGTCAGGAGCCGGCAGTGGTCCAGATCCCGATGTGGGGGGAGATTCGGGGCGCATTCCAGGAGCAACACCTGAAGGCACAGCACTACGCCCATCACCCCCTCTTCATTCCTCCATATTCCCCCCCCCATAGCTGTAATCCCACCGCTCTCCCCCACAGAGAAACCCACAGCACTGCCCCCCCCCCCCCCCCCCCCACCTTGCGTCACCCCAAAGGCATCTGCAGCCGCTCCCGTCTTCCCAGGGCACAGCTTTTGTTTCCCATCCACTCCTGGTAAAGCCCTGCTGCCACCACCGACACACCCAGGGAGCAGCACAGCAGCCCCTGTGCCCCCCACCCCAAAGGCTCCCAGCCTACCCGGGGTTTGCTGCTTTGCTGTTGGCTTTTCCCCAAAGAATCAGAGCTCCAAGGGCAGGGATGCTCACCAGGAGGCACTCAACACCCCCACTGCCCCCCAAAAATGGGGACATTTGCCAAGCACTCCCCATACCCCCATGCAACAACCCCACACCCACCTCGTGGCCAAAGACAACCAACCTCCCCCCCCCCCTCCATCTCATCACCCACCCTGGGGCCATTAACACATCCCAGACAGCATGGGGAGCAACCCAGCTGGGACCACGAGCATCACCCCATGGCAGCACTCGGGGTTTCTCCCCCAGCCCTGCACCCATAGGGGCTCCGTGCTCTGGGTGCCCCGTGCTTCCCACGCAGGGATGTGCCACACTGCAGCGCCCGACACCGCCTTCGCCCCCGGCCCTTTGCGCAACACTGGGGCTGTGGCACAGAGCGGGATCAGCGCACGCAAGCAGGGCCAGGAGGGATGGGGACAGCGGTGGGGGTCGGAGCTTTATTAGAAACAGGAGAGGGGAGGGGGAGGTGGGGGGTGAGGAGACGTTCCCAAGGGTCGGAGCTGCACGGCACCGCCGGACTGGAGCTGTTGAGTGTTTCTGTTCCATTCAAATATTCACAAATAAATACTGGGGAGGGAGCAGAGCAAGCAGAGCTGCAGGGCAGGGCGAGGGTGCAGCACCGGGTGTGAGGTCAAAGTGAACCAAAAACAGTTATAAAAAAAACCAAACAACAAAAAAAAAACCAAAAACCCCAAAACTTCAAACCCAAAGGATGGGGTGCTCCCCAAAGTCCTGCTGCTCAGTGCACCCCCACAGCCACAGGAAGGGGGGGGGGACGACACGGGGCAGGTAGAGGGGGGCAGGGGGACACAGGGCCATGAGAAAGGCGTGGGGTGGGGCGGGGGGGGGGGGCTGGAGCCGTTGTGCGGCGATCGTTGGTGGTGTCACTCCCGGATGTACACTCTGGTGCAGACAACATCATCGGCTGTCATGGTCTGCAATAAGGAGCAGCAGTCACGGCCCTATTCCAGGAGTTTCCCACCACACACCCCGCCGGTGTCCCCCCCCCACCCCACATTTTACCCCCCCCCCACCCCACTCACCAGGATGAGCTCCCCATCGTTGGTCAGCTCTCGGGACCAGCCCGTCCGGGGCCCCTCGCCCTTCAGCAGCCGCTGCTCACACACCATCTTGTTCTCACTCTCCCACTTGGCCAAGCTCTATAGAGGGGAGAGGGCAGCGCTGGGTGGGGGGTGGGGGGGGAGGGGAAGCAGCCCCCAGCCCCACCAGCCAATACCATCCATCACCACCAAACAGATGGGGCCATTTGTCCCCACAGCCAGCAGTCGCCGGGCTCACGTATCACCTGGGGGCAGGGAAAGGGACAGGACTGTGCACTGGATGTGCGCACACGGATGCGTGAACACGTGCTAGTGTGATTGCACGCGTGTGCACATATTTGCACAGATGCATGCTCGCATGTGTGCGTTCACACACATGTCAGTGCGTGCACACACATCCATGCACACACACGGGTGCAGCTCAGCCCGGTGCCCACCTTGCAGGGCCGCCCGTCCACCGTTTGCTCCTCGAACTCCTCCCCGATCCTGAAGCTGATCTCAGTGGTGCGCACGGTGGTTGAGGTCTTGATGTAGAAGCTCTCACCGTCCTGCTTGATCTCCACTGCTGGCTTCGAGGCCGCAGCCACCGCGATCTTCCGCAGCATCATATTAACGCCTGCAAGCAGGGACCGGCGTCAGTGTCCCCTCCCCATAACCTGACCACCCGGTCCAGTGTGTGACCCATGGAGGGGAGGTTAAGTGCCTCTTGGGACAGTGTTCCAGAGCTGTGCTGAGCTACAGATGCTGCTGCTTTTCTACGGAATTGGTTGCAGATGGGGGGCATGAGGTTGTGCAAACACCCCCCTCTGCACTCACGGCTCGATGCCATAAAACCCCTGCAGAGTGCACAGCTCAGGCCAAGGGGCACGTGGCTGCCCCCCAACACCCTCGCCACGACTTGGCAGTGACACAGCTTGGGAGGACCCCGAGCTCTGCAGACAGCACAACATGGAGGGGGGCGCTGGAGGGTTGGGGTGGGGGGGGGTGCATGAACCCCCCCTTCCACACATCTGGGCCACATCTGGTGCTCGTTACCTTCAGGCAGGGGGGAGCTGTGCAGGCTCCGGATGTGCCTGAGGGTGACGGGGAGGCGCGCGGGGTGACGGCGGGGACATGGTGCAGGGCTCCCGCCTCACATCTGGGGGCTGGGGGGGGGTCTCAGACCCATCATTGTGCCCCAACAGCCCCCTCCCTTCTTGCTAACCACAGTGCAGCTGTGGCTTTGTCCCCCCTCCCCTAGGGGCTCATCCATCATGCCCTGAGCCCCAGGGCTGTCACCCAGGCGGCCCCGCTCCCCAGGGAGCTGCTCTTTGGGGACATTGTTCCCGTGGTGTGACCCTCGGGCAGCTGAAGGCAGCAGGTCGGCACTTGGCCAGGACCCCGCTGCCCCCTCCCCAGTCCCATCCAGCTTCACGTACCCTGCGGAGAGGGGGGGGGTCCCTGCAGGCAGAGCAGAGCATCCCTGGAGGAACTAACCCTGCACCAGGGACAGACGCACCCACGTGGGGCTGCTGCTCTTGTGATGCTAAAATGCATCCCCTGCGTGGGCATGAGGACAAAGTGTCCCCCAAAGGCAGTAGCAGCCATGGGGGTGGCACAGCACCTCCGGGGGGGTGGGTGTCACCCAGGGCCGGGGGCTGCAGGAGCCCCATGTGCTGCGTGGGAAAGGCAGAGCGCTGCGCTGCGCCCGGCAGATTGATTTTCCTGATGAGGTTTCCCTGCACCACTTCACCGGCGATGATGGAGGGGAGAGAGGGAGGAGGGGGCGAAGAGGGAGTGAAATCCAAGAAAGTGATAATTATACTGAAGTATTTGTTACGTATCCCCTAACTTGGAAAATATTCTGCTCCAGCGATTCCTCGGGGGGTGGGGAGGGGTCAGGCAGAGGAGAGCAGTGGGGGGGCCCCAGCCCTGCCCAAAACCTTGAGACCCCCGTGGTGTCCCCGTGCAAAGCCCCCAGTTGAGGACCTGCAGTGCTGGGGGGGGAAGTAGGGGACAAACCGAACCCTGCAGCTCGAGGCTGGGTTTTGGGGTACCACACTCCATTCCATTGGGTGCGATTGGGGTGTGGGATGTGGGGTGCTGGGGCGAATCCATGCAGGGGGGGGTCAGTGCAGGGAGAGCCCGGGGGTGTGCAGCCCGGGGTTACCACTGCGGTGGGCAAACTGAGGCAGGCAGAAGGGAGCGAGGGGCTCAGGCTGCAGCTGAGGGGGGGGATCCGAGCTTTGCCTCTGTTTCCCCACGGGGAAGAGGAATGGGGTGGGCTGCGAGACGCAGGGGTAGAGAGCCGAGGGGCCCTCCCGAGCCCCGGGGGCTCCACGTGCAATCCCCGACCCGCACTGCTGGAGGGGTCCGGGGGGCGATGGGAACCGGACTCCCCCCGCTCCTCACCCATCCAGGGGCTCGCACTCACCCAACGCCTTCAGCAGCTCTTCGAAGTTTTCGGAGCTCTTCATCTTCCAATTGCCGGAGAAATTGGGCATCGCGGCGAGCCGGGGGCACCGGGGGAAGGGGGATGGAGCTTGGGAGGAGCAGGTGGTGGAAACGCACAGAGGGGCACCGGCACCGCCGCTCCGTCCGCTCCGCCGGTACCGGCACCGCCGCTCTCCCGCCCCGCAGCCGCTCAGTCGGGCTCCGGCCCCGCGCCGCCGTTTTATGGCCGGGCTCACCCGCTCCGCCCCCGCCCCGGCCCCGCTGCCGGCGGAGCCCCGCGCTCCTCTCACCTGTGAGGCCGAGCACCGGGACAGCCCTGGGGGGGGGGAAGTGCGGGTGGGGGGCTGAGGGGTGCGGGCACCCCCTCCATCGTCCCCAAATCTTCCACCGTTCCCCCCAAACTTCCATAATACCCGAAAACCTCAATCATCTCCAAAACTTGCAGCATCTCCCAAAACTTCCAGAACCTCTCAAAACTTCCCACGTGCCCCCAAACTGCCCCCATCTCCCCCAAAGTTAGGACCCTCCCAAACCACCTGCGTCTCCCTGATGCCTGCAACCCCCCCAGTAACTTCCCAAAAAGGATTAATCTGCCCACTCAGCCCCAATCTGCCCGCACTCCCCCCGAGCTGCCTGCACCTCCCTCATGTCCGCATCCCCCCAAACTGCCCACATCCCCCCAAAGCTTCCCACATCTTCCCCAAATCCCTGTCATCCTCCAGCTGTCCACATCCCCCCAATACCCCTCGCATCCCCCAGTCTACCTCCATCCTCCCAGTCTCTCCACACCCCCCCCCCCCAAGACTTCTCACACTCCCCAGTCTGCCTACAGCCCCAGAGCAGCTCTGGGGATGGGTTGCTGCCCAGCCCTGTGCCCGCTAGGTGCTCTGCATGTGCTGGTGTGCACCAGGTGTGCACGGCTCTGTGCGCGCACACGCATGTGCGTGCAATGTGTTGTATGCTTGTGTGCTTGCAGTGTTTGTGCACATGTGCAGCTGTGCTCAGCCCTGCTCCATCCGAGCTCCATGCCCAGAACAGAACCCTCCGGTCTGTGCGGGGCTGAGGGAAGTTTGCTTTGGCTGCAGGCCGGTGGAAAGCAAGATTAACTGCTAATGTGAGATTAAAGCCCTGATAGATTGGGTCTGCTCAGAGCGTGATGAATTGTTTGCTGGGGTTTCTCTCTGGTGCGATGCCCGAGGAAGGAGCTGTGTGGGGCACACTGTGCCATGGTGCCATCCCAGTGCTGCACAATAAACGGCGTTTGGGTCATTGGCAGCTCTGAAACGGAGGGAGACGGATTTTGGGGGTGAAAACAGACTTCTGTGCAGTGGTGGACACCCTCAATCATGTCCACGCTGCCACTGTCCCCACTGTCTGCAGGAGAGCGGACTGCCCCACACGTCCAAGGTTTGGCACATTTGGGGTGCAGAGGGCACCCAACAGCTGGAAACCTCTGCACAGCCCGTGTGAACCAGCAGTAAAGCCGAGCTCATTGCTCACAGCTTGGAAGTGCCTTCCAGCTCCCTCCTGCCCCTCCGGAGGATCCTGAAACCCCTCTCTTACTGAGAGCTGCCTCCCCTCCTCCTGGCCCCGACTTCCTCGCCCCCAAATTTCTGGGCTGTGATTTTTGTGAGCCAAGCCCTGGCTTGCAGCATGCCTCTAATCCCCCGAAGAACAGGATTTGTAACAAAGGGCTGACATAACCTTACCTACAGCGTTGCCGATGCTCCGCGGGCTGCAGCACGGGAAGCATGGGGAAAGGAACAAACCCCACGCTGCGCCCACCCATGCACCCCCCAGGCAGAGCTGGAGGGGTCTGACAGGGG
The DNA here is from genome assembly GCF_016699485.2 of Gallus gallus. Taxonomy (NCBI): domain Eukaryota; kingdom Metazoa; phylum Chordata; class Aves; order Galliformes; family Phasianidae; genus Gallus; species Gallus gallus. The sequence continues at coordinate 1,033,390 of NC_052556.1, forward strand.
GTCACCCCCATCCCTTTCATTCCCGTGTAACAGGATCTATGCCCCCTCCGGCACAGGGGGATGAGTGATGCTCAACGTTTACCCCCATATTTGGAGAAAAGAGTGAAAAAAATGCCACATTTCCAGGAGAACCGGCTGGAGGGGAGCATGGGTGGGGTGCAGGCAAAGCTGCAGACCCTCACACTGAGCCCCCAGGACGCAGCCTGGCAGAACCTTCAGGCAGCCCCACATCTGGAAGGAATTGCATGGGGAAGGGTGGATAAACCCTTTCTGTTCCCCCCTTCCTGGCCAACGAAGCCGTGGCTCTGGCTGCAAACCCGCGTGGGGCCGCTCGTCCCAGGATGGCTGTGCACGGAGATGGGGATTACACTGGAGCCACGGAGCTCCCACACCCAGCTGCACAGCTGGATCAGCCACTGGAAACAGCTGGCACTGCAATGCACCCCAGCAATCCCAGCAAACCTCAGCCATCTGAGCACCACTGCAGCCCCCCAGTGCCCCCATGCGTGTGGAGTGACCACAACGACGGCCCTGAGCCCCTCACAGGGAGCACAGCACCCATGGGACCTCACCGTGGTCCCCGTTGGGAGCCCCCATCCCCAGGCTGTGACCCCCCAGGAGCTCCATTAAGCAGGGGCTCACCCAGCATCTGCTGACAAGATGGGGCCGGACCGCATGGTTCTCATTTCCAGACGTTAAAAACTTCTTAACGGTCGGCCATTTATAACCCAGATTGTAAACTCCCACCCCACTTTAATTGCTTCCAAACGCAGCCAGACACAAAGGCTCCCGGCCTCTCCAATGCCTCCTCACCTTCCTTTGTGCTCGGGGCCACAACAGCTCTGCGATGGACACATGCTGCATGAGGCACACGTGTGCATGGCTGCTTGGTAACGTGCTGCCCGCTCCTCCACCCCCCCCCCCCCCCCCCCCCCCCCACTGCATGGTTTGGGCATCCCTCACTGGCACAGGGGTTAAAACCTCAGTGTTTAAACACAAAATGAAGGGGTCCCCCTAGAATTCCCCCTTGGTCTTTGCTGTCTGGCCCTATCCCTTGCACCAGGGCCCCACTGTCCTCCCCTGGTGACCCAGACATCCCCAAACCCAGCAGATTTTTAACGAGCGTCTCTCGCTCGGCCGCTCTCGTCACGCAGCCAAACATCTGGAGGTTGGGAAGTGCTTTATTCCGGCCACGATTGTTGCTCCCACCCCTTATCCCTGCCTGGGACATGCTGAGAGCTGAGCATAAAGGCATAAACACCCCGAAACACTGGAAAATGTGACGTGCATTCAGGCCCGTCGCATCCTGCTACGCATGGGGATGCACCGGCCAGGCTGGCTGCACTCCCAGGGTCTGCTCAGCACCGGCACCACTCTGGCAGCGCCCACCCTCTGGAGCTGTGGTGATGGAGGAGGTGCAGAAGGATAGCAGCCTGGGTTGGGCATGTTGGTTTTGGCTGCCCCACTCCTCATGCAGGGAAGGGAGTGAGGGCCGAGGCTCTCTCCTGCTGCCACCCCAGCGGAGCCCATGGCCAAAGGAATAGCAGCAGTGGGGGCTCAAGGGTAAGTAAGATCCAGCTGGTTCCCAGCCCACTCTGCCCTGGGCACAGCACATCCACCAGCTAGGGACAGTGCCAGTGTGATGTTTTCATCCTGCCGTTAAGGAGAAGAGAGAGCACAACCTAGCTTAAGCCCAGCAGCGCTGGAGTCAGGACCCATTTTGCCCCCCCAGCCCCTCCACTCCTCCACTCCCAGTCTCTCTCCACGACAAGGCTCAGGTGCAGATGAGGGGTCCCCAGCTGGGGACAGCTCTGTCCACAGAGCCCAAAATAAGGGGAGGAAGCCTGGACTCTGCACACCAGTCCCAATACTGCTGGAACTGCACAGAGCCCCGTGCAGGACTGGCTCATACCTGGGCAAGAAGAGGCACAGGAAATGTCAGCACGAAGCAGCTGCTGGCAGGTGGTGGGTGACAGCTGACAGTAGTCACCCCAGGCTCCAGAGGTCTGCTCAGAGCCCAGAGGGCAGAGCAGCAGAGCTCCATCCCTCTCCCCTGTCTGTGCAGCCCTGGCCCCAAAATGGGGTCACAAGAAACAAGATTTAGAGGTGGGGGAGCAGCCTGTGCCTGCAGTTTCGCTCAACCCATTTTGGGACTGATCTTGTCGAGGCTGGTGCCTGCTCCTCGGCAAGCCCTTCCCCAGCCCCCTCCTGAGCTGCTTTGATTTCAAACAACATCAAGATTTCATGCAGAGCCTGCAAGCTGGAGATGTGGGAAGTGCCTCCTTCTTCCCCTGTTGCTCCATACACAGCCATGCTTGGCAATTTGGAACGCAGGGGGACAGACACGGTTGTCATACGCCCCACGGGTGCAGGCTGCACTGCTTCCTGTGCACTCAGGGCTAAGCACCTTCCCCAGGGCCCTGCAGCCAAAAGGAAGGTCTTGTTACTCATTTCTTTTTAATGGGCATTCTGAACATAAACATTTCACTTCAAAGCAGCTCCCACGGTGGGCTAACCAGAGCAGACCGAGAACTTGGGGCACATTCAAGAGTTCAGCAAACAAATACATGTCGGCGTTCAGAGGTGTCTGTAAAGGACACAGCGTCCCCAGTGGCACAGACAGACAGATGGGGACAGTGGTCCCACCCCAGCCCCCGCAGCAGCACTTACGCAAAGAGGAAGACAGCACTCAAATCCCGTGGTGGAGCAGCTCCCAGGTGCGTGGGGACTTCCCAGCTGGCGGGACCTGCCTCAGCCCGCTTCAGTCCTGGAGCCCTGTGGCAGTCGTGGCTCCTGCTGGTCCTTGTCAGAGGTAGTTGTGAAACATGGGAGGCAACTGGCCTGAGGGTGAGGGGTTGCTCCCTGGGTCTGGATCTGTGCCCAGGATGAACCCAGCTGGTGCGGCCCCAGTGCCACACCCAGAGCTGTCCCTGTCCCCTCTCTGCCCACAGCTGGGCAGAACCCATCCACAAGGGTCCCCCAGCTGCCCTCCCAGGAATGCTTTTCCTGGTACAGCCAGGCTTGGGCACCCCAACATGACTGAGGTCCCAAAGGGCTCTGACAGCCCAGAACTGCTCTGGGACTGGATAGAACCCCCAGAAGGCACAGGTGGCCCCTGCTCTCCCCACATCTCTGATGGGGTACAGAGCACAGTATAACAAAGGCACATGCAATGCTCAGAGTAGGGAGAAAGAACAGTCATAACTTGGTAATGCCACTATCCCTACTACCAGTGAGCTAGAGTGCCCCACAGCACTTGCTGCCTCTGCTCCATCCTATTCTTCCTCCCACTGGCTCAACGCTCTGTGACCCATGAGGTCTGGGATGGACTGTGGGGGCAGTCACTCCTGCTTAGAGTGTTGTTCTTTCATCAAGTGTTGCTCCCACTCTGCCTCCACGACCTTGTACAGCTCCATGGTGGTCCTGGCGTCCTCCACTGAACAATGTCCGCTTTTGCCAACCTGTTGGGGACAGTGACAAAGGGTTGGCACAGCCCAGGGCACTGCTGAGAATGAAAAAGCCCCAGCAACATTCTCAGCTGCTGGCTCTGCAGCTAAGCTGCTCTTGTAAGAGGCCCTCCAGGGAAGAGACCGAGGTACAAGGCAGTGACTGACCTTGGGATTCCCCAGACCCAGGATGGGACACAACACACCTCCATCCCCTACCTGAGCACAGAATACAAACAAGCAGGGCAAACCTTCCTGCTCTTGCACACTCCCCACAGCCCCTTCACACTGCCTGTTTGTTCCCCATGCTTTTTGGGGACACTGGGGAATTTCTTGCCCCAGAAGTAGCTTCACAGCAGTCTCCTGTGGCAGCTGCTGAGACGAGGAGTGAGAAAGAGAGCCAGCAGCAGACCTGGATATCTTTGTGCAGCAGTTCCTTGGCGAGGCGCTTCAGGGAGATGGCGACATTCTCGGGGAACCCACCCTTTTGGTTCAACAAGGGGATTTTGGATGTGTCACGGGTGAGTTCTTTGGGGTGGGAGTACTTGAGAGCCTTGAAGTCGTTGTGTACGGCATGGCCAACCACCACCTTTCCAGAGAGGATCTTCAGGATCTGGGGAGGAAAGGAGGGAGCATTAGAGCAGGCCCCAGTGCACCATGCTGCACACTGGAGGGTCCTGCCCCACAGCAGAGTGGTGCTCATGCCCAGTAGCATGGATCTACCCCGCTACCAGTGGGAATCACAGCTTAGGGCTACGATGTAGGACTGAATGGGAGCAGCAGAGGCATGGGATGACATCCCCTCTGCTGCAGGATGGGGACTGGGATGTGGGCAGTCCCCACCAAGATACCATATCCTCAGCAGCCCCCAACCACCACAGACAGCCCTCAAAGCCCACCAGGAACACAGTCCCCCTTCCCTGCCCCATGGCCACACCGCCCCCAACATCACACCTCCCGCTGGGCCTTGCAGAAGGGGACAGCGTTGACCATGTGCTTCTTGCGGATGCCGCTCCAGCGGGTGCGGTAGTCCACGATGGGCTCCGTGGGCCGCACGTAGGAGTCATACAGCACGTCGCCCTCATAGCCCACAATGCTACAGCGGGCCAAGGAGCTGGTGCACCCGCCGGGCCCGGTGCCCACCATCTCACAGTCGATAGCCACGAGCTTGCTGGGCGGTGGGGGCAGCCCGGTGGCTCGCACCGGGCCCTTAGCGGCTTTTTTTGCTCCCTGTGTCCTTTTGGTGCCCGTTTCTTGCGTGGTGCCGCCGGAGGACCCGGGGGGATCTTTTCCTTCGTGCTCTTTGTGCTCCTCCCGCTCCCCGCCGCCCGCCTCCGGCCTCCTCTTCCTGCGGCCTCTACCGCCGCGCTTCCTTGGGCAGCCCCCTCCGAGCTGGAGGGCCGCCGGGCGCTGTTTCCGCTCGAGCGCACGCTTCCGCTCCAAATGCCGTCGCCTCACGAATTTCTTGTGCTTGCGGTTCCCGGCCGGGGCGCGGCGGGCGGGCTCGACGACCCCAAAGGTGACGTTGAGGATGAGGTCCGACATGCTGAAGCCGGCGGCGCCCAACACCCCCCCCCCACCCCCACCGCCAACGGAAGCGGAAACTGCCGGCAACGGAAGCGCCCCTGCAGTTAGGCGCATGCGCAGCACCCTCGCGCGGCCCCGTGCGCCTGCGCAGTGGGGTGACGGCAGAACTGCGCATGCTCCCTGGGCGCCCAGCGGGCGGCTGCGCATGCGCGGCGGCGCGGCGGGAAGGCGGAGGGGCCGGGCGGTGAGTGGCGCATGGGGCCGCTCTGGCCTGCGGGAGGGGCGTCTCTATGGCCCAGGAGTTCATGGGTTGGGGGGTCTGGCTCACGTCTTGATATCGCGACCCTGTTATGTCACGGATCGGTGATGTCACGGGTGCAGGTAAAGAGCTGTGGCTATGGATGGCGTCACAGCCCCCGTGGCGTGGCACTGAAGGATGTTGTGGCTCTGTGAGGTCATGGACAGGCAGGGGGTTGGCATCCCTGGGTGATGCCATGGCCCGAGAGGAGGGGTCTCTGAGTGACATTGCACCTTCAGGTGACATCACAGCGTGACATCAAGGCCATGGCAGGTGCCCCCCGCCCCCCCCCTGCACTGGGAGCAGCAACGAGCAGCAAACATTGTCCGCCTTCTATCGCTGTACCGTCCCCTCCTCGACTCCTACATCATTGTGAGTGTCCCCAGCACGTCCTCCACGTCCCCAGCGTGTCCCCAGCCCTGCGTCCAGCAACTCTCACTCCCCACAGGACTTCTTCACTGAGGGGCTGTGGGCAAAGCTCCCACCGGCCTGGCAGGCAGCCCTAGAAGTGGCAGACCCCCCCCAGCTGGCAGCCATGCTGCTGGGGACTGGGGGCACTGTGGGGCAGGGCACGGTGTGGCCACTCTCCCTGCTGGCTTTCACTGCTGCCACCCGTGCTCTCTCCTTTCCTCGGGGGCAGCTGGGGGTTACCCCACACCCACCCTGCCAAAGCCCCCACCTGCACCCACTGCTGCGCCGCCATGTCAAGCCCAAGAAGCAGCATGAGATCCGGTGCCTGGGCAAGGTGGGTGCCCCGGTTCTCCCCCTGGTATCACCTCACAGCTTCCCTGTCAATCCACGGTCCCCTCTCCCCACAGGTACTGCAGCGGCTGAGCCAGGCCACCGGCTGTGACCGTGTGGTGGATGTGGGTGCAGGGCAGGTAGGAAGAGGCTGCTGTGAGGTGACCCTCAGGGATGTCCCCCACACAAGCATGTCCCCTTATCCTCCCGTCCCCCCTCCAGGGCCACCTCTCACGTTTCCTGGCCTTCAGTCTTGGCTTGTCCGTCACTGCCGTAGAGGGTGACGGCCGCCTGGTCAGCCTGGCAGAGCACTTCGACCAGGAGCTGCTGCGGGAGCTGGAGAAAGCCCAGGCACGGGGTTACAGTAGGAGGCTGCCACCTTCCCAACGCCACCCAAACACAACCCCAGACCCTACAGATCCTGCATCCCTTTGTCCCCGACGCCCTCAACATGTGGCTGGCTGGCTGGACCCGCAGGCACCTGGGCAGGAGTTCCTGCTGGCCCCCACTCCAGGGCCAGCCCTTGCTGCCAGGAACCCACTGGCTGGGCCCGTGGATAGCGAGCAGGTACTGCTGACGGGGCTTCATGCCTGCGGGGACCTCAGTGTGGCCCTCCTGCGTCACTTTGCCCACAGCCCCCAGGTGGCTGCCGTCACCTCAGCAGCTTGCTGCTATATGAAGCTCTCCACGTGCCCTGAACCAACTGCCCCCAGCCTTCCGGGCTACCCACTGAGCACCTGGGTGGCTGGGCTGCCTGGCCACACGCTGTCCTACCGGGCTCGTGAGGCTGCATGCCATGCAGTGGAGGAGTACACAGAGCGGCTGCGCAGGGACAGTGAATGCTTGCGCATTCACTGCTACCGTGCTGTGCTGGAGACCCTCATCCAGGCAGCTGACCCCAGCAAGAAGCACCTGGGAGTGCAGACAGTGAAGAAAGCCCACACACTCAGCTTCCCCGAGTGCGTATGGGGTGGGTGCCCCTTCAATCCCCTCCTGGCATCCTCCTTGGGCACTTGTGGGACTGACATGGCTTTAACCCACAGATATGCCCGGCTGGGGCTGACCCTTGTGGGGCTGGACTCGGCCGCCGTGCCTCTGGATTCAGAGTCAGTGTGCGCCATGCTGTGTCAGCAGCACAAGGTGGTTGCCTTCTTCAGCCTGGTGCTGCTGCTGGCCCCACTGGTGGAGACCCTCATCCTGCTCGATCGCCTACTGTACCTGCGGGAGCAAGGTGGGTGCTGGCAGGGTAGGGGGCTGTGGAGCCCTGCAGGTGCCAACCATCCCTTTGTCCACAGGTTTCCAGTGTGCCCTTGTGCCCCTTTTCAACCCCCGGTTCTCCCCACGCAACCTGGTGCTGGTGGCCGCGCGGGTGCCACTGGATGCAGTGCTGTCAGGCCTGGACAAGGACATCCGCGAGGACGAAGACACGGTGAGGGGTGGAGTGGAGCCCTCCGGGCAGGGGCAGGGCTGAGCAATGCTGTGGGGACTGATGGGTGCCCAGTTGCTGGCTGTGAGGCACGAGCTACAATAAAACCTGGTTTTACACAGTGCGAAGTTTGGACTGAGCGGGCAGGAGGGGAGGGGGCACAGCAGGATAGTCTGCATCCTGACAATGTGACCCAGAGCTGCCAAAGAGCACCACAGCCATGAAAAAATAAAGGGGCATCTTTATTGCAAACCGCTGCCCTTGGAGCACAGAACGCAGCTCCAGGCCAAGTCCCACGGAGGATTTAGTACCAGTAGGACTTCTTGGCCCTGCGTGTCTCCACAATCCCCATGGCGTCCATAATCTCCTCCTCAAAGGTCTTTAGGGACGGCGTGTAGGTTTTGTCCAGCGCGTCATCCACCGACGTGTCTTTGGGGCCATCTGCGGGTGGAGGGGACGGCGCTGAGCCTCCAAGCACGTTCTGGGTGCCGCAGCTCACAGCCACCCCCCATCCCCTCACCGATCCACTGCTCAGGAACGATGCCGTCCCGGCGCTGCCACAGGGGGAGGGGGATGATGCGGCCGGTGCGTAGCGAGACGCGGACGCGCTCGCCCTCCTCTGTGTACCTCCAGTCCACCTCTGTCGGCTTCCTGGTGGGCAAAGGGTGTGAGAGGGTCAGCCCCGAAGCCAGCAGCGGTCTCCCCGCTTCCCCGTGCGAATTTACCGGTCCTCAGGGTCCACCAGGGAGATCTGGTTGAGCAGCAGGGGGGCCTCGCTGGCGATGTAGGTGCTGCTGTACTTGGCATCCCTATTGACATAGCGGTAGTGCTGCGGGACAGGGCAGGGTTAAGGCTGCTCCGCGCCCACTGGGATGCGTGCGGGGTCACCTCCGCGCTCCACACTCACCGTGTTCAGCCCTTCCACCACCACCCAGTTGCGGGCGCGTACGACCTGGGTGACCATCCCCTGCTTCCCCGCGTCCTTCCCGGTCAGCACCTGGACCTGCACAGGGTTGGGGGGGGGGGGGGGGGGGTCAGCGGGGCCTCCCCCACCCACTTACCCCGGGCTTTGTGCCGCGTGCTCACCGTGTCACCGCGGAACACCTTCCAATCCTCTCTGCTGATGGGTTCCACGAAGATCTTCTTGCGGCGCTGCCCCGGGGGGTTCCGGAGGCGTTCGGCTGCGGTGCCGGGCCGCCAGGTGCCGTGCCGGTAACCCTTGGGCAGCTTAGGCGGGGCTGCCAGCCTCAGGAGAGCCGAAAGGCGCATGGTGCCAGGGCTGGGGGCACCGGACAGGGGTCGTACCCGCAGCGCCGCCCTCCCCACCAAACCCCCCCTAAGCCCCCCCGGGACCGCCCGCACCGCAGCGCCCGCCGGGAGCCGCGTCTCTCTCCCCGCCTCTGGCGCGGTGCATCCCGGAAGCGGCCGCGATTGGGCGGAGTGATCACGTGGGTGGCCGCGCGGGGCACGCTGGGAGCTGTAGTTCCAGCCGCCTCCCACGGCCCCCATTGCCCCACCGGAGGTCCTGGACAGAGGGGCTCGAGTGGAGCAGCAGCGAGCAGAGCGGTTGCGAGCCCAGCTCTGCCTATGGTGCAGGAGCCTGGCCAGGGCTACGTTTTCTACTATAGCTCCCCGGGGGTCAGGGTGGCAGCCCAGGGCCCCCATCACCTCCCACCAGTTTTTCCCCTCCCATCAGCTTTTCCCCTCTTCCAGCTGTTTCTAAGTTCACCTCCATTCCCATATGTGCTTCCTTCAGATCTTCTGGCACCAAGTACGCAAAATGACCCAAAGGGGAAGGAAGGGGCCGACAACCCTGGAGGGAAACGCAGGCAGAAGCACTTTAAAAAGGCATGAATCGCTTTTATTTCAAATCAACTGATCAGCCCCCTAGAAATCACTAATACAAAGCATGCGCCCCGCGACGGCAGGGCCAGGAGATGCGGGTCGGTCGGTTCAGGGGTTCTCATTACTGGGTTTCTCTTCATTTCTTTCTTTCTTTCTTTTTTTTTTTTTTTTTTTTTTTTTTTTTTGAATTTCATTTTCTGTTTGTTTCCTGTTTCCGGAGCCGTGGACGTGACGAGGCGACGAGGGCGAGATGGGGCAACACCCCGGGAGCCCAGCAGGGTAGGGGCAGCGGGAGATCAGCTCGCCGGGGAGGCCACTACAGGCTGCAATGGCCAAGAAGAGACGCGGTGATGGACCCCACGGCACCAGGACTCCCACCCTGCTGCCAGGGCTGCTCCCCAGTGCCCACGTGGGTAGAGGAGAGCCTGCATTTTGGGGACTGGGATCACCCCGTTCACTGCCCTCACCTCTCCTTGTGGTCTCTGACCTCTTCTGCCTTATCCTTGCCCTCCTGCTTGGCTTCATTGGCATCCGGCACGCTGGCAGCGTCGCTGTTCTTTTCCTTCTCCTCTTCGGCTGGGTTGGGCTTCGGCTCCTCCTTGGGGGCCTCTTCGTTGTCTGTCTTCTTCTCTGCTTCCTGCCCCTCCATCTCCTTGGTGCGCTTGGGGGAGTCCTAGGCAGGGAGAGATAGGCTCAGCCCAGCCCTAGTGCCCCCTGACCATGTCCCCATCCCCTTCCTACCTCCAAAACATCTTCTGCTTTCCTCTTGATCCCGGCTTTCTCATTCTTCTCCTTGGATTGCTCGTCGATCACTAGCTTCCCCTCCTCATCGCTGCTGCCCTCTGCGTTGCCCTTCTTCTCCCCATCACCCTCTGGCTCCTGCTCTGGCTCAGCGTCCTCAGGGCAGGTCTTCTTCTGAGTAGGCTGGGAGGAGACATGGGGGACTTAGGAGGGGGACAACAGGGCAACCAGGGAGCAGGGCAGGAGGTGGCCACAGGGGGATGTCGCCCACCTGGTACCCGGAGGCTTTGACAGTTGGGTTGTGCTCGATCTCCCACAAGCCTTCGCTGAACCCTTTCCTTTTGTTGGGTTTCCCAAACTTCTCCTTGCATTCTTCATAGGGGAAGAGGTCTTTGGGCCCCAGGAATGCCCTGCTCAGGGGGAAGCAATGAGTAACAGCCGCTGTGGAGGGTCTCATTGGCAACATGGCCTCTGCAGAGACCCAGACCACAGAGAGTGGGTCCCATCTATGACCCCACTGACCCCATCTCCCACATGCACCACAGCCCCACTCACGTTTCATGGGTCCCAAAGAAGAAGACTTGGTATTTGTTGGAGGAAGATTTTACTGCAGCTTCTGGCATCTCGTCAATCTGTACGACATGGAGAAATGGGTGAGGGCTGAGGAGGGCACAGTGATAGGACATCGCCCACTGGTTAGAACATGGGTGTCTGGGCCATCGTGTGCCACCTCTTAGCCTTATTCCTCAGGAATTCACCCACCAGCCAGCAGCACGGGGGGCAAAACCAGCAGATAACACAAGGGTTATGGCAACCCTGGGCTGGACAGGCACCCCAGTACACCTGGATCCAGCCAGGGCATCGCAGCCTGATGCGAAGCTGCATCCCTGTGGCAGCACTGTGGGCACCCGAGGGGACAGCGAGAAGCGTTCGCCGTAAGCTCTTGTCTAGACTGGCTCAGACACATTTAGCTCAGCAAAATCGTGGCTGCACGCAGGAAGAACAGCTCCAACCCAGCCCTTGTGGCAGCGGCCAAAACACCCCAGCTTGCCTGGAGCTCTGTGAGCCCCCAACTCGGCGAGCAGCCAGCACGGCCCCGCCGGCAGGTGCCAATTCACCAAGCGTGAATATTCCCAGCGCACCACGCGGGAGCACAGCACAAAGTGGCTCTGGCAGCTTTTTATAGAGTCTAAAAATAACCCCGGCTTGAGCCAGCACGAGCGCAGCCATAAATTCCCAAGGAAGCCTCAAAGGGAGGTGGAAGGAGAGAAGGAGGGTTGGGGGTCTTGAAGTGGAGAAGGGTGGCAGGGTGAGATCGCTGGCTCTAGTGCTGCATACTGCTGCCAGCGTGCTGCTGACTCATGGCACGACCTTTGCCAAACATCAGTGCTGAGCCTCAGTTTCCCCAGGTGCCATGCTGGTGTGGGGCTCCCACAGGGCTGCCAGTTGGGTTTTTTTGTTCCCTTTCTCCTGGCACATCTCAGATGTGGTCCTGGAGCAACCTGCAGCACTCGATGCCAGAGCTGGCAGAGGGGGTTCTGCTGGAAATATCCTGAGAAGCCCAAGAGCTGAGGCACAGGACTGCACCAGGTGACAATGCTGGCACAGCTCTGGGCTGGGGGTGGCCAGGAGGGATGGGATGTCTCCATCCAGCACCCCCAGCCCCAAGGACACATCCCATGTGTGAAAGCACTCTGAGGGTTGCATTACACCTAGGTCCATTTTACAAACACAGCAGAGGAACTGGGGCAGGGATGGAGTGAGCAGCTCCTGACAGTGCAGAGCTTGGCCTCACACCATGGTGCTGGACCCCCGCCTGCAGCGCTGATGGAACAGAGGAGAAAATCTGATTCAGAGGGCAGCTGGCCAGCCTGCCCAGCCCCACGCTGAGGGACACTCAGCCACACATCATGTTTCCACAGGTCTCTCCTCAGCCGTGGCACGAAAGGCCCCATCAGCCCCAAGGGGAGCAGGTCCAGGTGAGGACACACTATTTCCCCGCTCCTGTGGGAATATCCCAGCTGTGCCACCCCAATGGCTTCACCTTTTCCCATTCAAAAGGGCCCTTTACAGGTTTACTTCACCCTGCTGAGGATAACATGATGCAGATACGGCTCTGGCGCGGCCACAGCGCCTTGCAAGTGGGCCCAGATATTCTTAAAACCTCCATCCCTGAGGAGAGGCTGTGCTTGTGGTGCTGCACATGGTGGCTCAGCCCCCAGTGTTCGCCCTGTGGGACATCCCCCAGCAGGGACAGGGACCCTATTGTCCCAGAGCCCTCTGGCGCACGGTGCCACATCCCTGTACCAGGATCCGTCCTTGGCCAAGGTCGTGGCTGGGCAAAGAAGCACAATGCAGCCCATGGCAGGGACCCCATGGACTTCTGGTAACTGTGTGGGTAACCAGAAAGGGCGCGGACTCACTTCGTGGGTGGAACCCAACGGGTGGCAGCCTCTTATCTGCCTTTTTTCACCCAACCCTCCCAGAACATCTCTACTCACAGCAGCGGGTGGGGAAGAAGCAGGGGCAGGGAGATAAGGGGATGTAGTCAAGATAGCTAGACTGGATGCCAACAGCACAGGCGGGTGCTGGGGCTGTTGGGAAACCCTTCAGCATTTGGAGCCCACATGGTGCTCGGCCATAGCATCGATGTCTGTTTGTCCATCCCGGTCCTCACTGGGCCAGGATGGGGTGCTATGGTGTCACTGGCCTGTTCTTTGCACATGGACACAGGGGGGGCCCAAAACGAGGGGGTGGGACAGGAGGGACAGCTCTGGAGAACAGCTGGGGCAGGACAAGCACGTACCCTGCACGGACTCTGCACTCGACCTTGGCACCTGGACTTTGCAACCAGTGCCCAGAGCCTGGGACAACACATGCAGAAACCCGGCAGACGTTGGTTTCTGCCTCAGTTTCCCCAGTGATGGAAACAGGATTGTGACTAAGGTGGGGAAGGGGGGATTAATCAGTCAAGCCCACAGGGAGGCAGTTTTCATGCATCCCATGTCCTAAGGGAAGCTGCTGCAGCTCAGTGGCACGATGCCAGGCACAGGTTTCTCTTGTCCCCCTGGGGCAGCCCCAGCTCCTGCTGCCAGCGCAGGAGGGCCTCATCCAAGCACACGCAGCCCCCATCCTCCCAGCTGTTGTGGAGTGATGGGGAGCAGGGGCCTGGGGCAGCATCCAACCCGAGCAACTGACAGTAATGGGCTGTGAGCAAGAGGGGTGCCCTATTAGGACCCTGTAGGGACAGCATAAAGGTGGGCCATATTTGTCCTCACTGCTGGTGTCATCTCCCAGCTGTTGTACTTCAGCTTTCCCTCCAAATGCAGCCTCTCTATAGAGGCCACACTGAGAGTTTCTGTATACGGGTGTCAATGGAACACGCTCGGTGCTCACAGCACTTATATTTCAGGGGGCAGCCCCCATAGCATGCGCCAGGAAAACAGCCCCAGCACCTCTCCCTTCCCCAGGGAGGGGAAGGAGCTGCCACCTCCCGGCCACACCTGCTTCATATTCCGGGAGCCGGAAAACAAAAAACCCCAGCGAGTGGCTGGAGGGGACGGGAGCGTCCCCATTAGTCACGGCTCTGTTCATACTGCCAGGGCAAGTGATGGGGTCAGGGAGGGCGGGCAGTTTGGTCCCGCAGTGGGGCCGGTGTGGGCCCAAGGACCAGGCCGAGCGTGGCCATGGAGGCTGAAACCCAAGCGACCGCCCCGGCCTGTGCTAATTTGGGCTGCAGGAGTCTGGCCTGGTGTGAGGCCGCAGAAAGGCCTTGGCTTGGTGGTGTGTGCTCCAGGCCCTGTGTGATGTCCTCACAGACCCCCATGGTCCTCCCCCCTATAGGGTTGGAGCAGACAGAGGGCCCCTGCAGGCTGCCCCTCCTCCCCATGGCCGCTTTGGCTGTGTGCTGCCAGGCCGCTGCCCGAGTGAGTGCCTCTCCCTGCAGCCTGGCCAACAAAACCACCATAAACCGACCCAAAGTTGGCTGGGGGGGTGGGGGGGGGGAACCCACGCCGTTCTGAGCCCCACAACAACGAGCCAGGGCCTGGAGGGGGCGGAGGGGGGCAGCAAGGAAGCGGTGCTGGGGGCCCAGGGGCTGAATCCAGGCCTGGGGGGGAAAATGGAGAAGAAACGCTATGGGGTGGGCTCCCCTCGGTGCTGCCTCTCCAAATAAAGGGGCAGAGTGGTACCGGGGGAGGGGGGGGGGAAGCCCACATGTGAAACTTCGGCCGCCCCCCCTCCAAAAGGCCCCGGGGTCACGCAACGTGGAGGTGGGGGGGGGGGCACGTGGAGAACCTCCGCACACACCTGCGGCCGTGGGGGGGGGGGGGGGTTGGCTGCTCCCGAGAGGAACGAGGGGAGAAATCAAACAGAAGGGGAGATGGAACGGAATCGGGCAGAACGCGGGGACAGGATCGAATGGAACGAAACAGGGTCAGGCAAAATGGAAGGGGGGGGGGGGGGGGGGAGGGGGTAACAACAAAAGGAATAAAACGGAATGGAATGAAATGAAATGAAATAAGTAATATCACGCAGCGCCCCCCCCGCCATTCCCCTCCCCGCCCTCACTTACCCGGGCGGGCCAGTGGGGGTAGCCCTTCATCTTGGCGAAGACGAGGTCCCCGCACTTGTACTCCTTCTGCCGGTGGGAGCGGGACATGGTGGCGGCTGCGGGCCGCGGGGGGGGCCCGGCGTGAAGTTTGGGAGCGGGAACGCGGCGGGAGGAAAAAAAAAAAACCACACACACACACAAAAAAAAGGGGGGGGGGGGGGGGGGGGTCAGAGAGAGAGAGGGAGGGAGGGAGGGAGAGAGAGAGCAGCGCGCGGAGGGAGGTGCGGGCGGCCCCCACCGCGGTGCGGGGGGGGGGGGGGGGGGCGGCCGCGGCCCCGGCCCGATCTGGGAGCGGCGCGGTACGGCGGCCCCGGCTCCGTGCGGTTGTTTGGGTTTGAATTCAATCGCGCCCTTCCCCCCCCACCCCCGCATCCCCCCCCCCCCCCCCCCCCCCGCGCAGCAGGGCGGTGGATGCGCTCGGCGCTCGGCCTGGCGCGCGCTGGGCTGCGCATGCGCGGAGGTGAGGCGCTACCACCCGTGGCCCAGTGCGGGGGGGGGGTGGTGGAAGGATTGGCGCGTGGGCGACGGGAACACAAATAAATTTAAAAGATTCCAAATGTATCTCCGTGTCACCAAACCACCCCGTTGATGGGGACGCAGCGGGGTTTGCACCGTGGCCAGCTAAGGCAGCGCCGTAGAACTGAATGGGATTACAAGGACAGGCCCTGGCCGCCATGGGTACCCACAGGCCCCGGTGAGCCGTGCAGGCCCCGCGCGGTGCATGCTGGGCCGGGAGCCACGCGGGGCATCCTGGGAGCTGCAGTCCCGATCGGCGCTGCGCTGTGAGCCCTGGCAGGCGGCTGGCGCGGGGCATGCTGGGAGCCGTAGGCCGGCGTTGAGCACGCGGCGCCGCCACCATTGGCGGGCGCTTTGTGGCCGCGCAGAAGCAGTCGGGGGTCGTTGAAGCGGCAGTGCGGAGCGCTCCGGTCGTCAGCTTCCCTCCACAGCGCCCTTCCCGCACCTCCCAATCCCATCACGGCCTCCCTCACTGCCGCGAACGCTTCTGGGCCTATCCCCGCCGCCATGTCAGCGCCCTTCCCTCCGCCGCGCGGCGTCTCGCGGTGCACGCCGGGAGCGGTGGTCCCTGCAGGCTGCTCGCGGACTGCGTTTCCCGTGAGGCCTTGCGGCGGGGCGCGCTGGGAGGCGGGCGGCGGGAGGCGCGCAGGGACTACCGGGAGTTGTAGTTCGGCGGCCCCGCCGCAACGGCTGAGGGAGGGGGAGCGCGGCCGGCGGCCATTATCTGGAAGCGCGGCGGCAGACGCGGAGCCGACCTCCTAGCTCTCTGAGCCGCTTCCCGAGTCCCCGTTGCCGCTGCCGTCGGGCGGGGTGGGGCTGCCATGGCGGCGTAGCCTCGGCCCATTCCCTCCCTTCCTCCCCGCTGCTCCCGCTGAAAGCGCGGCGGCGGCGCGGCCTAGCCCAGAGGGCGGATCCTCGGCCTCGCGTAGCGGCTGCCGCCCGCCCGGGGCTGCCCTCCGCGGGTGGCCATGTCCCTGGTGGCCTACGCCAGCAGCGAGGAGGACAGCGAGGCGGAGGAGGCCGCGGACGAGGAGGTGGATGCCCCCAACACCCCGCCTCATGACTCCCCGGTTCCGCAGCCCCCCGCCCGGGGGGGGCTCTTCGCCGCCCTTCCTCCCCCCAAAGCCTCCGCGCTGCCCCCGCTGCCCCCCCAGGGCAGCGGCTTTCCCTTATTGCCGCCCCCGCCCTTCCTCATGGGCCCACCGCCTGGCGTAAGGGGCTTCGGCCCCCCCCCCGCCCGCCCCGAGCCCGGCCCCCGGCCCTCCCGAGCAATCCGCCGGCAGCGGGGAGCAGCCTCGGCCCGGGGGACTCCTCCTGCCGCCCCCACGGAACGCCACCAGCGTTGCCTCGGCCCCCGGCCCGTCCCCGCCCGCCTCGGGCCCCACCGCTCTGCCCAGCGCTGGGGGGGACCTGGGACTCCCCAAGCCAAAGAAGAGGACGGAACCGGTGAAGATCGTAGCCCCCGAGCTGCACCAGGGAAATGTGAGTATGGAATGAGGTCCGCTGAGAGGTGGGGTCAGCCCTGGAGCTCTGCTTTGCGCTCTCCAGGTATCGTTAGGTCACGAAGCATGGTGCTGTGTGCCTTGTGGGGCAGCTGAGCACCACTGCCTGCCTGGTGCCACGGTTGTGGCATCTGGAGAGATGTGTCTGGGCTGCCAGCCCTAATCCTAAAGCACTTTGCAGAATTAAACTGAGATAGAAACCATGTTTGTAATTGTAATGCGCCTGAATCCGGATGATTTGCACCCTTATTTATCGCTGAAGTGAGTGCATTGTTCTGGAGCTGTGTGGCATCCCAAACAAGCCTGCATTTCTCTTCATTCTCTCCTTTTGTTTGCTTTGACATCAGTCGATCTTCCTGACAGTGTATTGTTTGGTTGTCTGAAGGCTTCAGGTGTCCACCAGACCTGTAGGTATTCACATCTATCTCGACTCATGCTTTTTTACTTGATGCTTGCCCGATGCCTTATGTGGTTCCTGAGCACCAAATCCAGGTTCCCAGCCATAAGCCAAAGCAAGCTGTGACTACGTGAAGGGAGATATGGGTCCTCATTCCCCTTCTTGTCTCCCTGTGGACAACTGCAGCACTGGTGGCACTCTGGAACCCAATGATGACACTGAGACCTTCCTGTCAAAGGAAATGAACCTCTGTCTTGGGAGGATTATGGCAGTGCTGGGGCGCAGAGGGAGCTGCTCTTTCCCATGCTGAGTGTTGTGATGCTATGCATGCTCCAGGGAGCTGTACTGCGAAGTTCGGGTCATTTCCACGGGGACAAGCAGCTTGAGGGAAAGGTTTCATGCTTATGGATTTATCAACAGTGCCAATGAATAGTGGTCTGCCAGCATCAAGGCCCGTGGGAGCTGAGATGAAGTCAGCATATCTCGCTCTGCTGGAGCAGCAGCCTGCAGGGAAGGAAGGGTGAGAAGGACACCAGCTGCCCTCAGACCAACAGCCAGCCTCCTTTGGCAAATCCAAAGCTCCTGCACAGCTCCTGAAATGCCACAGAGGTGTAGCAGCTAAATGTGTCTCGCTGCTGAGCAGCGGAACGTGCTTCTTCTTGGCTTTGTTGGTGGAGAACAGGAGGATGTGCTGCTTGCTGTGAGATGCAGGTCCAGGTCTGTTTGAGCTGAGCCTCCCAGCAGGGCGGGTTTGCTTTTAGCAGAGGACAGGAGAAAACACACACGGTGACTTAATGTGAAGAAGGCCTCATGGCCTCTCTGCTGCCCATCTCCGATCTCCTGCCTGATCTTAAATGTTTTGTATGCTTCACATGTACCAAGCAAGAGGATGTATGGGCAAGCAGCGTAAGTACAGACCATCCCCTGGTACCCACTTTTTGCTTGCTCATCATACAAGCTTTGCACTTCATCATACAAATATTCAGGCTCTTTTGTTTCCACGCTGGTCTTACAATTACTGAAGTAAACAAAAGGAGATTTTGTTTTTTCTTTTCCTCCCTATCCTCCCCCCCACCCTCTTGTGTTCAGCAAATTGGCTTTGAACAGAAGCGCTGCAGGTCATCAGGATGCTGAGTGCATGCTGCTGAGAGAGAGAAGTCCCTGAGACAGCTGGTCCTGCTGCTTCCTGGAAGCCCCTTGGCCTGAGGCAGAATCCCCATCTCATCCTTTTCTCTTTGCAGCCCATTCTGTCCCTTTCTTTTGCACCTGTGGAGGTGCTCCTGGGCAGTCTCCTCTCTCTTGAATTCAGCAGTCTGGTTTTATTGCAACTCTGACTTGCATTTATTTGTGTGTGTTCTTTTTTTTTTTTTGTCCTGTTTTATAATTTAGATAGCAAACTGGCAGAAGACTTTGTTTCCTGTAATCTATTTAAAGTGCTCTGCAAAGCAGTAAAATGATAAAGATGTCAGGGGCCTTTTCTGATGGCAGAGGTGACCAGACCTCACGCTCGAGTTTTTAATGGATATTTAACAACTCCAAAGTTACTGTGAACAATTCCCTATGAATCTTCACAGTGAATTTTTACACCCTTGCTTTGTGTGGGTTTTGTGCTTCCCCTCTGTTAGTGTGATGCTGTTTGCCCCTTTGAAAGGGAATGCTGATCTTTTGATGGGTGGTTTGTTTTCTTTGCCTTGCTGTAGGTTTATTTTCCTGTGATTTCATTGAGAGCCAGCAGCTCAGATACTTTAAGTGCTAATTTCTGACAGGAGCCAAATATGTGGAGTATCTCTGCCCACCCACTTTGCTTTAGAGCAACATTAAAAAGCCACCTTGAAAACTGGGAGTTTTGGATGAGCGAATCCTTTTTTGTCCCATAAGTTGGATAAATGAACTCAAGCTGGAGATTATTTTTTGATTGTGGATATATTGCTCTGATGAGATTATAAGAGGTAATGCTGACTTGTTTGCAAAGCTTCGGTTTTACAGTGGAATGCAGCTTATTTTCTGCCTCTGCTCAAACCACAGCAGGCGCAGCTGCTGCTAAACACAGTGGCAGGTACTGCAGCCCTGCTTGCTGGGGGCAGCTTGGTGATCTCCCATATCTCCCCTATCTCTTCTTGTCCTGACACTGATGCATCAGCAAGGTTGTGAAAAAGCCTGACCACAGCCTACTGTTGCTTTCACTGTGGCTCTTGGCAGGTTAAACCCAGCCCTGCAGTGCTGTGATCCTCTACTACATCAAACTGAAAATTACCAAGTCACCGAGCAGGGGTGGTTATTGCTTTTTAGCATCTCAAGTTGTGCTAAGCTCTGTTTTTCTTTCTCAGTCAGATTCAGAGGAAGATGAACCAGCAAAGAAGAAAAATACTCTTCAGGTGAGTATCTGGTACACTGAATTAAAGGAGTTGCACAGGAAATCAGCATGTGATAGATGTTGGGTTTCTGCTATTGTAAACTTGTTTAGCACAGGGCTTTCAGGGTATAAAGTTCCTGGGGTGTCAAATCCTTTTTGGGAGAGATTTCCTAAATTGAAATCTCAGAGATATATGTATTAATGCGAGAAATAGATGGGTATTTTCAAGTACCAGTTTTCCTTTAAAAGTCCCACCAGCCTTTTGTACAAGAAAGCCCTTCAGCGAGTTGGAAGTGGTGAGCAATTGTGCTGAGCAATGGGAAACCCATTAATACTGTTAGAATTGAAGGAGATAACTGGCAGGGAGTCAGGGGAAACTCAATGATCTCGCTCATTTCTCTTATTTCTGTGTACCATTTGCCCTGCATGAAACTCACCAGGGACGCGGCGAGGGCTCTGGCTTGTCTGCTTTGCTTCCTCAACCCAAAAACTTGACGGTGAAAGAGACCAATCGGTTACTTTTGCCCTACGCTTTCTCGAGGAAAGCAGCTGACGGCGCCTCTGAGTCAAAGCCTGCGAAGGCCCCCACCTCATCCTCCAAAACAAAACCTCCATCTAAGCCGGCCGTAGCCACAACTCCTTCTCCCTCTGCTATCAAAGCTGCTGCGAAGAGCGCTGCCCTCCAGGTAACCAAGCAGATAACGCAGGAGGAGGATGACAGCGACGAAGAGGTCGAGCCAGAGAACTACTTCTCCTTGTCCGACAGGAGCGAGCCCAGCATTGTTGCTGCCGAGGCATTCATGTACTCAGGCCCGGTGGTGTCGGAGGAGCCACCACCTGGGACGGAGCCAGAGCCTCAGTTCCAAGATGCTGCTGCCAATGCCCCCCTGGAGTTCAAGACCGGCGTGGGCTCCAGTGCTGCTCAGCACAGCTGGCTGCCCAAATCCGGAGAAGACTACGACAGTCAGCCCTATGGCCAGTTCCCTGCTTATGGCGATGCCAGCGGGGCTGATGCATATTATCAGGTGGGTCTGGAACAGGGGGGGCTTTGCATCAGTTAGTGAAGCAGGCTGCGGCTTGTGGAAGTCCAACCTGAGCTCTCTGGAACGAGGAGCAGAGATCCAGAGCACCTCCTATGGAGAAAGGTTGTGGGAGCTGAGCCTGCTTAGCTTGGAGAAGAGAAGGCTCTGGGGAGACTTCGTTGTGGCCTTCCAATATTTGAAGGGAGGAATGGCTGTTTACGAGGGTGGATAGTGATAGGACAAGGGGGATTGGTTTTAAACTGAGACAGTGGAGATTTAGGTTAGCTATTAGGAGGAAGTTTTTCACTCAGAGGGTGGTGACGCACTGGAACAGGTTGCCCAAGGAGGTTGTGGATGCCCCATCCCTGGAGGCATTCAAGGCCAGGCTGGATGTGGCTGTGGGCAGCCTGGTCCAGTGGTTGGCAACCCTGCCTGTGGCAGGGGGGGTTGAAACTAGATGATCTTTGAGGTACTTTTCAACCCAGGCCATTCTGTGATTCATTCTATGATAATACAGCCGGGTTCTTCTGGCATGAGAGCCATAGAAGCTCTTTGTGGGATAAATGTTTAATGGCTGCACTCATGGTAAAATGCCGCAGAACTGCCCCTGCTCTTGACAGGGTGCAGAACCAGGGAGTGCCAGAGCTGGCATATGAAGCCATGTTGTTTCTAGCAATTCAACAGAGCTGAGTTGCTATTGGAAAAAATGCCCTGTACTCTTCAGTAGTGCCAGAGTAATGAGGTGTAGTTAATGACTGTTTCCATCAGCCTTGCGAGGAGGTGCATGTGTAATGTACTGCACTTCTCGTAGTCCTGGCTGAGAGAGCAGCAGCTCCCATGGTGAGGTACAGGATTCACATTCATCTCTGGGCCTCTGTGTATGCTTTCCCCAGGATCCATCTAGCTTTGCTGCAGTGACAGACTGGTTTTCCTTTTGCTCACAGGATTACTACAGCAGTGGGTACTACCAGGAGATGGAACCAGCGCAGGCACCGCCGCAGGAGATGAGCACCGACTCCTCCTTCCTAGACGATGAAGCGGTTGGCACTTATACTATCTATCCCACTATGGAGTTTGCATTTAAGCTCTGCTAGAACATAGGACCTGCTTGGCAGCCTCGGTCCTGACCCTCCAGCACAACCCGTGCTCCGTGCCGAGTTGGACCAGATTGTTGTTCCGTGGGGTCTAGTGCTGTGCTGTGGAGACATGCAGTGTCCTTCCAGCAATATGCTGGGCTACTGCTCCTGATGGATTTGCTTGCTATAGAAGTAGGTGATGCTCGTTATTCCCACCTAGCCCAATCTTGTTTTGTTAGGAATGTGTAGGGCAGGCAAGGTACCTTGGTAGAACATTCAGATACTTTCTTGGTACCTCCTCTAGCACAGCAGTGGACTCCCGGCATTGTTGAAATGCTCGAGAGCTGTAGATCAAACAAACACCTATTTAAAAAGAAGCAAAACCACCTCTCATTGTTGATCTAATCTGGAAAATGCCAGTCTTGTCAGCTGAACCAGTAAGGGCTGCAGAAGGTCTCTCATCTGGTGCTGACTTCCTTTGAGGAACCTCTGCTTTTGAGATTTCAGTGATACAGATGTTCTGGCAGCTGAACTTGCGGTGCTTTCCTAGCACTTAAAATGAGGAGGCTGAGGATCTTCTCATGAACAAGAGATAAATGTTGTTTTTTCCTCTGTATAGGAAAAAAAAGATTATAATCTTAATGTTAGGGTACTCTGATCTATAGCAAAGCAGAACTGTCCTAAAGAAAAAAATTGCTCATTGGAAAGGTGTATGGTAACGTGGCCTGTCCCATGGTAGGGGAGTGAAGAGGGGGTCATCCTCCAGCTACCTTTATTTGTTTCAGGTTGTTCGTGTGTGCTGTTTGTGTAAGTCCAGTTGTTTCTGTCCTTCTTTCAGTTCAAACGGCTGCAAGGCAAGCGAAATAGGGGGAGAGAAGAAATCAATTTTGTGGATATCAAGGGTGATGATCAGCTGAGTGGAGCCCAGCAGTGGTTGACCAAATCCTTAACAGAGGAGAAAACCATGAAATCATTCAGCAAGGTATGGACAGGATGAGAGGAGTGCTAACTGGGGTTTTGGAGACCTCTGTTCAGTTCCTGTTTCAACCACAGCTAGAGCTGTTCTAGAGGCTCTGCAGTCACTGCTGTAGGGGGAACAGGGACCCTTGTCTTCTGTGTTGTATAAGTAATTACTCATAAGAGAATAGCAGGGCTTCTCACAACACAGTGCGGGTGGTAGAGACCAGCCAGGAACTGCTTCGGCCTGAGGAAGTCTGCCCACAGCCTTAATGTGAAACAAATGCTCGTTGAGCTGGCTTTGTGCAGGCTCTTGTCTTGTTTTGCTGTCTGGGTCAGCATCTTTCTGGTTTTAACAGTTTACCTGATGTGGTTTTCTAGAAAAAAGGAGATCAGCCCACAGGACAGCAAAGGAGGAAACACCAGATCACGTACCTGATCCATCAGGTGAGTGCCCTCCCTGTAGCGTGGAAACCAACACAGATAGAATTGAGGGAACCTGATGGCATCGCCCCTTTGGCCCTCAGGATTCAGAGCTCCCAGCTTGTTTTTTTGCTCTGCTTCACCCTATCCCTCGCAGCCAGCTCCAGTGCGTGTGTGCTTGTGTTTGGTTATGAGGCTCATTGCCTCCTGTCTAATTCTGCGTGGCTGCAGTGTGGTTGGTAAGCAGCTGCTCAGAGTGACCCACAAAAGAAGCTGTGTTTCAGCATAAATGAAATGCCTGTGCATCCCAATTAATTCAGGCCTCTGTCAAGATAATTGTGCTGGCTCCTGTAACGAGCCTTCTAGCTGAAGCACGCTGTAATCCCCGTCAGCAGGGGCAGAGGAGGGTAAAATACTGCTGACTCAGTGGAGCAGCAGCTCTGATGCTAATCTTCTTGATTTCTGCAGGCGAAGGAAAGGGAACTGGAACTGAAAAACACATGGTCTGAAAATAAGCTCAGTCGACGTCAGACTCAAGCCAAATACGGATTCTAACACCTCCGTCCCATGTTTTGGCTCTTGTCCCAGGTGACTTACTGTGTCAGACCTCTCCTGGCCTTCAGAGACCGGCCGGGCTGGTGTTGAGTGCTGTCTGCTCGGTGGGTGGGAGGATATTGCACTCCCCTGTCAGGAAAAAGGTTTCCTGTGAACCATTCCTGAAACTCCACCTGTAATGGTTCCCCCCTCCCTAACAAACAATAATGTGGAAGGTTCAAATCTGGTCTGTTCTATACAGCCAGCGACAGTCCCAGGGCAGCTGCAGGAGCTGTGCCTGGTGCAAGGCTTGGAGCTGCTGTCCTGTAGGTGCAGGGCTGTGTGTCTGAAGCAGCCTCATCACTGGAACCTGAGGCAGAGTCTCTAAACTTCCATGTCCCACTTTGCTCCTTCCTCAGACTCGCTGTACATCAAGAGTGTCACTTTTTCCTTCTAAAAGACGCTTTCAAGAGCGATCCTGTTTGTTGTTTTTCTTTCAGTTGTTGTTTTTAAATGAGACACGGTCGTGGCTGTTTAATTTTGGCTGAGTAAATCCCGTGCTCCTCTCACACGAACGTGGATTTTTATGTTTTTTTTTTTTTGGTGTGTGTGTATGTGGCCAAGTTATTGTTTTTTGCTCTTGGCTACACCAGCCTGTCCATCTCAAACCACGCTGAGGGGAAGCTCGTTTTTTTTTGTTACAAAGGAGAAGCAGAGTGACAGATCAGAGCTTGGAACAGAAGTGAAAGTACTGCAGTGT
This sequence comes from Gallus gallus, assembly GCF_016699485.2. Lineage (NCBI taxonomy): Eukaryota > Metazoa > Chordata > Aves > Galliformes > Phasianidae > Gallus > Gallus gallus. The sequence goes on from NC_052556.1 coordinate 1,057,566, forward strand.
TGAGTGCAGAAAGCAATGAAGACCTCAGCCAGCACAAGCTGCTGCTGAGAACCTTTGGGTATACCTGATGGTTGTGTGTACATTGCTTCCCTTTTCCCCTTCCTCCTCCCTCTGACCCAAGGCCGACAGTGCTGTAACAATCTGATCTCCACGCTTATTGAACTGAGTATCCCAGTTTCCTGGGAGCAGGCACAATGAAAGCTGCCTACTGTACATTTATTTTTCAGCTTTTTAGCTTGTTTGTATGAATTTTGTTTCCTATAAAGGCATCACATCTGTTTAAGTGTTAACATTACCCTCTGGGCTGGGAAGAGGAGACAGTGAGGAGACAGCCTTAACTTTTTAAAAATTCAATTGATTTTAAGGTATTAGGTCTAGGTGATGTGACTGCAAATCATGTGCAACCTCACCAGCCCGACCCATGCATCCTTAGCCAAATCTCTGTGGCCTCTCTTAGCTCGTTGTTCACCCAGTGTGTGATGCTGAAGGAAGCAGGGAGCTGGTCTGGTTCTTTAACTCACATTCCCGACACTGAGGGTTGTATCTGTTGTAACTGCAGCTAAAACAGCTAATAGTGGTTACTCCATTTAGGAAAAACCCCATGAGGTTGTTTTTCTCCCATTGCCTGTTTAAAAAAAGGAGCCAAGAAAACAAACCCCAATGAAAGAATTTGTTTCTTAGAATATTTAAAAGAAGAAATGTAACTTCTAGTTTAGTTTCCTGGATGTTTTAGTACTTTGCAGAGCCAAGTTTGAGTATCCGAATGACCAAAATAAAGTTACTGTTGAGTAATTTATTCATATCTTATATGTACAGTGAAATCCTCTGACAGGAGATTTGATAAAGGAATAAACTTTTAAATGAACTGAACCACAGCTGTTTGCAGTGTGAGGCGCAAGGTGAGGATGGTGGGTTGGGTTCTGCTGGGCTGCCCAGCTGCTGTTGGGTTCATTGCCCTCTGCTGTGTGTGCAGTGAGGGTCAGGTGTCCCAAATGTGGGGCAGCAGCACCTGGAGGGCTTCTCCCCACTGCAGCTTTGTGGCTCTCAGCTCCTCTGGCTTCATCCTGCCGGTCCCTCCTGGGGACTGAGGGCAGCTTTCAAATCCTTGTGTTTCTTTTTGCCTTTTCAATATGTAATTGCTCATTTTTAACACTAGAGGGGACTTAGGAGGATGGCAATCACGGCTGACTTTTGCTCTGCTTTTAGCCATTTATGAGCAACGACACAAAGGCTTGTGAAAAACGGAAGTGATTTTCTTAGAGATAGAAGCTTAGACCTCTGTTCTTCTTTTCAGTCCTCCTTTTGAAGCTCCAACACACCCAAATTTGGGTCTCTGGCTGCTCTCACACGCTTTTCCCTTCTGTTGTCGCTGTGCATACCAGGACTGATGAGAACCACACTCACTGTCACTGCACACTGGGGGCAGAGTGAGGAAGTGGGGTTGTGCAATGGGGCAGCACTGGCTCAGTCTCTTCCTCGTGTCCTTTTCTGGGGTTTGGTGCTGCTCTGTGCTTGGTGGCTGAGCAAGCAGGTAGAACTCAAGGCATGTGTTGGCAGGACCAGGCTTGTTTGAGCAGCCAGCAAATGCTGCACTGATGGCAACAGGCCTGCCCGAAACCCATCTGGTTCTGCTCTAATAGCCCTTTCCTCCACCCTGATTCTATTCATAGCAATCTCTTTCTGCAAAGATAAATTAAATCTGTTCTTCCCCATCCCCTTTGAACAGGGCTTGGGAACAGGCAACCGTGCCAGGAAAGGCGTGCGAATCCCAATGCAGAGCTGATGGATGCTGCTGGTATGCCTGGGACTGCCTCCAAGGTCCAGGGGTCTCCCTCTGCCCTGCAAGAGCAGAGCAGGCAGACCTTGTGCCAACAAGAGGCTGGGCATTGCCATGGCCCTACCTGTATACCTTAGGGGTGGCCTCTAGGAACCTGCTCGTAAATGTTCTCTGGGGCTGCGGCTTGCTTGGTGCTGCTCATCCTCGGGCTGTACACGGGGTCATCAAACTCCAGTGCTGAGTTCATTGGGACCGGGGGAATCTGCAGGAAGGGAAACTGCTGAGATGATGACTTGGTGCTGGCTGAGGGCTGGGCTGATGGAGGGCAGCCTGGTTCTGCACTCGAGTTTCTGCCCTATGGCACATGCATGGAAACGCACCTCTGGGGCCGGCCGGGGTCGTGTTCTCTGCATGGTGCCTGCAGTGGGAGTCGCTGGCAGCTGCCTTCTGTGGAAGCCCTGGCTTGAGAGGCTGCGGGACAGCTGTCGGCGTGGAAATGTGGGGGCCAGCATGGATCCAGGGCCCCGTGTGCTGCCGCGGGGCGGTGGCTCCTGCCGGGCTGTGGCCACCTCTGCATAGATGTTAGCCTCAGGGTTGGGGCTGGAGCCCCAGCCCATGGCATAGAAGGGAATGGGCTCCACAGGCAGGGCTGTGCCCTCATGGGGCTCTGCGTAAGTGTGGAAGCGCACGAGCTGCTGGTACTTGGCATCAAGCATCTCAACAGGGATGGCTTCATGGTGTGTCTGTGTGGAGGGGCTGTTGGCTTCTGCTCCTTCGCTGCCAGCAGGGCTGCGTGGTCCCTGGGTGGCCACTGAAGAGCTGACCTTGGCAGGGAGTGGCAGGGGGATGCTGGGGGCCTGGAGAGGGAGGGAATGCTGAGGGCAGAGTGGGGATGGGACTGATCCCAATGGACCAGCTGCATCCCCATCCCAGCAACTGGGGCCAACAGCATTCCCACCCCAGCTGCATCCCCATGGACCACCAGCATTCCCACCCCAGCTGCATCCCCATGGACCACCAGCATTCCCACCCCAGCTGCATCCCCATGGACCACCAGCTTCCCTACCCCATCAGCTCCCATCCTTCCATGTGCTCTGACCAGGCTGCCCTGGGAGGCACCTCTGTGCCCCTGGTCTTGTCTTTACCTGCTCAGGGCTACTCTCTGCTGCCTGCCCATCTCCTGGCGCCCGCTTGGCTGTGGTGCTGTATGCTGGGTGGTTTGCTGATGCCTTGCAGGATGGGGAGCTGCTATCTGGGGTGCACATCACTCCACAGGCCTTGTCCTGCAGAGTGCAAAGGGTGATAGGAGGGTGGGGGGCACGAGGCCAGGACTGGCCCAGCCATGATGTTGTGTGGTCCCCAGGGTGGTGGTGTCACTGAAGTGCCAACCCCAGATGAGATGCTTTGATTTCCCTGGCCTGGGTTCCCTGATTTCCCTGGGAAAAGCAGCCCAAGTGAAGCAGGAAAGCTGCTGCTCCTCCCACGTCCTGCTGGGGCTAACGAAGCAGCTAATTGCTGCAATGAGCAGGCATGCTTACCTGTCCCCGTGGCACGGTCAGCAGCTCACCATAGGGTGGGATGGGAATGCGGGCGTAGTGCTGCAGCAGCTCGGCCAGTTCAGGGTGGGCGCTGTGCTCACCTAGGATCACGTAGTGCCCATTGGGCAGCTGGTCCAGCACAAAGTGTCGGCAGCGCTCTCTGCCCCTGCGGGGGAGGACAGAGGGGTTGGTAGTGGCACAGCGTGGGGTTGAGCGTGCCCATACCCCTGACCTGGGCTCCCTCACCTGTAGGACAGCACAAAACCCACTGTGCTCTCGCTGAAGCGCACCAGGAAGCAGCCCAGCGGCTCATCCTGCAGCATCTGCTCCGTGTCCCTGCAAGGAAGGGATCCCAGGGCTTCACCCACCTGTGGGAGCAGCCGATGGGTGTGCGGGACCACCCCTGGGACTCCTTGCTCACCTGCGACTGATGAAGCCGTGGAACCAGGCTGGCAGGTTGCCCGTGGCTCCCAGCCGATGCACTTGCGTCTGCTCAAACCACAGCTTGGTGCGTGCCCGCAGGGATGCTGCAACCTCCCCGGGCTGCGAGCAGCCCTGCAGCACGGGGCAGGGAGCGACGGGCAGCTGGGGCTGGGGGCACTCAGCTGCTCCCTGTCCCCCCCTGCCCCGTGCATCACACTGCTCCACACTCCGGGGCTGCAGCGGGGTCGTGCCATGTCCTGGCTGGATGCTGCGTTCCTTGTCTTCAGCGATGCCTTTGAAGGTGATGAAGAGGGGCTGGGCGTCATCCATGGAGCCACCTGTCCTCAGGTTGCAGAAAGGAGCGGGCTGAGGGTCCCAGCAGCCCCCCATGCTGCCCCATAGGGTGCTGCTCCTTGCTCTTTTTCTTCCTGGTCGCCCTAATGGCGCTGCTAGGAACCCGAAGCTCTGGGAAGAACCAACCCTGTGTGTGACACAGGCTCTGCGTGCACGCAGGGCTCATCTGAGTGCCGCCAACGCTCGGCCAAAGTTAATCCTGAGCAGATGCTCGAGGGGGTGGAAGTGGCCACGCTGTGTCACAGCTCTGAGTCACCGGGACCGGACCAAGCCCGTCCAAACTGGGGTCCTGGAAGGCCGAGAGCGCCCGGCTGGGACCTTAACACAGCACTGAGAGGACCTGGGAGCTGCGTGCACCCATAATGGTCCCACGTCCAAAGAGGCACTAAAAGGAGCAGAGAAGGCCCACCAAAACCTGCTCCCCACATGCCTTTGTTCTCCATCGCCATCCATCATGGGGGCAACCCCTCCATGCCCCTGTTCCACTCTTTGCTTCCCGACCTTTTTGCTCCCACCTCAGCACACAGACCCCTGGGACACCCCCAACCCACTCCCAGCCCTCACCCCTACCTCCACTGGGACCAGGGGGCCGTGGGGTGGGCAGCGCTGGTGCTGCTTGCAGCACGGTGATGGGCAGGAAGCGGCGAGCTGCGCGCCGGGGCCACGTCACGGAACAACGGCGGGGGCTGCGGGTGGCACTGTGGGAGCGTCTCTTTGCCCTCTTTCCCTTCACCCTGAGCACGTTCAGCTGCTGATGGCTGTAAAGCCATGCAAGCATTACCTGGGTGCATGGGGTGCACCTGGCGCTTGCCGTGCCAACAAGGCGCGTTGCAGCTGGGGGTGCAGGGCTGGCTGGGTTCCCTTTTCCCTGCACCCACAAAACCTCTTCGTCCCATCTGCACCCCTGGTTCTTGCACAGAGCCCAACCTGGAGCTGTGCTGGAGCCGGGTTGCAGCCCTGCACTGGAGCTTTGCACACCTGCGGTGGGGACAGAGCACCCCCAGCCCCACGGCGTGGTGTCCCCCCGGCTCTCTCCACCTTAAGAAACCTGTTCCTCCTCTCTGCCCTCACACCCTGCGCCGTTTCCCCTCCGGGCAGCCGGGTTACACTATTTCTATCGGTGGTCAGGCAGGTTTCCTGTTTGCAACCCTGGCGCTCACGGCTGCGGACGGAGCAGCCACGGCCCCAAAGCTACTCCTCGAGGATGTGACCCTACAAGGCCTATCCCAGCCCCTGTGCAGCTGTCCGGGCGCTGCCGGGCGGGGACAGCGTGGGGGGATTTCTCACGAGACCTTGGAAGCAGACGCGCAGCTCTTGGCGTTTCCTGCTGTTTGTTCCCTGAGCCGCTGCCCAGCGGATCCCAAGAATCACAGCAGCTTCTAGGAACCCGGAGCACAGCAGCGGCACGGAGCAGAAGGTGGCACTGTCCCACGAAGGGTCATCATCCTCATCTCCGGAACTGAGAGAGAGGTAAGGGTGCCTTGAGCTGGGGTGCACAGCAAAGCCCTGCGCAGAGGACAACATTGCCTTGAGGACAACGGTGCCGTTGTCAGCGCAAAAGCTGTCTCAGACCCCCCCCCCCCACCCAAGGGCCCCCACAGCTCTGTCACATGTTGGGGACGGTCAGCCGGCTCCAGCCTACGTGGATCCGAGGCTGTGCAGTGCCTGGCGGGGTGCCCGGGGGTGGCACGGGGCTGTCACCATGCAGAGCAGCCATCCATGGGGCTGACGGTGCTGGGAGCGAGCAGAGCGTGGAGGGGGAAGGCTCAGGGTGAGGCTCTGGGCTGGAGACAGCTCTGCTTGGCCATCGATGGGGACAGCCATGCACAAAGCTGCCGGGTCTCGTGCTCCCTCATTGCGTTCCCTTATTGAAGTGTTTTTTCCTGCTGGAGGGGGACTCTGCCTCTTGCATTGGGTGCTACCCCCCAGCGCAGCACACTCGGCCACACGCCCTGCCTCCGTTTCCCTCTTTGCCTGGGAGCTGCGCCATCGGTGTGGTGAGTTTGGGGGGGCTCTTCTTGGCCCTACTGCCCCCCTTCCCATCCCCTCTGTCTGTTTGTCTTTGCAGCAATGGCTGAGGATGGCAGGGCTGCCTCCGATAGCCCCCAGGTGAGAGCAACAGGAGGGCTCCTGGGGGTGCAAACTGGGGGAGGAGGGGCAGGAGACACCGGTGAACCCCCTGCAGCGTGCACCAGGGGAATGTGGTGCCGCCCATGGGGGTCTTTGTTTGGGTGCCCCCCATGGGGCTAAGCTGGCTCTGTGCGCTCCTGCAGGCGGTCGCCCTGCATGCACGCAGTGTGGAGGAGCTGTATGAGCTGCTGGAGACGCTGGGCAGGTGAGTAGGCTGGTGTGGGGTGTGAGGAGTAGTGGCACTACAGCCGTGCCCACCTCCCCATCCCCACCCATGCCCTGGGTTCCCTCGCAGTGGGCACTTTGGAGTGGTGAGGCGGTGCCGGGAGCGCAGCACCGGTGCTTTCTATGCTGCCAAATTTGTGAAGACACGGCGGTGCCGGGGCAGCCGACGGGGCCTGGAGAGGGTGCAGGTGGAGCAGGAGGTGGCCATCCTGCGGGACCTGCAGCACCCCAACATCATGCGGCTGCACGACCTCTTCACCTGCAGAGCTGAGATGGTGCTGGTGCTGGAGCTGTGAGCGGGGTCCTGGGGTTGGGCTGGGGGGGGGATATTGGCATTGTGCGCCCCCCAAATTCCCCCAGCATTGCCCTGCCCTGCAGGATGCGTGGTGGGGAACTCTTTGACTTCATTGCGGAGAAGGAGATGCTGTCGGAGGAGGAGGCCATCGAGTTCCTCGAGCAGATCCTGCTTGGGGTGCAGTACCTTCATGGGCGCCGCATCGCCCACTTTGACCTCAAGGTGCCTGTGCAGGTCCCTGGCTGACCTGGGGTGTCCCCCCCGCCCTATGGCTGCATCCTACTTGGGGGTGGTTCTGGGGTATTTTATTGCCCCCCACCCTCCCCCCTGCAGCCTGAGAACATCATGCTGCAGGAGAAGGACGTCCCCAAGCCCCAGATCAAGATCATTGACTTCGGCCTGGCTCAGAAGCTGGAGGATGGTGTCATCTTCAAGAGCCTCTGCGGGACCCCCCAGTACATCGGTATGGAGCTCCTGGCTGGTCTGGGTGGGCAGTGGGACCCCTGGAGACCCAGCTGTAAGGGGGCAGATGAGAGCTGGGACAGCTTCACTGGGAGGGGGACCTGCGTGATGGGGACATATTGGGGTGCCCGTGTGGTGGTCCCACCTGACATGCCCCCCCTGCTCTGCCTTCACCCCTAGCTCCCGAAGTGATCAACTACGAACCACTGAGCTCCGCCACCGACATGTGGTGAGGAGGGGTCTCAGGGGGACCCACGGTGCCACTGTGGGGACCCCCGGAGGACAGCCCTGACCCCCACTCTCTGTCTTTCAGGAGCATCGGGGTCATCACCTACATCCTGTGAGTAGGGGTGAGGGGAAAATGCAGCTGGGGGAAACTGAGGCACAGGGGGCAGCGTGGCAGGGCCATCTCCGGTGCTCACGCTCCCTCGTGTCCCCGCAGGCTCAGCGGCTTGTCCCCCTTCCAGGGCGAGACGGATGCTGAGACCCTCTCCAACGTCCTGGCGGGCGCCTATGAGTTCGAGGAGCGCTACTTCAGTGACACCTCTGATATGGCCAAGGACTTCATCCAGCAGCTGTTGGTGAAGGAGCCTCAGTGAGTGCCATCCCTGCCTCTGTCCCAGTCCCTGGGAGTCCCTGTCGCCATCCCTGGGGGTCCCCAGACCCCCGCCGTCACAACTCTCTCTGTTGCAGGGAGCGAATGACCGCATCCGAGTGCCTCGTGCACCCCTGGATTAAGGTGAGATAGGAGGGGGAAGCATAGCTGGACTCCCCCGGCTGCCGTGTGCTGAGGGAGTGGGGAGGGGGTGCAGTGATGATGCCACGGCTTTGTCCCTCCAGCCCCTGAGCAGGAAACAGGCAGCAAAGCGGAGCCGCTCCTCCATCAACATGAAAAACTTCCGCAAGTTCAACGCCCGGAGGAAGTGGAAGGTGAAAGGGAGGGACAATGGGGTGAGGGATGGGGGTGGCAGGATGGGGGGGGTCCCACCACCTTTGGGTGCTTGGATGAAGCCATCGTGTTCCACTCCAGGGCTGGCTGCCTTTGGGCAGGGGGTCACTGTGGGCTCTGTGCCCCAGTCCTGCTGTCTGGGGGTGGGAGTGGAGGGGAGACCCCCCCCCTGCCCCACAGACCCCTGCCTTGCTGCTCCCCCAGCTCTCCTACAACATGGTGTCCGCCTGCAACCGGCTGTGCCGCATGCGGCTGCTCTGCAGCCCCAGGACGGAGGGCGAGGAGCTGGTGAGATGCTGGGGGTGCATACCAGATACTGGGGGGCTGTGCCATGAGGTGCCGCTCCCTGGGGGGGGGGGCCACGGTCTTGTCCCCACCCTTCAGCCCCTCTGTGCCCCTCTATGCCCCCAGCGCTGCTGTGAGAGCGACCAGGAGGAGGAGAGCAGCCGCCCTGTGACGCTGCTTCGCCGGCGTAGGAGCAGCTGCTCCTGAGACCCCTCCTGGGGTGGGGACAGCAGAGCGGGGCCATCCCACGAGAGGGACCTCCGGACCCCCCTTTGCCCCCAGCAGATGTGAGCCCCTGGAGCTGCTGCTGCTCCCAGTGCTGCTGTGCTGAGGGCCACCGGGGCAGAGCCAGGGGCAGTGCTGTGCTCCCCAGGTACACCTTCACTTGAGGGCTCTGCCATTCCCTTGGCTCTAATTCGAGAAATAAATGTGCCCCAATCCTTGTATCCTGGGTGCTGAGCAGAGCAGCTTTCTCCCCCTCCTCATCCTCATCCTCCTCTTCCTCTTCCTTTACCTGCTCTTCTTCCTCCTCTTAGCTCCTTTGACCCCTGGGATTGACCCCTCTCTGGGTCTCCCTGGGTGTAGCTGAGCCCTTGAACCCTCTCCTCAATACCCACACCTTCAGAAAGCAAAGCACGGAGCATCATCCTGAGCAACACAGGGCGTGGGGGCATCTCCCACCCCCTGACCCCCTCCAGCCCCACTGCACTTGGGGCCGCCCTGTTTTCTCCCCTCTCTATTTCCCAAACAAGCCCTGGCCCTGGCCCTGGCCCGGCCCCGCACAGTTGTCAGGCTAAATATTTTGTGTGTGGCAGCCGAAAACAAAAGTGAAGGGGCCACGGGGCCACCCCTCTCCCGGCGTGCCTCGGCGCTGGCAAGGAGTGCCCGGCGTGCGGGGCCGGACGTGCGCCTGCCTGCAGCAGCACCGGGCAGGAACGAGACGTGGCCCCACGGGATGGGGGCATTGGGGGTCCTACGGCTGCTGCTTGCCCTGCTGCTCCTCGGCCCCCTCCTGCTGCCCCCGGTGCAGGCCCCCTCTGAAAGTAAGTGGTGGGAAGCGGGGTGAGGGGGATGGGTTTGGGGGTTTTGGAGTTTTTGGCTGAGCGTCCGGGTGAAGCTTTGTGCTTGCTGCCTCAGTTTCCCCTCCGATGCGATGCCCCCGCTGCCGCAATCATCACCTGGCAGCACCAGCACGGCTGTGACCTTTGGGGTTTGGAGCTGGGGAGGAAATGGGGTGGGGGACCCCGTGGTGGGGTCAGGGTGTCGCTTGCTTTCATGGGAAATGGTTCCATGGAGCCACTGCACTCAGCAGTGATGGAAAGTGATGCTTAACTGGGGATGTGACCTGGGGGACAGGCATGGGGTTCTGATGGTCCTGGATCAGGAAGAGCCCCAGGGGCTGACAAGGGGATGGCCCTGGTGGGGTCCCAGTGCTGCCGGCAGAGTGGGGACAGGGGGACCCTCGTGCCTGGGTTTGTCACTGTGCATCTGTCCTTCTCTCTGCCTGCTGCCTCAGTTTCCCCATTGATGGCCCCAAGGAGGCTGGGGAGAAGTGAGGGGGAAATGAGGATGAATCAGCCAGACTCACGCCAAGAGCTGCCCTGGGAACGCTCCTTGCTCTGTCTCTGCCCCTGTGAGGGCACAGGGGACCCCAGAATGCTCTCTACCCACAGCAGGGACCAAGTTGTTCCTGGTCCCCTCTCTCCTCCTGTTCCCCCACTCAGCACAGGGACCGCTGTGACTTTGCCAAGGTCAAGGCTGTGGCAGCACAGGGCTGCGCTCTCAGAGCTGATACTGCATCCTTGGCCCCACAGCAGGATGGAGACACCCATGTCCCGAGGGTACCCCATGGTGCTGGGGGGCGCTCTGTGTACCGCTGCCTCGCTGCACGCTGCTGGGTGCTCCACGCCGTGCTGCCAGTGCTGCTTGGGTGTTTGGGGTACGCGCCGAGCTGGCTGTCTTTGCTATCAGTGTTTACAGTAAATCCCTCTCTGAGTATCACTGAGTTTCTCTCCGTAATAACCAGGAGTCAGGTTTCAGGCTGGGGATGCTGCCGGAGGGGAGCAGAGACAGCAGGAGATGCTCAGCCCCACTGTGCCCCTCACAGCACCCACCCTCACCAGGGTGGAAAACCCCTGGGATGGTGACCCCACAGCCCCATCCCTGCATAGTGTCAAGGGGAGCGATTAGGTGGGAGGATGCTGCATGCTCACCGCTGTTACCCCAGGGACTGCAGCCTCTGTGGGGTTGGCAGAGGGCTATTAAACGGTCCTGGGAAGCTCCCGCAGAGCCAGACCTCGTTAGCATCACAGCAGCTGTGCTGTCCCCCTAGGAGCTGTGGTGCGCCGGCTGCCTGTCACGGCTGCTCTCATCTGCCCCAGCTGCCCACAGCGACCGCAGGCAGCTGACAGGCAGAGCAGGACATTAACCCCTGCCACGCATAGCAGCGGCCCTATCCGGGGGGGGTGGAGGGACCTGTATGGTGGGGGGAAGCTCTGGACCGTTCCATTGCCCCTGGGCCCCTTCTCGCCACCCCAGTCTGCGGCAGCATGGACATCCGCAACGACGTGTCGCAGCTGCAGAAGCTGGAGAACTGCTCCATCATAGAGGGCAACCTGCAGATCCTGCTGATGTTCACCACGGGTGCCGAGGACTTCCGTGGGCTCAGCTTCCCCCGCCTGCTGATGATCACCGAGTACCTGCTGCTCTTCCGTGTCTACGGGCTGGAGAGCCTGAGGGACCTCTTCCCCAACCTCTCGGTCATCCGTGGCACCAACCTCTTCTTCAACTACGCGTTGGTCATCTTTGAGATGCCGCATCTGAGGGAGATTGGGCTGCACAGCCTCGGCCACGTGCTGCGCGGCTCGGTGCGCATCGAGCGCAACCAGGAGCTCTGCCACCTCTCCACCATCGACTGGGGGCTGCTGCTGCCCGACGCCGTGGACAACAGCTACATCGTGGGCAACAAGCTGGCTGAGGAGTGCGCCGATGTCTGCCCGGGTATCCTGGATGTGGAGAAGCCGTGTGCTCAGACTGTCGTCAATGGGCAGTTGGATTACCGCTGCTGGACCTCCAGCTACTGCCAGAAAGGTGGGTGAGGTGATGCGGGGCTGCTCATCCCGGTGCTGGGAGCTGATGTGGGGGCACTGGGAGGCGCTGGGCGGCACTGGGGGGTTCTGGGAGGCACTGGGAGGCACTGGGAGGGCTGAGCTGGGCGCACGTCTGTCCCTGCGTGGGAGCGAGCTGCAGCAGAGTAATTGGATCCGAGCTGTATCATTCTCTGGAGGAGAGGCCAGCTCCCAGCTGCCATGTTTTCCCAGCGGTGAGGTAAATACACGCCCCTCCCGGGCTCGTTTGCAGTAAACAGGAGGGCTGGTAATGAAATATATACTATAAACACAGATCCTTATCTGGGCTGTAACCTCGGCCACTGCCCCAGCACTGGCTGCACCACGTGGCTCCGCTGGGTGGCTGGGGCTTGGCATGGGGTGAGCCTCACCTGTCCATTTGTCCATTTGCCCCTCTGTCCTGACTGTCCGTGCAGCCCTTTATCTGTCCATCCAGCTGTCTGTGCATCCAGCTGTCTGTCAGCCACCTGTCCATCCACCCATGTGACTGGCCATCCCTCCATCCATCGCTCTGTCCAAATACCCCCCAACCAACCCTCCCTCCACCCACCCATCCCTCCACCCATCCTCCATCCATCCATCCCTGCGTCCATCCATCTGCCCACCCACCCATCCCTCTATCCACCCACCCACCCACCCATCCCTCCATCCATCTCTTCACCCATTCATCCCTCCATCTGCCCCTCCATCCCCCCACCCTCTCTCCTTGCCCCCCACACAAGCGGTCTGCCACCGGCCCCCTACCCACCCAAACCATGCAATCCCCTTTTCCCACCGCCAACGTCACCTCCCTGCAGTGTGCCCATGCGGGGCGGGCTCGGCATGCACGGCGTCGGGCGAATGCTGCCATGCTGAGTGCCTGGGGGGCTGCGGGCGGCCCCGTGACAGCCGCTCCTGCGTGGCCTGCCGTCACTTCCACTTCAATGGGCACTGCCTGCCCTCCTGCCCACCCCGCACCTATGAGTACGAGGGCTGGCGCTGCATCACGGCCGAGTACTGTGCCAGCCTGCGCAAGGTCTCTGACAACCCACGCGACGCCTCCAAGTTCGTCATCCACCAGCAGCAGTGCCTCTCTGAGTGCCCCCCCGGCTACACCAGGAATGAAAGCAGGTGGGGACCCCCACCCTGGGGGGTGGCAGTAGAGGGAGGGGGCTCCGTGCCTGGCTTACATTCCAGTCTCTGTCCCTGCAGCATCTTCTGCCACAAGTGTGAAGGTTTGTGCCCCAAAGCGTGCAAGGTTGGCACCAAGACGGTGGACTCGACACGGGCGGCACAGGAGCTGGCAGGCTGCACTCTGGTGGAGGGCAACCTCATCCTCAACATCCGCCGGGGCTGTGAGTGCTGGGAGGGCAGCATGGGGCACAGGGGGGAATTTCCCTTGGAAGAAGAATCAGTGGGTGGGGGTCATTGGGGAGTGAGAGTCCCAAGTGTCAACTCCATCGCTGCACCATGCTCATGCCCATGGGATGTCCCCAGATAATCTGGCCTCGGAGCTGCAGAGCAGCCTGGGCCTCATCGAGACCATCACGGGCTTCCTGAAGATCAAGCACTCCTTCGCCCTTGTGTCCTTGTCCTTCTTCAAGAACCTCAAGCTGATCCGTGGAGACTCCATGGTGGACGGGTGAGGATGGGACATGCTGAGGACACCTGGGTGTGGGGTGCCTGATGGATCCCCATCACCTCCGTCTGCATCTTCCCCAGGAATTACACCCTGTACGTCCTGGACAATCAGAATTTGCAGCAGTTGTGGGACTGGAGCCACCACGTCCTCTCTATCCCTGTGGGCAAGATGTACTTCGCCTTCAACCCCAAGCTTTGCCTGGCTGAGATCTACCACATGGAGGAGGTGACGGGCACCAAGGGGCGGCAGAACAAGGCAGAGATCAACCCACGCACCAACGGGGACCGGGCATCCTGTGAGTGTGGGGATGGGGATGGGGGGACCCGGTGGCACCTTGACTCTCAGCCCTTCTCACACCCCCCCACAGGCAAAACCCAAACCCTGCGCTTCATCTCCAACATCACCGAGTCCGACCGCATCTTCCTCAAGTGGGAGCGGTACCACCCCCCTGAGTACCGAGACCTCCTCAGCTTCATTGTCTACTACAAGGAGTCGTAAGTGATCCTCGTGTCCCCCAGCCTGCAGCATCCTCATGGCATGTCTGGAGCTGCTGGACCCCAGGGGATGGTGAGGCTTGGGGTCTGCTGGGGCCCCCAGCTGATGCCTGGGGGCCGGGTGGTTGTCAGACCTTTCCAGAACGTGTCGGAGTACGTGGGGCAGGACGCATGCGGGGCACAGAGCTGGAATGTGCTGGATGTGGACCTGCCACTCAGCAGCGAGCAGGAGCCGGGGGTGGCCCTGCTCAACCTGCGGCCATGGACGCAATACGCCATCTTCGTCCGTGCCATCACCCTCACCACCGCCGAGGAAGGGCGCAACTACGGGGCGCAGAGTGAGGTGGTCTACATCCGCACCATGCCGGCAGGTATGGGGTGCTGGGGGGGCTTGGGGTGCCCACGGTGGCCTCAGGCTGGGGCTGATGTCCCCACACCTGCCCAGCCCCGACAGTGCCACGGGATGTCATCTCCATGTCCAACTCCTCGTCCCACATCGTGGTGCGCTGGAAGCCACCCACGCAGCGCAATGGCAACATCACCTACTACCTGGTGCTGTGGCAGCAGCTGGCCGAGGACATGGAGCTCTACATCAACGACTACTGCCACAAAGGTGCAGGAGGGCTACCAGGGATGGTGCAGGGATGGGGACATCCCCAGGTTGCTTAGGCACTGGGATGGGGATGGAGATGCAGCACTGCCCATCGCCACCTCCAGGCCTGAAGCTGCCCACCAGCAGTGCAGACACACGTTTCAGCTACGGGGACGGCCCTGAAGTGGAGCAGGATGCAGAGGAGCGCTGCTGCCCCTGCAGCCCCGCTGACGGGCAGCTCCGCATGGAGGGCGAGGCTGAATCCTTCCAGAAGAAGTTCGAGAACTTCCTCCACAACTCCATCATCATCCCCAGGTGCCGGCGCTTTTTGGGTACTGGGTTCGAGGGGTCTCCAAGCATTGCTCTGCCACTGGGAGGGAGTCCCTCGGCTTCTTTAACCCATTTCCCACTGTCTCAGGCCACCTTGGAAGGTGACATCCATCAACAAGTACCCACAGCGGTGAGCTGGGAACAACCCCAAAGCCCTGAGGCTCTCCCCCATCCCATTGCACGTGAGGCCCCCACGCACCCTGACCCCAAACCTCCTCCCATCCCTGCAGGAGCCCAAAGCGCCGCAGAGACCTGGCAGCCGTCACATCCCCCACCGATGCCTCCTCAGTGGAGCCACCACCCCCGAGCCACACTGGAGCCGAACCCAAACCCGACTTCCAGATCTTTGAGGACAAAGTGGTGCGGGACCGCGTGGTGCTGTCGCGGCTGCGGCACTTCACAGAGTACCGCATCGACATCCATGCGTGCAACCACGCTGCGCACACCGTGGGCTGCAGCGCGGCCACTTTCGTCTTCGCCAGGACCATGCCTGAGTGTACGTGCGATGGCTGAAGGGTGCTGGTGCTTCTGGGAGGGGGTCAGCACAGGGCTGGTAGAATCACAAAGTTGTTAAGGTTGGAAAGCAGCGCTGAGATCAATGCCAACCATCAACACATCACCACCGTGCCCGCTAACCACATCCTTTAGTGCCACTTCAACACCTTTCTCCACCCCCTCCCCGGGCAATCTGTTCCAATGCCTTATCGCTCTTTCTGAGAACAGTTTTATCCTAGCATCCGATCTGAACCTCCCCTGGTGCAATGTGAGGCCATCGCCTCTCATCCTGATCCCATCTATGTCCTGCCTAGTGCAAGCTGACAACATTCCTGGCAATGTGACCTGGGAACCAGCCAGCAAGAACAGCGTGCTGTTGCGCTGGCAGGAGCCCCGCAACCCCAATGGGCTCATCCTCAAGTACGAGATCAAATACAGCCGTGAGAGCGAGGTGAGGACCCGGCTCGGCATCCCCCTCCCCAAGACTGGGATGTCCCCACTGCCACCACCCCTTCGTCCCCAGGAGGTCACCACTGTGGTCTGCGTCTCCCGACACCGCTATGCTAAATATGGAGGTGTGCACCTGGCGCTGCTGCAGCCAGGGAATTACTCAGCCAAGGTCCGTGCCACATCACTGGCCGGCAACGGCTCCTGGACAGGACTCGTCAAGTTCTACATCCTGGGACCAGGTACCCGATGGGGGCAAGGAGGATGCCAGTGGGGTTGTGGGGCTGCTGGGCTGGGAGCTGGGAGGCAGGGTGCTGTTGAATGGGGCACCGGGAAATTGGGGGACACTGGTGGGATTTGGGGATCGGGGAGTGCTCCTGGACCTGGACACCGGAAGAAGAAAGAATGCTGCTGAATCAGGAATTTGGGAGATTTGGGGATGCTCCAGGGTGGGAGCAGCATAGGGCATGGAGTGCTGCTGCCCTGGGGAGCAGTGGGCTCTCCATCTCTGCTACAAATGGTCCTACAACACCCTGCCCTACGGACACACTCCT
This sequence comes from Gallus gallus, assembly GCF_016699485.2. Lineage (NCBI taxonomy): Eukaryota > Metazoa > Chordata > Aves > Galliformes > Phasianidae > Gallus > Gallus gallus. Next base: position 1,073,665 of record NC_052556.1, read on the forward strand.
GGCAGCTGAGGAGGAGTCTGGCAGCTTCTACATCCTGCTCACTGTTACGCCTGTGGTCCTCATGGTGCTCATCTCCTGCCTCGCCGTCTTTGTCTTCTTCTACAATAAGAAAAGGTAGTGACCCCTCCAAACCCTGGGGCTGCACTCAGCTGAGCCGGGGCTGGGGAGGTGGCACCGCATCCCTGTCTCTTGTCCCCCTGTCCTCTTTGTCCCCTGACCTCTATGCCATGCCCACCTCTCCATCCTCCCAGGAGCAATGATGGCTACCCCAGCGGGACGCTGTACGCCTCTGTCAACCCTGAGTACTTCAGTGCCTCGGACAGTATGTGGGGATGGGCAGGGGTTCCCGTGGGGTCTGCTGCCCCATTCCCCCGCTTGGGGATGGTGATGGTGGTATTGATGATGGTGATGGTGACATCCCCCCTCCTTGCAGTGTACATCCCCGATGAATGGGAAGTATCACGGGAGAAGATCACGGTGATCCGGGAGCTGGGGCAGGGCTCCTTTGGGATGGTGTATGAGGGGCTAGCAATGGGACTGGTGGCCGAGGGTGAGGAGACCAAGGTGGCCCTGAAGACGGTCAACGAGCTGGCCACCATGCGGGAGCGCATTGAATTCCTCAAGGAGGCCTCCGTCATGAAGGCCTTCAAGTGCCACCACGTGGTAGGTGGCAGCAGGGGGACGTCCCCGGGGATGTGGGGCTGTGGCTGCCCACGTGCTGTTTCCATTCGCTCCCCAGGTCCGTCTGCTTGGTGTTGTGTCCCAGGGCCAGCCAGCCTTGGTCATCATGGAGCTGATGACACGTGGGGACCTGAAGAGCTACCTGCGCTCTCTCAGACCCGACGCCGAGGTGAGGGGCTGCCCAGGCGCCGTGGTGCCCTACAGAGGAGGGGGCACAGACCCCGTCCCCGAGGACGTCCCCCCAAAGCCTCCGCTCTCTGTGCGTGGTGCAGAACAACCCTGGGCTGCCTCCACCCTCGCTCAAGGACATGATCCAGATGGCAGGCGAGATCGCCGACGGCATGGCCTACCTCAACGCCAAGAAGTTTGTGCACCGTGACCTCGCCGCACGCAACTGCATGGTGTCTGAGGACTTCACTGTCAAGATTGGAGGTGGGCAGCCGGAGACGGGTAGGCTTGGGTTGGGTCCCCACGTCCCGGTGCTCACAGCTGCCTATCTTCCTCCTCTTCCTTGTCTTTCTCCTCTTCCTTCTCTTATTCTTTGTCCTCCCCTTCCTCCTTTTCCTCCTCCTTCTTCCTCCTCCACCAGATTTCGGCATGACGCGGGACATCTACGAGACAGATTATTACCGCAAAGGGGGCAAGGGGCTGCTCCCCGTCCGCTGGATGTCCCCCGAGGCCCTCAAGGATGGCATCTTCAACACTCAGTCTGACGTCTGGTGGGTGATGGGGCTGGGGGGAGCCACGTAGGTGAGCCACAACCCACCCCGGGCTGACCTATGGGTGCTGCAGGTCCTTTGGGGTGGTGCTGTGGGAGATCACCACGCTGGCTGAGCAGCCCTACCAGGGCATGTCCAACGAGCAGGTCCTGCACTACGTCATGGACAACGGCGTCCTGGAGCGGCCAGAGAACTGCCCCGACCAACTGTGAGTGGGGGGATCTCTTAGCAGAACTGCTGGGGGTGGGCAATAAGCGCCACCGTGGTCTCTGGTCTGCATGGAGCCCCGGTGAGCCAGCTGCCCTTGAGGTGGCCAGGGGGGGGGACCGGAGACCCCCATACCTACTGTGCACTCTTTGTTTCGCAGCCACGAACTGATGTGTCTGTGCTGGCAGCAGAACCCTCGCCAGCGCCCGTCCTTCGTTCAGCTCCTGGAGAGCATCAAGGAGCACATGGCGCCCGCTTTCCGCACCCTCTCCTTCTTCTACAGCCCCGAGAACCGGCGGCGTGGCTCCAGCGAGCCCTCGGACGGCGAAACGGAGCAGCCCCCCGAGGAGGACGAGCCGCCCGCACCCCCTCTGCCCACCCGCAAGGGCCGAGGCCGGCTCCCCAACGGGACGGGCTGCCTGTGAGCGGGGGCTGCCGCCCTCTGCGGACTCATCCCCCCGCCCCACCGCGGGGCCCTTCGCGTTATTTATTGCTTTTAAGGGAAGGGGGTGTGCTCCGGGGCAGCCGCTGCCCAGCCAACCCCTGCGTTGGGGAGAGGGTAGCAAAGGAGGGGGGGAAAGGGGGCAAAGGGGAGGGGCTGCCCCGTGGGGCACTCCGTTTTTCAGGTGGGGAAACTGAGGCACGGCGCTGCCCTGTAGATTCCCCACAGTCCTGACTGCGGGGTACCGCGTCGGGGCCGCGCCGGCTCCGCTGTCTGCCCTGGGGGAGCAAGGAGAATAAAACAGGACGGAGCTTGGCAGAGCGGTGCTTGCTCTGTGGGGGCACGGGGGGATGGGGGTGGGGTTGGGGGGGGGGACGATGCTCGGGGCTTTCCACCGCCGTCCGCCGGTCCCATCTGCTTCCTGCGCATCCCGCTGCGGCTTTGCCCTGCGGTGCCTGAGCCGGGGGCGTTTCTGGGGAAAAAACGTCAAAGCAGAGGAATTCGCGAGGCGGTGGCGGTCTGACGGGGGACTCGGGCAGGGATGTCTGTCGGGGATGGGGGTCTCGCAGGTCTCTATTCTCCCCCATCCCAGTCCCTTGGTGCACAGAGCTGAGCACCAGGGGACGGATTCAGGCTGAGAATGTGCCAAACTCAGCGCACACATGAGCTCTACTGCTGTAACGCAGGGAGTGGGATGGGGCAGTGGGGGCAGATGGGGATCCGCCAGCTGTGCTCTGATCTCCCCCTCACAAGAGGGTCCCAAGCAGGTGAGACAGCTGGGGACAGGGCAGCTGTGCCACCAGCGTTCCCAGTTCTGCACCCCGATGTAAAGAGGGGGCTTGAGGGGGCTCAGTGCTGTGACATTTAGGGAGAGTGATGGGATAGCTGGGGGAGGGGATGCTCCTGATGGCCCTGAGTGCGGGGGGGTGAAGGCAGTGGGAGATGTCCTCCGCCCCTTGCAAATGGGGGCTCGGGAGCTGCTGGAGCGGGGCGCGGGCGGGGATGGTGCGGGCATTGCGGGCACAGCGAGAGCAGAGTGTGGGCAGGGTGCGGAGTGCGAGCATTGCATGCAGTGTGCGGGCAGAGTGCGGGCCGGGTCTCACTTCTCCCGCCCCACCTGCGGTCCGAGCTCCCATCCCGCACCCTCCCGGTGCCGCCGCACGGTGCGGGGCTGCGGGCAGGGTCGGGGCGGGGGAGCCGCTGGCCCCTCCCCAGGAGGCCGGACTGGGCGCCGCTTTTAACCCGCCGCGCTCGTGCGCTCCGGTGCGGCGGCGAAGTGCGAGGGCGGCGGTCCCGGAGCGGCCCCGGGTCGCGATGCTGCCCGCCTGGCTCCGGCTGTGCCTGGCTGCGCTGCTGCTGCCCCCGGGAGCCGCCGTTCCTCCCGCCTGCCCCGCGCACTGCCGCTGCCCCGCGTCCCACACGCTGCGATGCCGGGAGCCCCTCACCGTGAGCAGCCTCAGCGCCCTGCTGCTGGGAGCCCACCGCCCCACCGACGTGTGAGTGGGGACGGGCAGAGGGACCGCGATGAGATGGGGACGTGGGGGTGGAGTGATACGATGAGGAGATGGAGCAGGGATGGGGATGAGGACGGGACAGGATAGGGTACTGAGGGCAGGACAGGCTGATGAGGATGGAGGTGAGGAAGAGGATGGCAGTGGGCATCAGCAGGGCACGATGATGAGTGAGGGCGGTGGGGCTGGAGGATGTGGTGGTGGCACTGGGATAACGCTGGGCCACTGATGGGGCTGAGGAGCAGGGCTGCCTGGGGGGAGGGGGTTGTTGGGGTGCAAAGGTGGGGGGGATCCCTGCTGTGGACTCACAGGGAGTGAGGGAGGGACTGAGGACAGTTCTTTGCCCCCTCCCATGGGGTGCCAGTAGGGCTGGGGTGCAGCAGGGTCCACAGACAGGGAGTGCCCATGCTGCGGTGGGCAGTGATGGGGTGAAGAGGAGACTGGGCCCTTTGTCCCCACCGTGATGATGCTGTCCTGCTGCCCAAGGCTTGTGGGTTGGGAAGCCCCTATCCCTCTGGATCTGAGAGGGATCCTCTTCCCCAGCATGGGAAGAGCACAATCGTGCTGGCACTCAGCTGGGGCGCAGGAAGGGTTTGGGCACCCACATCACCTGGGTTGGGGCATCTCTCTTCCATTCCCCCCCTGCTGTGTGCTGGGATGAGGAGGGAGCCGGGGTGTGTGGTGACAATTTGGGTGCCACCAGGGTGGCTGTGCTCCTGGGTCCTCACCCTGCTGCACTGCTGCATTGCTGGGGCGGCTGCCGCACACCTCCCTGCCTCAGTTTCTCCGCATGCTGGGAGACGCTGCGCCACAGGCACTGCCAGCTCTTTGTTCACTGCCTGACAGGGTGGGGTGGATGACGATCCCCCAAGAGACCACCTGCCGTCCCTCTGTCAGGTCTCCCTCATCCTCGTCGTGGCCTGGGGCGGGGTGGGCGGAAAACCCCCCACTGGCTCCCAAAGGGGCTTTCCTTAGGAAAAGAAGCAGTGGGGGAACGGTCTGCTTCTCAGTGCCACTGTTGTATCACAGGGCACGGTGGGTGCAGGGAGAGATAGGGACACACGGAGGGGCTTTGGGGGAATGGGGCTGAGGCCGAGCCAACTCGCTCTCTGGGTGGGACTATGGGTTCTGAGTGGGAGCTCGGCTCTGGCCCCAGTGCACCAGCTCAGCCCAGGGGAAACTGAGGCTCAAAGGGGCAGCTTGGCTCTGGCCCTGTCCCCATCCTAGGGCTGCTCCCCCTGCTCTGGCAGTGGTGACCCCAGTGTGGGGGCCTGACCCCCGTCTGCTGCCCTGTTGCCTTCCAGCATCATCGAGAACCAAGCGCTGCTGACATCTCTGACCCGGGATGACACCAGGATGCTGTGGGACCTCAGGCACCTGTGAGCCCCCTGGGGTGGGATGGGGAGGATGGGGACAGGGTTCCCACTGCACGTGCTTAGCCCTTACCTCCCCCAGCACCATCTCCAACTCGGGGCTGCAATACATATCCGACGATGCTTTCCAGGACAACCACAGGCTGAGCCATGTGTGAGTACCCCCCTTCTAGGGCTTGGGTCCCCATCCCTGTGTATGTCCCCCCCCTCAGGGCACTCATCCCCGTGCAGGGTGGCTTTGTCCCCGCACTCAGGGAGGATCGATGCTGTCCCACTGCCCAGCAGCAAAACTCGATCCAGAGGGACCGCGTGGGGCTGTGCTGCTGAATGTGAAACCATCGATCGGGGCTGGAGCCCCCTGGGAGCTCTGTGCAGCGCAGCCCCATGCAGGAGGGGATGCTGGAGAGTGGGGGGGGGGGGGTTGTGGGGAGGGGGAACCTACCCCATGGATCATGGAGGTCCCTGGAAGGGGTGCCCAAAGGCTGGGCTGACAGCCAGCCTGGTGCATGTGCTTCTGCTTGGTCATGGTGTGACAGCTCCGTTCCCAGCATGTGACAGACCCCTGTGTGTGAGGATGATGCAGGATGAGGGGACTTGGGGAAGGGAGGCTGATGGGGTCTGTGCTCGCAGGAATCTCTCCTTCAATGCGTTGACCAGCCTGTCCTGGAAAACCTTCCAGCATCTGCCCCTGCAGGAGCTGTGAGTGCTGTGGGGAGGGGTCAGGGCGTGGGGCATGGCTGGGGATGTGGCTCTGGGGGATGTGGGAGCAGGGGCAGGGCTGGGAATGCACCCATGGCTGTGGCAGCGCTCATACAGACCTAGCTGCAGATGTGCAGCTCCGACAGCCCTGAGTGTGCACAGCAGGAATGGGAATAGGGACAGGGATGGGGACAGCACAGCACATACAGCAAGACACCTGCGCAGCATGCAGCCCCAGCTGCAGCCATCCACCCTGGGCATCCCAGGATTGGTGCAGCCGGGGATGCACTGCATGCAGCTCGTGTCCTCTCCCCATCTCAGCATCCTGGAAGGAAACCCCTTCAATTGCTCCTGTGGGATCCGCTGGCTGCAGCTGTGGCAGAACGGGAGCCGTGCTGAGCTGGGCAACCAGTCGCTGCTCTGCTGGGAGGGCAGCATGCTTGTTGCCCTGGACAGCCACCCCCTGCACGACTGTGGTATGTGGCAAAGGGAGATCCGACCCCAACAGGGTCCCAGCCCTGAGCCCACTGAGGGTGGGGACAGTGTGGGAAAAGCTCATCTCTCATTGGCAGAGCCCCCCACTGCCCGCATTGAGCACCCCGATGTGGTGCTGCGCCAAGGGGACAGCGTCAACCTCACCTGCCACATCTGGGGTGAGCCATCAGCCACCGGGGAGTGGGTGCTCCCTCACGTGGGATCAGAGCCATCTGTCACCAAGGCAAGGCTTGGGGCACGGCGGGGACCTTCCAGGCGCACCGTCCCCCTGCAGCATCCCCTCGGTACAGGATGTGCTCACCCCATCCCGGTGCTCCCTGCAGCTCTCGGAGTGGGAGCTTGTCCTGGAGATCAACAACATCTCCTCCAGCCTCAACCACAAGGATCTCACATGCCGGGCAGAGAATGCAGTGGGGCTGGCAGAGGACAGCGTGATGCTGAATGTCACCTGTAAGCTACCCATGGGATGTGGTGGTGGTGGGGCGAGGGGTGGCTTTGGGGTCGCATGTTTGGGGACGTATGTTTGGGACCACAGGCAGCTCTGTCCCCACAGTCCCGCCGGTGATCCTGCTCCTCTCTGAGGCCATCCCGCAGCACTTCTGGTGCATCCCCTTCTCGGTGGACAGCAACCCAACGCCCAGAATCCTTTGGCTCTTCAATGGCTCGATGCTGCCTGAGGGGCCCTACATCCACACACGCATTGTGGAGTATGAGCCCAACTCCACCGTACTGCACGGCTGCCTCCAGCTCAACCGCCCCACACACGTCAACAACGGCAACTACACCCTCGTGGTGCAGAACCCCCTGGGCAGAGCCACCCGCAGCATCCAGGGCCGCTTCATGGATAACCCTTTCAGCTTCAGCCCCGAGGAGCCCATCCCCGGTGCGTCACAGTGGGGCTGAAGGAGATGTGCTGCCCCGGTCCTGACACTGGGGCACCAAACCCTCTGTTCCCACCCTGCCCAAAGGTTCTGTGCCCCCACGTGCCTCAGTTTCCCCAAGGAGTGGGAAGGAGACGTGGGACTCTCTCATGGGGGGGAGGTGGTTAACGTGTGCTCTCTCCCTTTTCCATGCTGCACAGTGTCCATATCTCCACTGGGTGAGTGCTGGGGCACGCCGCTCCCCCTGCTCTGACCCCCCCCCCAGCTGTGGTGACTGGGGCTTGCCCCATGATGAGGATGCAGTGATTGTGCAGGAGTGAGGATGCGACCCCACCCCACGCCCACCCTATGCCCTCTCCCCACACAGGCACAAGGAACAGCTCTCTGGAGGGTCCTGTGGAGACAGCGGACGAGCACACATTTGGGGTGAGGGCTCGGCTGGGATGGAGTGCTCTGTGATTTGGGGTAGGGGACACAAGGACACCTATGGGAAAGCAGAGCAGTCCTTAAAGTGAAGGCAAACCGGAGGCAAGGCGAGGTGGGATGGGATAGGATGAAGGCAGCCTCCTGCCCCCCCCCCCCCGTGCCTCAGTTTCCCCCACTAGATTTGCGACCACCTGCAGTGCCAGGGCTGGGAGAAGGGTGCTGTCCTTGGCTTTGCACCAGGACCCCAACCCCATCCCCACCATTCCTTCTGTCCCCAGGTCTCCGTGGCCGTGGCTTTGGCTGTCTTCGCCTCCCTCTTCCTCTCTGTCATGCTCATTGCGCTCAACAAGTGCGGGCACCGCTCCAAGTTCGGCATTAACCGTGAGTCCCCTCTTCCTGCACCGGGTGGGGGCACAGCCGTGGGGCAACGGTCCCCATGGGTCCCCATTGCCTGGCACCCCCTGGGGCACTGGGTGGCGGTGGGGCCCCGCCGGGGCCAGGCAGTGCGGGCAGCAGCTGCTAATTCACTCCTGGAATGGATTCAGCCTGCAAATGGGTTTGATCGCGCTGGCTTCCCCCGGGGCTGGGGGGGGGGGGGGATGCTCGGCAGCACCTGGCACTACTGCACAGAGCACCCCTCACCCCTCTGTGATGGCCCCGTCCGTGTGCCCCCGTCCCTGCAGGATCAGCCGTGCTGGCCCAGGAGGATGACCTGGCCATGTCACTGCACTTCATGAACCTGGGCAGCAGCCCCGTGTCCTCCACAGAGAGCAAGCTGGACGGGCTGAAGAGCAACTTCATCGAGAACCCGCAGTACTTCTGCAACGCCTGTAAGGCTGGGGGAGGGCAGCATCCCCCACTGCTCCCCAGTGTCCTCCTGGGGCGGGGGCTCGGGGCTGATGGGTGCGGGTCCCCCAGGTGTGCACCACGTGCAGCGCCGCGACATTGTGCTCAAGTGGGAGCTGGGAGAGGGCGCCTTTGGGAAGGTCTTCCTGGCCGAGTGTTCCCACCTCCTCCCGGAGCAGGAGAAGACATTGGTGGCTGTGAAGGTGAGGGGTTGGGGATGGGGGTCCTGGGCTGGTTGGTGCCCGGTTAATGCCGCGTGCCCGCAGGCGCTGAAGGAGGTGACGGAGAGCGCGCGGCTCGACTTCCAGCGGGAAGCAGAGCTGCTGACGGTGCTGCAGCACGAACACATCGTCAAGTTCTACGGCGTGTGCACCGAGGGTGAGCCCCTCATCATGGTCTTCGAGTACATGAAGCATGGAGACCTCAACCGCTTCCTCAGGTGGGCCCGGCCCCGCGCCCCCTCCCCGCTCCATCAGCGCAGCTCAGACAGCCGCTCTGCGCTCGCTGCTAATGCAGCCCTCCTTGCAATATTGATTAGATTAGCTGTCTGAGAGGCTTAAATAGAGAGAGATTGGCCATCAGCTGGAATAAGCAGAGACTTTTCGATTGGCCCCCCAGGTATTGCTGATAGACGGGGGGGCTGCCAGAGGCATCGCTTTAGTGGCCACGCGATGAGCTCTGAGACGTGGCTTTTATGATTATTGTTATGGGACTTGGCATTAATGGTTCTGCCGAGCAGAGCCCCCTGCTCCCGGCCCGGCCTCCCTGGCCCGGCTGTCAGCAGTGCTGGGCATCAAAGCAGCGTGCAGCCCCCGGCCCGCTCGCACCCTGGCTCTGTGCACGCCTGCTGCTTTCACACCTCCTGGCACCCAGTGATGCACAACCCTCCCAGCTCAGCACTGCTGATGTGTGCACAGCATTCCCAGCACGTGCATGCATGGGATTCCTTGCTGTGGGTGCTCTCATGTGTGCACTAGCCCTGTATGCATGCGTGTGTGTGTGTGAGCATGCTCCCTCTGCACGTGTGCACTCTTATGCCTCGTTTCCCCTGCATGTATACACATGCATGTTGATCTGTGTGTTCTTCAGCAGGCGTGCACACTCATGCATGGCTTTCCTTGGCATGGCTGCACACTCTCCCAGCATGCACACAGCCCGCTCTGTCCTGGGCTTACACACGTGTGCACACACATGTATACATTCTTGTGGGCATGCACACACACATGCACTCCCCTCCCCACCATGCGTGTACACACACGTACTGCACCTTGCATGGCTGCACACATGCATGCATATACTTTCCCTGCGTGCACACACGTTTCCCAGCATATGTGCAAACACACGCACAGCGCTCCCAGGCACAAATGCACACGCCTGCACCCCTTTTCCCTGCACACTTACACACACTGAGCACCCTCTGCCCTCCCAGGTCCCACGGGCCAGATGCCAAGATCCTGGACCAAGGGCAGGGGCAGCCCTGCGGGCAGCTGACACTGAGCCACATGCTGCAGATCGCCACGCAGATCGCCTCAGGGATGGTTTACCTGGCATCCCTGCACTTCGTGCACCGTGACCTGGCCACACGCAACTGCCTGGTGGGCCACGACCTGGTGGTGAAGATTGGGGACTTCGGCATGTCCCGTGATATCTACAGCACCGACTACTACCGGGTGAGCTCCGCACCCTCCCTGCCTCAAATTGCCACTTCATCCGCTGCCCCTTCCCCAGCCCCATCTGTATTTAATGGTGCTGCCGAGCGCTCGGCAGGGGTTTGGGAAGGGGAAGGCAGGGGGGGGGTCCACGCTGATGGTTCTGCTCTGTGCAGGTGGGCGGTCGGACCATGCTGCCCATCCGCTGGATGCCCCCTGAGAGCATCCTGTACCGCAAGTTCACCACTGAGAGTGACATCTGGAGCTTCGGCGTGGTGCTGTGGGAGATCTTCACCTATGGGAAGCAGCCCTGGTACCAACTCTCCAACACTGAGGTGGGCTCAATGTGGGGTCTGTGTGTCGGCTGAGCATGGAGCTGGGCTTGGCACCATGTCCGCATGTGGGATGGGGGAAAGCGAGGGACCGCCATGCTCGGTGGGGTCTGGGTGGGGGCTGTGGGCTCCATGTCCCCCTGCTCCCACAGGCCATCGAGTGCATCACGCAGGGCCGGGAGCTGGAGCGGCCCCGCACGTGTCCCTCCGAGGTGTATGATATCATGCAGAGCTGCTGGCAGAGAGAGCCGCAGCAGCGCCAGCGCATCCAGGACATCCACAGCCGCCTGCAGGCCCTGGTCAAGACCCCTCCCATCTACCTGGACATCCTGGGCTGAGAGGGAACCCCATCATCCTCAAGCTGGCCGGAGCGCTCTGGCACCGCTCTCTCTGTTCCCCTACCCTGGACTGATGCCCTGACGCTGGAGAGGTCTTAAACCCTGTTTGTCACAGCGAGCCTCCTGGGGGGCTGTAGGGCTGGAGCTGTGCCCGTGGGGGGGCTGTGGCTGTGGCATTTCCCCACTGTGGGTTTGTCCCTGGAGGGAGACAACCGGGACCCCCAGCCCCACGGGGATCACTTGGCTGCTCAGTGCCATGGCTGCTCCATCCCTCCCCATCCCAGTGCCCAGCTGTGTGGATGCCCCGCGTGCTCTCCCACTCTGCGGTGATCCTGGTTGGTAATAAAATTCTCCACCTCTCTGCTGCGCTGCCAGCTGGCTGCCCATGGAGTGACTGCTGGGTGCCAGGGAGAGGGAGGTGCTCTGAGGAGAAAGAAGGGCTTTTTGGGGGCAGGGGAAGGGGAGCAGAGGGGACGTGGTGGCATGGGGAAGGCTCGTCCCCCTTGGGTGAGGTGTGGGTTGGCGGTGCTGCGGGATGGGTTTGGGTTAGGAGAGGAGTAAAGATGTGCAAAGCCAACGTGCAGGTGAGGGGGATGCTGTCCCCAGCCCAGAGAGGGACATGGGGACACTTCAGGGACCTTCTGGCTGGCCTGTGCACAGCGGGGAGGTCCCTGTGCCAGAGGTGTGGGGTGGGGGGACCCTTTGAGCACAAAGGGATGAAGAAGCCAAACCCTCAAACAAAGGGCAAAGCCCTCCCTTCCCCACGCACCGTCACCGGAGCCATGGGGTTATCAAATGCCCTGTAGCGTCCACTTAATCATCCTTCCCAGGGCTCTCCGGCCGCCTTGGTAATGTTTGAGACCTGGATCTGACTGTAATGGAGCAGAATTGATTTCATCTGGCTAATTAGGCAGCGCAGGCTGGGCCCTGGCAGCTCCTTTGTTACCCACAGTGACCTGAGATAAGGAGAAGGAAGAGGAGACCTGGGGAAACTGAGGCACAGTGCATCGCTGTGCCATGGAGCAGTGCTGTGCCACAGTGCCTTGCTGGGGTGCTGTACTGTGCTGGATGGCTGGGGCAGCACGCAACACAGCAGGAGCAGTAGGAAGCCAGAGCCATCCCCAGCATCCCTGGCACGTAACCCAGCCCTTGCAATGCCCTCCCTGCAGAGGGCACAGCTCTGGCTGCCAGCCCAGGGGTGGGATGTGTTGGCCAACAAAATGGGTGGCACCCAATGCCAACCCTGAATGAATGGGGAAACTGAGGCAATGAGCCTCGGGGCTGCCATGCAGGGATGCAAACAGCTGCTTTGCAGTGGGGCTGTGGCTCCTGTCCCCTTGTTCAGCCCCAGAGCTCTGCTGGAACTTGGTGGGGGGGGGGGGGGGCAAGTGGTGCCCCACATGCAGCCCTCATTCATGAGGTGGTGGCAGTGTCCCCACTCATGCATGACCAGAGGAGAGTGCCCTCCTTCCTTGGGGTTCTCTAATCTCTGCCTGCGCTGATTTATGGGCTTTTCCCTCTTATCTAATTTGAGGAAGGAACAAGATTACAACTGTGAGCTTTTCCAGCACCGCGCTGCAAATTGCCTCTTCGGTCAATACTGTTCCTGCAGAGGGGAAGCGGCGGCCACGCGCTGTCCAAGCACTGGAAAAGAACCGAACTGCCCCAATAAGGAGCTGAGCATGGCACTATGGGAGCACCACGTGCATGGGGGGGACCTGGTGTGGGTTTCCCCAAGGCTGTGCCTCGGTTTCCCTGCGAGGCGGAGAAGGAAGGGTTAAGCCCCGCTCCCAGAAGCGTGCAGCTCTGATTGATTTATCCCCACCCCACAGTTTCTCCATTTCAGCTGCTCCGAGGGGAGCAGTAATGGACTCTGGCAATGAGGTAATTAACGGCTCTGCTCCTTGGAAAAGTTCCTTTCTTAGCAGCACAGCAGCCGAGCTGGGGACAGGGCTCTGCCGGGGTCCCAGACCTCATCCTGCATTCAATGGGGCTGCAAAGGGATTTTTCATGGTGTGGCCTCACCCTACCTGGAGTCGGGGTACCTCTGGTGCTGCTCATAGAGCTGGCTCTGCTCCCACCTCAGACAGAGCTGCAGTGCCAGGGATGCCCTTGTGGGGTACCCCACAGGGATGGGGCAGGAAGAGGCCCCAGGGGCTGCTTGGTTGCAGGGACTGCGTGTGGGATCACCCAGTTGGGGGTTTCCCACTTTGGGGGGACCATGTGGTGGTGGTGACGGATGTGGGGCTGCAGCTGCATCCCGGCGCCGTGGGTCCTGGGGCGGATGAGCACCGACCGGACCCTGTGTGTCTCCTAAGTGCACGTGTGGGCCCGGTTCCCCCCGACCGTGAGGTCTCAGGGGGGCTGCAGAGGCATCTCGACACTAATGAGGCGCAGCTGAAGTGCTGCTGAAGTGTCCCAGAGCAGCATTTCCCGGTGACCACAGGGATGCCTTATTTAAGAGCAGCAGAGGGGGGTCAGTTCTGCCCGGTTCCCAGCTCCGGTGTCCCCATTCTGGTCCCATTGTCCCCAACTTGCAACCTTTGTGCCCTCATCCTCAGTGCTCTGCTCCAGGTGGAGCCATTTGGGGCAGCCCCCGTGGCTGCGGGTGGGCTGCATCCTAATGGAGCCCGAGTGGGCGCGGGGGGGTTGGGGAGGAGGAGGGAAGCAACAAAGCCACGCTGGGACGTGAAAATCGTTATGAGTGATTAGAGCTATTACTGTAACGAGGAGAGGCAATTAATGGCGTCTTGACATCAGTTGAGGCCAGCTAATGTACGCACTTGCTGGGAGAGGGGAGAGGCCGGGTATGGGGAGGGGGCAATGCTTGGGGCTGAGCGTGGGGACCCCAGCAAAGGGCTGCTGTGTAGGGATGGGATGTGGGTGGGGAGCCCAGGTTGCAGGGTGATACATGGGCAGAGAGCATGGGATGTTGGGGGGGCCGAGGGGGAGTTGTGTGATGGGGTATCCCGTGATGTAGAAATGACGTGTGGCTGGGATGCAGGCGCATGCCTGGGGTGCAGGGATGCAGCATGGCTAAGAGAGCCAAAATTTGGGATGCCCAAGAAGGGAAAATGCATGTCTGGGGTACCGGGGCAGTGCACGGCTTGGGAACCCACACTGATGGGTGATGCATGGCCTGGATCCCAAGGTGATGCATGCTGAGGATGCCAGCACAACGTGTGCCCGCGCTGCAGGGCTGAGGCACTGCCGGGAATAGAATCCCAGGGCGTGGGGATGACGTTCGGCGAGGATCCTGGGCTGCAAAGATGCCGCAACACGGGGATGCTGCGTGGCCGGGATGAGACCGCAACGCGCTCCGGTACCGCGCCGAGGCGCGCTCTGCTCCCAGCCCGGCTCTGCTCGCAGCCGCCGCCAGATGCTGCTGTTCGGCCGGGGGACGCCGCTGCTCGCAGACCCCGAAGCTCGACCCGACCGGACCCGATCCGACCGCACCGCGGGGATCTCCCGGGTCCGCCCGGGATGCGGAGCCGCTCCCGCCCCGCTCCGCAAAGCCACCGGGACCGGACCTACACGGGGTGTCCCCACGGCGCCGCTTCGGGCCCCGGTGATGTTTTTGTTCCAAACCTGTTGGTTTCTGGCCAGCAAAGTTAAAAAAAAAAAAAAGTGCTTTTTTTTTCGGTTTTTTTTTTTTTTCCCCTTTTCCGTAGTTGTCTCTGAGTCCAAACTTCCTGACAGCGGCTCCGGGCCCTCCCTCTGCTTCCGACGGCCGCGCTGAGCCTCCACCGCGCAGAGTTCGGACAGCACCGGCCCCGTCACGTCCTATCCGATCCCGGCCCGGCCCGGCCCGGCCAGGTGAGGGTCCCGGTGAGCGCGGCCCGGGGGTTGGAGTCCGACTGGGGCGGCCAAAGGGGGTCCTGGTCCCGTGGGGGGGCTCTGGGGTGCCCTAGGGACGGTGGTGTGGGAATGGCAGGGGGAGTGTGGGATGGAGCGGTAGCGCTGCGGTGACCCCGGAGCTGACACTGACCCTAAACGGACTCAGTCCCCATCCCCGCAGTGTCCCCAGCCCTGTCCCCGTCCCTGCAGCGTCCCCACGATGCTCACAGCCCTGAAGGAAACACGTCAGCCCGCGGGGTAGGAAACACCAGGGCAGAGATAGTGGCTGCGTGACCCTTCCCGGGCTCTGTGTCTCCAGTGGGGACGGCGCAGGAGCCCCATCCCTGTCCTCAGCCCCATCTTCCCACGCTGCACAATGTGGGGCTGCGGGTTCCAGCGCCTGCGGGCAGTGCTCTCCGACCTGTGTCACACAGGGAGGAAAAAGACAAGGAGCTCGTTGGGGGGGAGGGGGGAGGAGGGGTGAGGATAATCGTCCCCACCCCTTGGGGATTTCCCCTCCCTTCCTCCTGCCTGGTTCAAAGCAGGAGGATGTGGGTCACTGGGATGCGACCACCCCAGGGTGAGGGCGATGTGGGGCTGAGGCACGTCGGTGCCACCCTGTCGCTGTCCCCAGATGGGATTGGAGCTCCCAAGGATGGGGACACACCATTCCCTGCTCCGGAGAGGGTCTGTTGGGGGTCCATGCGGCAGTACAGGAGCAGCTCCTGGGGGTCTCTGTGGTGCCCCCAGGACAATGCTGGGTATCCCGGCCCCCACATCCCAATGAGCACCAGATGGGGCCGTGTTTTGATGACTCCTCGCTTTTCCTGCCAGCATCTCTGAGCGGTTCCTGTTGTTCTCAGCAGCTCTGGGGCCCCGGCCCCCCTCAGCGCGTGGGTTTGCTGGAGTGGGGATGGGGCCGTGGGGAGGACTCAGGGGTCCCGAACTGGGGAGGAGAGCTTTAGGGCGGGAGGCTGAGAAGCGGGTGAGCAATTATTCACCCTGGAAACGGCCGCTGGGACCTGAAGGGAAATGGGGGAAACTCTCTGACTAAACACTTTTTCCAGCAGAAAAAAATGGCACCGCTTTGGGACAAGGAAGGGTTGCTCTGGTGGGGTCACCCCCCACCTCTCACTGTGCTGTTGTACGGAGGCAGAACAGTACCATAGGGAGGAGAAGAAGAAGGAGGAGGAGGAGGAGGGTGGCATTGGGGGTGGCACCTCGGAGTGTCCCCAGGCATCGAGGAAACAGCCGTGAATCCACGAATCCAGCTGCGAGGGGCAGGAAACCTCTGCTTCCTCCTGCAGCACATGTGTGCATACCGGAGAGCTGCAGCCATCCCCCAAAAACATAGGGCTGCGTGCTCGGGACACGCTGTGCTGCTCAGGGACACTGGGATGGGGTCCTGGTGCCAAATAGGGATGGCTCATGGGTCCCCGCCATCCTCTCCCGCTGGGTCTTGCAGAAGCCCCAATGCACCCTGAAATGCTGCAGTGCGTGGCCCCGTTTGGAGCTGGCTGTGCTCCCAGCGCCCGTCCTGCGCTCGGTTGAGCAAGAGCCCGGCGGATCCAGGAAACGCGGCGGCAAATAAATACTAAAAGCATTGAAACGGGGCCATGCAGGGAGGCTGCCAGGGCCTGGGGGTTAACTCCTTCCCATCCCCACGTCCCTGAGATGGGGCTGCGGATCCGAAGGGCAGGGAGATGCCAGGATGCATTCCCTGCTGTCCCCCAGCGCCCCACGTTCGGTCCTGGGACAGTTCAGCCCGGTGGCCCCGGTGCAAAGTGATGTCAACCAATGCCCTGCATCCAGCACTGGGGATGGGTCAGCCCGATGTCCCCAGCTTCCCCTCATTGCTCCATATCCATCCCCAGGGACAGATCACCCCGGTGCCATCCAGTGCCCCAATCCATGGGCTGCCCCCAGTGCTGTGCGAGAGGAGCCATTCCCAGGATGGGGTCTTTGGAGCCCACCTCAGGAGCAGCTGTACAGTAGGGCTGAGTGATACCCAGGCAGGGGGAGATGCACAGCGCCGTGGGGCAGGATGGGCGCAGCTCCATGGCCTCAGCACTTCTATCTGTCTGTGGGGCCCACACAGCACCGCGGCCACCCGTGTGGCTGTGCCTCAGTTTCCCTTTGGCAGCCAGGCTGGGTTGGAGCCGTTCCCCGGCACGCAGGAATGCAGACCCAGCCCTGCGGGAAGGCCGGGGGTGGTGGGTGGGGAATGGAAGAGCAGTGTGTGTGAGTCTGGCTTGGTGCTTCCATGCAGGATGGTGCTGAGGACTGTGGCACTGGCACTGCATGCCTGCCTCCTGGCTGCCCTCCACCCCAGCGACCCCAACGTCTGCAGCTACTGGGAGAGGTAGGAGCTGTGCTGGGGGCACTGGGATGGGGTCACCTATGGGACCACCCACCACCCCATGCCCTCTCCCCCAACAGTTTTACAGTAGCAGTGAAGGAGTCATACGCCAAACCCCACATTGTGACCTCCACCGAGCCCTGCACTGGGACACCAGGATTGCCACAGTCCTGCCCGCAGCAAAGGTGAGAATTGAGCCAAGATCCCAGCAAAGTCCCCCCCCCCAACCCACCCCACTGCACAGAGCATCCTGGTGCCCAGCGCAATGCCCCCCTGCCCTGCCGTAGGGCTGTCCCATGGCCAATGGAGTGATGTCCCATACAGCTAATGGGGGCTGACCCATTGGGTGGCGCCCCATGAATGAGGGGGGAGCTCACATAGGGGTGTCCTCCCCCACCTCACCCTCACGGCTCTGTTTTTGGCACAGGGTCGTGTACCGCACGGAGTACCGACAGGCGGTGCGCACCGACTACCGCCGGCGCTACCAGTGCTGCCTGGGCTACTATGAGAGCAGGGACGCCTGCGTCCGTGAGTGGGGTCGGTGGGGGGCGAGGGGGGGTCCTGGGCTGTCCACTGCTCACCTTCCAGCTGTGTGCCTGCAGCGCGCTGCACCCAGGAGTGCGTCCACGGGCGGTGCGTGGCCCCCGAGCGTTGCCAGTGTGAGCCGGGCTGGAGGGGACACGACTGCTCCAGCGGTGAGTGGGGAGGGGACAGAGGGACCCCCGGGTTGGGGGGATGGAGTGGGGCTGTGAGGTTTCGTGGGGGTCTGTGGTGAGATGTTCTGGGGGTGAACAGGGAATGAGATGAGATTGGGATGGGGTTGGAGTTAGGGAGGGGATGTGGGCATTGATAGGGATGCTGCAATGAGATGTCCTGGGGGTGAACAGGGAAAGGGAAAGGAATGAGAGGAGATGAGGGTGGGGTCAGAGTTGGGGATGGGATGGGGACAGCGATGGGGATGGATGGAGCTGGGGATGGAAGTGGGCTGGGGATGGGCTGGAGATGGGCTTGGGATGCAGGTGGTGATGGAGATGAAGATAGGGATGTGACTGGGACTGGGCCCTGGGACACAGCGGTGTTCTCACTTGCACAGCGTGTGATGAGCGTTTGTGGGGCAAGAACTGCGAGCACCACTGTGACTGCCACCACGGGGCCCCCTGCAATCCCCTGAGTGGGGTCTGTGCCTGCCCCCCTGGCTTCACCCCCCCACTGTGCCACCAGCCCTGCCCGCCCGGCTCCTACGGCCCCGACTGCCGCCTGCACTGCCCATGCCACCACGGGGCCCCCTGCAACGCCTCCACTGGTGCCTGCCTCTGCCCCCCAGGACTTGCTGGCCCACTGTAAGTGAGGGTCCCTCTACGGGTGCCCGAAGGAGAGGGGGTCCTGTCTGCTCACTGCTCGCTTTCCCCGCAGCTGTGAGGTGCTGTGCCCCGAGGGGACACCGTGCGGCACCCACTGCCCCTGCCAGAATGGGGGTATCTGCCACCCCCCCGGCTCCAGCACCTGCGTCTGCCCCCATGGATGGATGGTAGGTGGGACGTGACCCCTCCTCTCCATGGTGTGGGGTTCCCTCTGGCCCTACTGACTGCACCACTCTGTGGCAGGGGGACATCTGCTCCATACCGTGCCCCCCCGGGCGCTTCGGCCCCAGCTGCCAGGGGGAGTGCCGCTGCCACAACGGGGGTCGCTGTGATCCCCTGGGGGGGCAGTGCCGGTGTGCGCCCGGCTTCACCGGAGAGCAGTGAGTGGGGATGGGGCACGGGAGGCAGGGGGCTGGGGGAGATGGGGAGTGGGGCATGGGGAGGTGGGGGAATGAGGAATGGGGGGCATGGAGTGGAGGCACCAGGGGGGTGGGGACACGGGTGACATGGGGATGGGGCACCCAGGGGGATGGAGTGGCAGCAGCAGATGCAGAGGGTACACAGGGATGGGGTACACAGGGGATGGGGTCGCCAAGCCCTGACGCTGCTGGAGTGGAACCTGGATGCAGCCTGGCATGCAACGAGCTTCACGGTCTCAGCTTGGGTCAGGGAGGGAGGCTCTGGGTGCCACCCTGGGGCCGTGTCACCCTCTGTGTCCCCGTACAGGTGCCGGGAGAGGTGCCCGGTGGGGAGGTACGGGCAGGACTGCCAGGAGAGCTGTGACTGTGCCAACGGGGGACAGTGCTTCCACGTGGATGGTGCGTGCCTGTGCGAGGCTGGCTTTCAGGGCAGCCGCTGCGAGGAGCCCCGCTGTCTTCCCGGCCTCTACGGCATCCAGTGTCAGAGCCGCTGCCTCTGTCACCCCCAGCACAGCCAGAGGTAGGCGATATACCCTCCCTTTGTGCCCCGCATCATTCGCAGAGCCCTCTCCCGGTGCACCCAGCGCCTGGACTGCAAGCTCTGGGTGCTGAGTGGGTGCCCCCAGCTGCCACCCGCTGCTCGGCGAGTGCTCATGTCGTCCCGGCTGGGCCGGGCTCTTCTGCAACGAGAGCTGCCCCCCCGGCTCCTTCGGGGCTGGCTGCCTGCAGCTCTGCCTCTGCCTCAACGGGGGCACCTGCGATGGGACCACCGGGCGCTGCCACTGCCCTCCTGGTTACACGGTGAGTCCTCGAGCTGCCCCCACTGCAGGGATATGGGGAGGGCACAGGGAGCAGTGGTGGGGGACATGGGTGTCAGGAGATCCTTGGGGAGGACACCCTCAGGGCACCTTCCCGATGGCTTTGGGGTCTGGTTATCCCTGGAGGCAGTTTGGGGTCCAGGCATCCTTGGGGGAGGGCTCAGCACGGAGAGTCCACGTAGCATCGAGGTGGGTCCCCTGGGAGGTCACGATTTTGGGGTGACCCCTCTGCTTCCAGCATCACTGTGCAAAGGGAGGGAGGGGGGGCTGGTTTGTGGCCTCCCAGCCCTGCGTGTAGGGAGATGCTGCTGTCTCGTAGTCCCCCTGCATTCTTAACCCCCTACCCCCAGGATGAGCACTGCTCCTCCCTGTGCCCCTCGGACACCTTTGGGGTGAACTGCTCAGAGCACTGCTCCTGCCAGCACGGCGTTGCCTGCTCCCCCATCGACGGCTCCTGCATCTGCAAGGAAGGTGGGCATGCAACAAGGGGGTTGGGGACAGCGGGGGTGACGCGTGGCCGTCCCCGTGCCCACCCCACCATCCTCTCGCTCCGCAGGCTGGCACGGACCTGACTGCTCCACACCGTGTCCTGATGGTACCTGGGGCCCTGGCTGCAATCAGAGCTGCGACTGCGCCCACGGGGCCACCTGCAGTGCCCAGAGTGGGGTCTGCAGCTGCACCCCGGGATGGCACGGCCCCCGCTGCCACCAATCCTGCCCGGTGAGTGTCCCCCCCACAGCACCGCAACGCGGTGTCACCGTCACCAGCACCGCCATCCCCAGCGTCACCATCCTCAGTGCCACCATGCCTGGCACCACCTTCCCCAGTGCCACCCTCCCCAATGCTGACCTCATCCCTGAACCCCAGAATGGGACATTTGGTGCCGGCTGCGGGCAGCGCTGCGAGTGTGACCACGCAGATGGCTGTGACCCCATCACTGGAGAGTGCCACTGCCTGCCTGGGTGGACAGGTGAGGGAGCCAGGGTGGGGATACCTGCTGTGCCTCACTGCTCTTGCCCCTACCCCCTGTCCCTCACTGCTCTTGCTGCCCATAGGGCTGCAGTGCAAGCAGAGCTGCCCGCAGGGCTCCTGGGGCCGAGGCTGCCGCCAGCTCTGCGTGTGCCGCAACGGAGCGTCGTGCTCTCCTGAGGATGGATCATGCACCTGCACCCCAGGCTTCCGTGGCCCCACCTGCCAGCGCCGTGAGTGCCCCACTGGGGGGTTCTCCCCACCCCTCAAACCCCACGGGGCTGAGGCTGGGTGCGCTCAGCTCATGGCAGCCCCGTGCCCGCAGAGTGCCCTCCCGGCCGCTACGGAAAGAGGTGTGCACTGAGCTGCTCCTGTGCCAATGGCTCCTCCTGCCACCACGCCACCGGTGCCTGCCTCTGTGCTGCGGGCTGGAGCGGCCCCCACTGCTCCCAGCGTGAGTATGGGGACACAGGGACGGGGATGGGGGCTGGTGCCAGGGGGCTGATCATCCCCTGACCCCACCACCAGCCTGCACACCCGGCTCCTGGGGGGATGCCTGCTCCCAACGCTGCCAGTGTCACCAGAGGGGGACGTGTGACCCGGTCGAGGGGACGTGCCACTGCCCTGCGGGATGGACAGGAAGCAGCTGTGAAGAAGGTGGGGACCCCCACCCCTCAGCTGCAGCTCTGTGCACTCCCAGGGTGCAGCATGGGTGTCCTGGCGGAGTGATTTGGGGCTGCTGTCTGGGCAGTATGGAGCTATATGGAGCCACTCACCCTCTGTACCCCCGCAGAGTGCCCCCCCGGGACTTTTGGATTGCAGTGTGAGCAGCTATGCCGCTGTCCCCACAATGCCACCTGCCACCCTGTGAGCGGGACGTGCCCGTGTGCCCCGGGCAGGAGCGGGCCCCACTGTGAGGCTGGTGAGTAGGCACAGGGAAGGCTGGGGGCGAGATGGGGACGGCCAGTTCCCCACCTCTCCTAAGGACCGTCCCCGTCCCTTACATCTACAGGGAACCCCGACCAGCCCTACACCATCGTGCCAGCCCCCCCGTTGGCCTACAGCACGCTGGGGATGGTGGTCAGCCTGGTGGCCCTGGTGGCTCTGCTGGTGGCCGTGGTGGCTGTGGCACTGTGCTACCGCCACCGGCAGAAGGGAAAGGAGAACAGACACCTGGCCGTGGCGTACACAGCAGGACGGACGGACACCTCTGAGTACGTGGTGCCAGGTGAGCGGCACACTGCGACGCGGCTCCGGGCACCCCTGGCACCAGGGCTGACGTCTGTCCCCCAGATGTGCCACCGAACCACACGCACTACTACTCCAACCCCAGCTACCACACGCTGTCCCAGTGCACATTGCCTGCCCACAGCAGCCAGGACAGAGCCAGCTCCCTAAAGGTACGGCACAGCACGGCGGCATGGCACAGCGTGGCACAGCACGATGCCGTGCCACGTCGTGGTGCATCATGGTGCATGCCGGTGCAGAGTGGCACAGCTTTGCACAGTGCACAGAGGCACAGGGCACCATGTTTCACCGTGCTGCACGACAACAGAACGGTGCAGCAAGGCGTTGCGCTGTGCACCACAGCACGGCACCACTGCTGGGAGCCCTGCGGCTACGCTGCCTCTTGTTTTGGCTGCAGGTCCCCACCTCCCAGCCCTTCCATGGCGCAGAGAGGCCTTATGGCCCTGAAGGCAATGCCACCCTTCCCCCTGACTGGAAGCATCTGGGGGCACCACCACAGGAAGCCAGGGGTAAGAGGGGGCAGCTCCTGGGAAGGTGGCAGCCCTGCATTTGGGGGAGCACTTTGGGAGGTGGAGAGGACCAACGGGACCCCTTCCCCTGGCTCTCACGGTGTTTGGTTTCCAGGCGGGGGGCAGATGGACCGGAGCTACAGCTACAGCTACAGCTGCAGCATGGGGAAGTACTACGGCACGGGTACCAATGGGACTGGGAATGGGGAGGGGGTGGGGATGGGATGGAGTGGGGATGGGATGGAGAGGGGATGGGATGGAGAGGGGATGGGATGGAGAGGGGAAGGTGGTTGGGACCTGAATAGGACCCACGTGGGCATGGCCGCTCTCTCTATAGTGGTGATGGGGACCCCTCTGCCTCCCCACAGAACACCCCCAGGAGGGGCTGAGGGCCAGCGGCAGCTCTCTGGCCAGTGAGAACCCCTACGCCACCATCAAGGATGTGCCATCGCCGCTGGCCAAGGCCTCCGAGGGCAGCTACATGGAAATGAAGTCCCCGGTGCAGCGAGAGATGTCCTACGCAGAGATTGGGCTCCTGGAGGAGCCCGACGGTAACGAGGAAGGTACGCCCGGGGGATGGTGGAGGTATGAGGGGGTGGCATCGTGGTGGAGGCTCAGCCCTGCGGGCAGGAGGCTCCCATCTCCCACTGTCCTCCTCTGCTCCCTACAGAGAGCAGCCCGGGGGGGGCGGAGGACACAGCGGCAGCCCGGGACGTTCGCAGCCACTACGACTCGCCCAAGAACAGCCACATCCCGAGTCACTACGACGTGCCCCCCGTCCGCCACCCGCCGTCCCCCCCGCTCCGCAGGAAGGATCGCTGAGGACCCCCCCCCATACCATCACCCCTCCCCTCCCCACCCTCACATCGCGACACGTGGACGGGAAACGCCGCTCTGCAGCGGGGACACCGCGAGACGGCAGCGGGCAACCCGGGGTCCGCGCGGGACCGGACTCCCATCCCGCCCCCCCCGGCGTGGGTCCGTCCCTGTCGCCGCCGCCGTCCCGCAGCCCTCGGGGCACCGCTGTCAATAAAGCCGGGTTGGCTGTGGGAGCGGCGTCCTCAGGAGTTGTGTCCGTGGGGGGAGGGCAGCGGTGAGGGGGCGGCGATGGGCGCACAGCAGCCCCACCGGGACGGCAGCGCGGCCCGAGAGCGGCGCGGACAGCGCGTGGGATGGGGGGGTCGGGGATGGGCGCCTCGTCGGTCCAACGGCGGATCCAAAGCGCGCGCGGTGATTGGTCCGACGGCGGCGGTGGGCGGGGACCAGAGGTGGCGCCAAGGAGCCCAGCTACGGGCCGAAAGACGGATCCAAAGCGCAGGCGGTGATTGGCTGGAATGGCGATAGATAGTGCCCAGCGATTGGCCCAGAAATGGACCAATGGTGCCTCAGCAGCGGCTCAGCGCCTATAAAAGCGCGAGGACGGCGGCGAGTTGTGATGGGGTTGTGCTCGGATGGTGCAGTGTGTCCGCTTTCGGACCCTCAGCTTCTGTGGGACCTCCGTAGGAGCCGCCCCCCACCCATTCACTCCTCCCTCCTTGAAATCCCTCCCCATTGAGTACCTCCGTAGCATCCGCTGGCACAGGGGGTAGCTGTGACACCTCCCCTCTTGCTGCCGCCATACGGTGGTGGAAAGAGTGTACTGCCTGGTGGTAATAGACTGTACTTGTGACTGCAGAGATGGAGAAGGAACTGAGAGCTGAGCAAGCTGCTGGTAAGGCTTGGATTGGTGAGATGGGGGGAGGTGGGGCTGAAGGGATCCCCCCTCACAGCCCGCCTTCCTTTTCAGAGCAGTACCAGTGCTGTGGGCTCCTGCAGCAGGACCTGACAGAGCTCTGTGCCCGGGCTGGCATCATCTCCATCCCCAGGGTCACTGTGCGGCCTTTCCCTGCAGCAGGTGAGGGGCTGGGGCTGGCTGGGGGGCAGGGAAGGGGAGGTTTGGTTCCTCAGCCACTGCTTCACCCGCAGCTGAGGGTGCGGAGCCCCACAGGCTGGGAGAGCACTGCATCCAGGTGGAGCTGCAGAACGACGACCCCCGGAGTGTCTGCGGGGTCTTCCTGCGAGGTGGGGAAACAGCAGTGGGGAGGAGTGAGCCGTGCCAGCCCTCCCCCCTCCACCCCCACCCCCTGGGATGGCTGAAGCCACGGCTGGAGGCTTTTCTCCCATCCCATCTCTTGCATTCTGCAGGCTGGAAAGTGGAAGAGGAGATGCTGGGTGTTCTCAGCAAGTGCCTGCCAGCCCTGGGCAACCTGAAAACCTTGAAGTGAGTGTGTGAGGGGGGTGGGGGGGGTGTGGGCAGCCCCCAGGCAGTGCCCGGTGATGGGATGGCTGAGTGATGCCATCTGTCCTTGCAGCCTCTGGAGCACCGGGCTGACCGACTGCATGCTTCCTGCACTGGGCACAATGGTGGCAAGCTGCTCCCAGCTCTGGTAGGCAGGGAGGGAAGCGGGGGGGAGCTGGAGGTCTTGTTATTAATTGAGTGCATCTTGGTGCTGTTTGACCCCGCAGGTCGCTCACCCTGGAGGGGAACCCTTTGCCTGAGAACTCTTTCCATGTGCTGATGGGGGCCAGCAGCACGTGAGTGCCAGGCTCAGCCCTTTGCAAAGTGCTCAGTCCCCGGCTACAGAGCGACCCCCAGTGTCTCCCAACCCTCCTTTACCCCAGGCTGTCCCACCTGTCTCTGCGCAACAACTGCATTGATGACACGGCTGCACAGCTGCTGGGTCAGGGTCTCTCCACCATGAGCTCCTCTAATCACAGCCTGCTCTCATTGGTCCTCAGCTTCAACTGCATCTCAGATGTGGGCGCGGGGCACATCGCTGAGGTGGGGGCAGCAGGGCCAGGGGGCAGCTGGGTGCTGTCTGTGCCCCCTCCCAACAGCTTTCCCATCTCCCACTCCAGGTGCCCGTGTCCAATCCCATCACCTTTCTCATCCCATCCTCCCAGGGGCTGCGCTGGAACCGCTCACTGCTCTCCCTGTCCCTGGCCCATAACCGCATTGGGGACATTGGGGCCCAGAAGCTGGCAGAGGTGCTGCAGCCCTTCAAGCTGAGGCACGAGGAGGTGGTGGAGCGGAGGAGGCTGCTGATGGAGGCTCAGGGGCAGCCCCGTGCAGTGAGCATTGGGCGTGGGGTGGGGGCTTTGCCTTTTGGGAGCCCTATCCCTGAGCATCGTTCTTTTTAATGTCTCCAAGCAGGCTGCACCCAGCGGTGGATATGCCCCGAGCCTGCGGGGCAGTGATGCTGCAGTCAGGCTGTCTCCAGCCAAGCAGAGCAAGAGCACAACCAAAAAGAAGGTGAGGAGGTGGGCAGCCAACAAGGGGTCTTTGGGTAGCCCTGCTTTCGTGGGTGTCAGGGGGTGGGCAGTGCTGGAGCTGTGCCTGAGTATCCCCAATTCCCACCCCAGGGTGGGGGTCACAGAGGGTCCCACAGTGCTGCCCAAGGGACGCAGCGGGGCTGAGCTTGCTGTCCTTTGCAGGAGCGGCTGCGGAAGGAGGATGTCAAGCAGAGCAAGAAGCGTGAGTGAGGGTGCTGGGGGGGCACCCTGGGGGCTGCTCCTGACTCAGCTCCTCCCACTCTGCTTCTCCTGCAGTGACGGCCCCCTCAGATCCCCGACCCGGCCGCAGCCGTGGTACAAAGGGTGTCAGCGAGGAGAAGCAGAGCACTCAAGTGAGCGGCACAGCGGGACTTTGATGGGGGGGCACCTTCTGCTGTGGCCCCCGCATCCTCAGGACCCCTCGCACTGTGCCCAGGCACTGCATCCGGCCGAGCCCACCCACCCACTGCTGGAGCCAGGCCTGCACCGCGATGGCCATGTCATCCTGCCTGGGAACCGGGTGCTGCTCAACCTCAACCTGGCCCGTGAGTGCGGGGCTGGGGGGGCCTGGCTGCAGCATGGCCCCATCCCCATGGCCGTGTTCTCCCTACCCCCTCCTGCAGACAACCGCATCACGGAGCGGGGCCTGGGCGCGTTGCTGGCCGCGGTGGAGGGGCAGCAGCAGCAGGAGGGAGCCGGGGGGCAGCAGGGGCTGCGCCGCCTCTCGCTGCATGTAAGCTGGGCACGGGGGGGTCTGCTGGCAAGGCGGGGCCCGGCCTTATTCCCTGCCTCCCTTCCTAGAGGAACAGTTTCCCCACTGCCTGTGCGGCCTTCACTCGGCTCCAGGAGCTGCTGCAGCAGCGGGACCCCCTCCCCCAGCCTGCGGAGGATGAGGAGGAGCACAGCCTGGAGCCCTGACTGCCACGTGTGCCTGCGTTTGAGGACTAGCGCCTTTCTGGGGCTTTTCTTTAAAAAATTAAAGTTATTATTTTACGGCCACATGCCAGGAACCCCCCTCGCACTGTGATACAGCAACGCTGGCCGCGGGATGGCAGCAGCTCCACTCCCAGGAAGGAACCCCGACAGAGCCCGGCGCTGCCCGAGGTTGACATGGAAACCGCGGGGGGGGGGGCGGGAACGGGCGCCTCGTCGGCCCAACGGCGGATCCAAAGCGCGCGCGGTGATTGGTCCGACGGCGGCGGTGGGCGGGGACCAGAGGGGGTGCCGGGACAGGCCCAGCTACGGGCCGAAAGAAGGATCCAAAGCGCAGGCGGTGATTGGCTGGAATGGCGATAGATAGCGCCCAGCGATTGGTCCAGAAATGGACCAATGGTGCTTCAGCAGCCGCGCAGCGATTGGTGCCGCCGTGAGCCCCGCAGTTCTATAAAAGGGCACGGACGGAGCCGGCAGCGACCCGTCCCGGGTGGGTGTGGGCGCCGTGTCTGCTCGTTTCTCCCTGCTGTGCCCAGTCCGTGCCTTCTGTGTGAGACCGCGTCCGTTTCGGGTCAACCCCGCTCCTTCCCGCTTAGTCCCCCCATCCACGTATTGCCCCCACCTCACGCGTTGTCATGGGGATACACTCAGGTGCTGGGGTGGGTCCGGTCTGGGACCCTCTGCTGCCGTGGGACCTCCCTAGGGGCCCCAATAGTTCCTCCCCCCCCACCCTGCTCTCTATAGCAGCCATAGCCTTGGGACCCCCGTAGCCTCCTGTGACTCAGGGGGTAACTGAGACCCCCCCCAGCTGCCAGCATAGGGCGGTGGAGGGAGCGAACCCCCAGCCTGGGGGCCGTGAGGAGCAGCACAGCCTGCATCCACGAGCCCCATGTGTGCCTGCAGAAGAACAGCACGTTTCTGGGCTTCTCTTTAAAACATAGCAGCGACAATAAATGCCTTTACCGGGGCAAGGAAGAAAATAAACCAGATGGTACAGCATCAAACAGCAACCAGTCAGTCTTGGCTCTATTATATATAATATATATATCAGACACCCCAGCGCCAGCCCCGCCTCTACACGTGGGATGGGCGGATGCTGCCCTTCGCCCCAGCCCTGGGGACACCGCTGTGCCCTGTGGGGGTGACACAGGGGGAGGACGGGGGGGGGGGGGGGGGTTATTTACACGACGGGTGCACATACGTACATATTTATAGTCAGCGGGGAGCGGCGGGCCGCAGCACGGAGAGGAACAAAACAAAGTGCATTTATACAGACTAGATCCAGCGCTCACGGCCAGGGGTGCAGGGAGCCAGGCTGGGGCTGCCATGCAGGGTGGGGGGGCCCAGGGGTCCCGCGCTCCCTCTTTCCAAGGGGAGCCCCCCCCGGGGTGAGGCTGGCACTGCTCGCAGCCCCCAGGGGGCGGAGGGGGCTGGTGGGCAGCTCCCCAGATACGAGTGATTGTGGGGGGGAGACCCCCACCCCGCTCCGTGGCTAAAGGTCGGCGGTGTGCGCGGGGTCTTCGGCCAAGGGGGCTCTGCAGCCTGGAGGAGAGGAAAGAAAAGGGGTGTGAGAGGAGAGGAGTTGGAGTCAGGGGGTGCACATGAAGGTTCCCCTCCAACCCCAACCATTCTAAGGGGATGATTAGGAAGAGGGAGAAAGGGGTGAGGAGGATGGGGAGAAGATGCTGAAGGGTGACAGAGAGAATGGGGCAAGAAGGATAAGAGAGGAGGATGGCAAAAAGTAGAGTGATGAGGGGGATGGGGAGATGGAGACCAGAGGGAAAGGAGATGGGGTGCAGCTGCTCACCTGGGATGTTGGTGCTGTGGCCCTGCAGGCTCCGCAGGGAGCGGGTCAGGGGGCTGTCACCCTCAGGGCTATGGGGTCGCTGGGACCACCCCTCCATCCCAGGGGCTGGGAGCCCCACGGGGGTGGTGTCTGCAGAAGAGCTGTGCCCCAGGGATCGTAGCAGCTCCCGGTGGGCAGCTTCCACAGCCTGGGGGGGCAGCGAGGGGAAAGGGCACGACGTCAGGGTGGGGGGGCACAGGTTTGAGGTTTCCCCCTCTGTTATATCCCCCCTCGAGTGGGGCTCACCTTCAGCCTGTTGAGCTTCAGCGTCAGCTGCTCGATGGTGCGGAAGATGAGGTCGACATCACGGAGGGGGCCGGGTGGGTCCGGGGGACCCTCAGCAGCACTGGGCCGGGGGGGTTCCTCAGGTGGGTAAGCCTGGGGGGGTCCTGGAGGCAGCACAGGCTCAGGAGGCCCGGTGGGCATGCTGACATAGAAGTAGTTACCTGTGAGGGAGGGGAGGAGCAGTGTTAGTGTGGTGGGGGGTATCAAGGCTGCAGTGACACTCCGTGTCCTCAGCTGTGGGGACAGCCCTCAGGGACATGGCCCCCTCCCACCCCTCCCCAAGGATACAGCACCCCCCCAGGGACACATGTCCCCCTGGAGGACATGGCTGCCCTCAAGGGCCAGGAGGACATAATGGGGAAACACGGCTCTGGGGACTCAAGGACACCCCCAGGAAGGGATGGGGTCTCTTTACCATCTACATTAGCTCCGCCTCCTTCCTGCAGCTCAGTTTCTGATTGGCTGCTGCCTGGCAAGGGCGTGGCCTCCTGAGCACCCTCCGCTGGGGCTGTGCACCCCAAAAAGAGAGGGGGGAGGGAGAGGGAAGGGGTGAGCTGGCCCCGCCACCAGCACCCACCACCAGCACCAATCAGCATCCCATCACCAGCACCCATACACCAGCATAGCATCGGTCAGCACCCCAGCATCAGTCAGCATCCCCAACACCAATTAGCACTTCAGCATCAGCACCCATCAGCTCCCCACCACCAGCACCCAAATACCAGCACCCCAGCATCAGTTAGCATCCCACCACCAGCACCCATGAGAGCCCACCACCAGCATCCCAGCTCTGATCCACCAAAGCTCATGCAGAGAGACCCCAAATCCCAGCGAGGGGAGGGAAAGTAACAGTCCCCACGTGCCCCCCTCATGCCCAGGTGGGGGCTGGCAGCTTCCCCTACCTTTCCGGACCACCTTGTAGCTGCTCTGCTCCTCAGCAGACACTGTTGGACCCGTCTCACTCTGCTCCTCCCACCCTGATCGGGACTTTGGCTCCTCGGCAGCACTGGGAGGCTCAGCCAGCACCTCCTGGGAGGCCGAATCCTGGCTGGAGAGCACTGAGTCCCAGGTGTGGGTACCCCCAATGACCGACGGCGTGGGTGTCAGGTCATCCTCGGGCTCCGTGTCACGGCTGGGCAGGAGCCGCCGCAGGATCAGCAGCCGCAGGTTCTCCACTGGGACAGGGGGGAGAGGGCGATTGGGGAAGGCTGACAGCACAGGGGGGCCCCCCCAATCCCATTGAGCACCACTCACCATCCTCCAGGGCTGCCTCAGCCAATCCCTCGGCTGGGCTGGGAACTGGCAGTGCCAGGCGCATGGAGGGCTCCGGGAGAGCATCAGATACCTCTGTGTGCAGAGGTCCAGCAGGCAGCTCTTCCTCCTCTACCTCGCTGCTCTCCGGCTCCTCTGGCAGCACCGGGGGCTGCTCCCTGCCCAGCAGCTCTGTGGGATTGTCATCTGCTGCAGGGAGAGGGGAGAGCTCAAGGTTGTGTCCCAACCCCAGAGACAGGTGGGCATCTGAGCAAAGGGAATCACCTGAGGAGCTTTCCTCCACCTCTGCTGCAGAGCTGCTGACTTGGGACAGGATTGGGGAGACATCAGGGTCTTGCAACACCATGCTGCGAGATGGAGAAGGGTTAGACTGGAGGATGGCAGTGCTAAGGGGCCAGGAGCCCTAGGAGCTGCCTCTGGGTCTCCAGCAAGTAGCTCCTGCAGCAGGGAGAACCCATGTCTCCAGCTCCACCAGCTGGAGACACTCAGCAGCGCCACCCAGTGCAGATCAGGCTCCAGTTCTGCTCCCAGTGAGGCCACGCTGCTCACCTTGAAGGTGCCATGCGAGTGGGTTCTGGCATCTGGCGCTTTGGGGGGAAGGTGGCATTCCTCATGGCACTCTGCACCGCCTCCTCTAGCACCTCCATCCACCTGGCCGGCCCAGAGCACTGTCAGCTCCTGGGGGGGTCACACCGGGGAGCCCCCTCCCGAGCCACGCACTGCCTATGGCACCAGCGCCCCTTTAGCCCTTACGTGTTCTTCTCGGAGGAAGTCAGTGCCACCAGCTCATAGATCTGGGGTCCCAGCTCTGATGTGCAGATGATGAAGAAGGCTCGTTTATCTGCATGGGGGACAGAGCAATGGAGAAGGTCAGGGTACGGCAAAGATCACGCTCAAGAGGACAGGTCCTCTGCCACCCCCTGCGTCCTGCTGTCCCCTCTCACTACCTGTGGCCACGGAGCGAATGAGCACCGAATTGAGCTTAAGGACGGGGCTGAAGGTCTGCTTGTTGTCCAAGGAGCCCAGAGCTGTCTTGCCGTGGCACTTGAGCACCAGCTTCTCATCTTGTTTCTGTAGCAGCACCAGGAGGTCCTCAAGGAGCAGCACGTGCAGATCTGGAGCAGAGAGCAGAAAGAAGAGGCTCAGGGTTGTGCTCAGGAAGGATGGCCCGGACGACACGACATCTTTAGCTAGCACAGCCTCAGAGGGTCCTCAGAATGCCACCAGGGCTGGAGGTGGCCCACATCCTGCAGGACTTGAGGGGAGGTCCGTACCCACAGTCTTGTCCTTGCTGACACGCCAGGTGAGTGGCCCTTCGTGGATCATGCGCCGGGAGGTGAGGTCTAGGCTCTGTAGGAGTGAGAGGGCAGTGGTGAGTGTGTTGGCACCAGGCAGCCCTCCCTGACCCCCAGGAGCTGGGATCACCTTGAACTCAGCTGCCAACGGGTTGCTGGTCCTCTCCAGTGAGGTGGCATCCAGGCGTTTCTGGTAGCCCTCCAGCCGATGTCTGTTCTCTGCTTGCTTCACCGCTTCGTTCACATACTTGAGGATGTCCCGGCACTGGTCTCGGGCCCGGCACAGCTTGTCGTGCTCCGAGGTACCCGCTGGAGCAGGGTGAGGGTCAGGGGGAGCAGGTGCTGCCCTGCATAGCTGAGCAGCACTCAAACCCATGGCTGCATCCCGAACCCACATGGAGCCAGCCCAGAGCTGATGGAGGGAAGGCGTCCCCCCAGCACCCACCCAGCAGCACACCCTTCTCACAACCCTGAGATTGGCTCCGGGTGAGAAGAGCCATGAGTCCTCCAGCCCCTACCCTCAGTGTGTTTGAGGATGTTCTCCAGCAGCAAAGGGTACTTGGTCAGGCGTTGCATTTCTGAGATGATCAAGTCCTTGAGCTGCAGGCGCCGGCACTGAGGGTTGCTTTCTGCTTCCTAGGGCAGGAGGAAGAGGATGAAGGCCCTGGGGTGTGAGCAGGGGCGGCCAGGAGAGCCGTGGGGTCAGAAGCAGCCCAAGAGTGGACCGAACCTGCATGAAGATCTGGAAACGGGTCTCCTTGCGCTGCTTGGTCTTGATAAGCTCCAGAGCGATGGACTGATAAGAGCAGAAGTCAGCAGTGACCTGCTGGATCTCCTCCTTGGCCAGGCCGTCGAACTGGGGGAAAAGAAAGACGTGGGCTTAGATACCAACAAACCTGGCCCACCTTGACCCCACCATGGCTCTCCCAGAGCTCCTTCATCCCCATGTTCTGGTTCCCAGAGCGAGCAGCACCAGAAGGACAGCGCAGGTCTGTGACAGTAGGGTCACTTCTGCACTCTGTACAGAAACCTCCAGGACCCTCTGTCTACTCCTAGGGGACGTGATGTCCCCAGGGCCGGAGTCACCCCATCACCTCTGAGCAGCCACCCCTCCTTACCCGGGACAGCATGAGATCCCCAATTTCCTTAATGATTGGTCCTTCTTCCCGGAGCTTCTTCATAGATTCGGAGAGGGAATCTGGAGGAGGAAGTGGGAGGCATAGTGAACTTTGATTGCTGCTGCCATGAGGGAAACTGAAAGTAGGCTACAAAGATCTGCAACAATCAAACAGCCCAGACACAGGCATTGGTAGATCCTGGAAAAACAGGCTCTGGAGAGACCCCAGCAGAGGGAAACGGGGCTGGAATAGCGAGGATGGTATTGCCAGCAAGGCTGGTCACTGCACAGCCCAGGGTGGTGCTGTCACTGCAGGAAGGTTCGCAGGACAGAAGGAAGGAAAGGCAGAACTTACTGTGGATTTCAATCACGTCTGGGAGGTTGGGGAAGAGCAGTGCCAGCTCCTCCCGGGACAGCAGGCTCTCCTTCCTCATCCGCTGGTAGAAGAGGAGGTCAAGGACTCGGAGGATGCGGAGGTGGGACCCCTCCGTGGCAAAGAGCTCTGTCGTGAGGCAGAGGAGTTGGAGGTGTCCCTGGGCTGTGTCTGCAGAGGCACAGACACCCAGTTCCTCACTCCTAGCTCCTCACCATTGATCACTTCCTGCCGGTCAATCTCCTTCTGTGGCAGGCTGGCCAGCAGCTCCCGGCCCACCGTGTGCTGCCAGTTCTGTGCATCCAACTCGGGCTCCAGGTCCGAGAGTTGGCCCTGCTCGTCCTCCAGCAGATGAGGCAGGAAGGGGTCAGCGCCGAAGCCCAGGCTGGGCGACTCGATGCTCCTGGGTGGATGAAAAGCAGCAGTGGGAGTACTCTGCAGCCCTACCCCCCGTGAGCCCGCCTGCAGCACTCCCAGCACAGCCAATATCTACCTGGGCCCTATTTCGGCTTGAACCCGGGACCTTCAGCACAAGAAGCACAAGCCTCTGACTCTTGAGCTAACAGACTAGGTCCCCCAGCAGCCATCTATATAGGTCGATTAAGCTCCTGCGTGAGACACAAGGGAACAGAGGTGCCCCCTAACTCCTGGGATGGGGAGCTGGCGTTACGCAGGACTGTGCCAAGTGGAGGCATCTCTGGGGGCTCCCTCCCTCCCTCCCAGTGCAGCCCTGAGCATCGCTTCCCCTGGTGCTCTATCAAGGCCTGGGAAAAGCTAGGAAGATTCCCTCTGACACCCCCAGCCCCCTCTACAGTGACCCTCCTGCTCTGTAGGACCCAGCCCTGGAGGTGGCGGCGGGCTCGGGGTGGTGAGGTAGAGGCGATGGCAGCAGCAGCCGTGCCACTCACCTGCGTCCCATCTTCGGCGTGTAGGGGGGGGTGGGATTCTCCAGCGACCTGGGGAGGGATGGGAGCATCACCCATGAGACCCTGTGGCAATCACCCGCAGGGCCCTCTCATCCCAACACAGCACCCTGCAGCGCTTCCCAGGAGCAAATCCCTTGAGATGAGGGCCAAGTGCCATCCATTGCAATGCAGGGCTTGAGGCACAAAAGTGGATTAAACCCAATTCTAACTCGTTTCCCATGACAAACATCAGCTGTGATGTTCCGCAGGTAGGGACTGCGTGGTCAGGGCTTGGACTGAACTCTCAGGACTTGCCCAGGAGGCAGCATCCCAACCCAAGGGGTGAGGTGCAGAGCCCAGACACTGTGGGCAGGCACTGGACCATCCCAGCTCCCTCCTGAGGGCCACAGGAAACCCCTGTCCCCCCTAGCCTGGCTCTGCTGGCAGCTCCCACCTGGTGGACAGGCTGGAAGCGGAGGATGATGCTGACTGGTGAAGCCTGGTGGCCTCAGCTGCAGCATCCATGTCCACATCACTACGGGAGCGGGGCACGTTTTCTGCTTTCCGTGATTTCTTCATCTCTTCACGGCCTTTCAAGCTCTCCGAGCGGCCCAGCTTGACCTCAGCACGAGATCTGCAGTGGGGATACAGAGCCGGGAGCATCAGGCTGAGGGATGCACAGGCAGAAAACACGGGGTGAGACCACAGAGGGCAGGAACTGTCTCCCCCCCAAGCCCCTCCTACCCATCACCCTCCAGCAGGTCCTCTGGGAAGCTGCCCGTGGAGAGACGCTGTGAGCCGGGCTCCTGGCTCTCGTAATGCTGGTTGTTCTCAAAGTGCTGGATAATGTTCCTCACATTGCCGGGTTTGACTGCTGGGGCAAAGAGAAGGGAGCGATCCTGGTGAGGGCAGGCAGGAGAAGATGGATGGTGGCATTGCTGCCCTCACTGTGGGATGTCACCAAGGCCACCACTAGGGCTTCCCCGGGGACATCCAGAGCACCCATGGGCAGCCCTCCTCCCGCCCCACAGCACATCCAGTGCCCACTGCAGCAGTGCTGGGGGGACAAACCAAAACTGAGCACGTGAGATGAATGGCAAATAAAAGAAAAGGGCTTTTACCTTCGACAGGGGACAAAGGGACATGAAATGCTGAAAGGAAAAAAACAAAAATGAGATGTCAAATCAATCCTGTGTATCAACAGTGGAGGAGGCAGAAGGGAGCGTGTGAGCTAATGGTATAAGAACTGAAAGCAGGAGGGGGACACACACACACACACGTGTCGTTGCACACTCTCTACCACCTCAGCCCACCCTGCAGCTCCTGGTAGCCTGAAAGCTTGCAGGATGGGGCAACGAGGATTAATTTCAGGGTGAGCACTGCTCAGCTCCCCTCCTGCTCCCTTCAAAGCCATTTCAGAGCAAGGTTGAGACAAGAGGCTTCGAAAGAGGCTGGATGAGGAGAGCACAGGTGGCAGATGAGAAGTGCCTGCTAGGGGGTGGTGGGTGCCCAAAGGCCACCCAAAGGCTGTAAATCTCCCAGCAGCAGTGAGCTGAGCAGCTCAGTTTCCCAGGATATCCCGATACTCACTGCTCTGGGACATTTTGGGCTTTGCAATGTACTTTAGGATGGGGTTGCGCTTCTTGTCTTCCATGGCATCCTTGTCCTTCTTCGTGCTGCTGCTCTGCTGGGACACCCGAGAGGAATGCTGGCATCACAACGTGGGCAATACACAACAGCTCTTCTTCCATCCCAACCACACATTGCAGAAGGAGCTGGGAGCTGGGAGCAGAGCAGAGGGACAGCAGCCATCGCACCACTCACCTTCTTGGCCTTGGGAAAGAAGGGCAGCCACTTGTCCTTGTCCGGGAGCGCCTGTGCCTTCTCACTGGTGCTGGCCACGCGTGGCTCACGGCTGCGGATGCCAGTGTGGTTCATGTACGTGCTGAGGGCAAAGGCCATGGGGGAGCTGCGAGAGAAGAGAGACTGAGTGGAGACAGAGCACCAGGACATGGCATCATAGGTTGGAGGGCGAAAATGGTGCTGGGACATC
This sequence comes from Gallus gallus, assembly GCF_016699485.2. Taxonomy (NCBI): domain Eukaryota; kingdom Metazoa; phylum Chordata; class Aves; order Galliformes; family Phasianidae; genus Gallus; species Gallus gallus. The sequence goes on from NC_052556.1 coordinate 1,109,175, forward strand.
CTGTGAGGTCCGGGGTGACAAAGGGACCACTCCTCCCTGGCCAGGGGACTCCTGGGAAGGGACAAGGAGGGCAGAAAGGCAGCAGCTTTCAAGAGGGAGACTTGGGGACACTCCTTCCCCAGGGCCTGACGTCCTGACAGCCCCCAGGGATAAAGTTGGCACTGAGACAAGTTGCTGCAGGCCAGCATGGGAAAGGGGTGGTTCAGCACCTCCTCTCTGAGCAACAGAGAGCAACAGAGCAACCTCCTTAGTCAACAACAGCAATACAGACACAACTGGGTGCATACTTGCCATGGCTGAGAGTCACTCACCTCCTGTCCTCTTCATATTTTGACCTGCAGAGAGAGATGGAGAGGAATAAAAGAGCTTGTCTGGGTTCCTCCACTCAGAGCCAAGGAGCCGTACCCACGCAGGGTACTCCCTCTGTGCCCCCTGCAGCCCCCTCCTCCCATCTCTGCCACCAGCACCCCCAGCTTCTGCTCCACATTCTCCTTCCTGACCTCAACCGGCACACTGGGGAGGTGGCAGGACCAGGCAGCCCACACTCACAGGATGTCACCCAGCTGAGCCAGCTGCTTCTCAGCCACTTGCCGCTCCTTCTGTGGGTCCCCATCCAGGTCCAGGAGATCGTTTTCCCCATATAGGCTCCCCAGGCCCATGGTGCGCTTCGTTCTGTGGGCACATGGGGGTCAATGTCACGAGGCATAGGGGGAGGTATGCTGAGCTCTGTGGGGTGACCATCCCACTGTCACCTGTAGTCCTGGATCTGCTCCTGTATCTCGGGCATCACCATCTCCTGAGCTTCGAAGAGGGCAGATCGGACATCATCCCCATTCCGCAGGCGAGCCTCTGGGTGGTAAAAGGACAGGCAGTGTCACCAGCCATGCAGGAAAGTGCAGTGAGGACTTTCTGGCAGCCCCTGAGTGCTCCTCACTCACCGATCTCAGCCAGAAGCTGCTCTGACACCTTCACTCGGAGAGGCTGCGGAGGGGAACACAAGACAGTGTGTGAAGGAGCCTGGGGCACAACGTGCACGCCAAAGCCACACTCACACAGCTCTGAGCTGCAGGATGAGGGTGCCCCGTGCTCCTGCACAGTCACTGTTTGGCATTTCTGCAGCTGGAGGGCGTGAGAGCTGCGAGTCCCACACTCCCAGTACACAAAGCACCCAGCACTCATCGGAGCACCCAGAACACAAACCCCTCTGGAGCAGCGTGCTCCCTCCAAACAACAGGTACCCCAGGAATAGAGGACAGAGCCTGAGCCCCAGCCTTGCCTCTATGACCCCTGCTCCAAGCAGCCTGGTGCTGCTGCCATTGTGCAACGTCTGTGCAATGCTTTACGCAATTTGCGCCGAAGTAGAGAAACCAGCATCAGCAAAGCACTGTCAGTGGTAAAAACTGCTAAAAAAGGGCCCTCATGCAACGGACGTGACACTGATGCTGGCTTTCCAGCTGGTTCCCCTCCCACCCCCTGCAGATGCAAGGACCCTGGTGCAGGCACACAGCCCCTGTCCTCACCGCGTTCCGGTCCAAGAAGATGTTCCAGATATCCTTCCCCAAACCCCGGGAATCCTTTGCCGTCGTCTGCTGGCAAACGTCTGCGCATAAGTAGAAGAGCTGCAAGGAGGGGAGACCAGAGGTGGGCAGCGAAGAAGGAGGAAGGTTTAGAAGCAGGAAGGTGAAACATCCAATAGAGCAGCAGCCAGACGGCCATGAAACAGGAAACGACCGTGGGGGTCTGGGAGGGCAGCGCCCTCCCCGCGTCACGCCTGGGAGGAAGGGGAGGACATGTAACCCTACACTGGGCTTCCCTCACTGCTGCACAGCTGGGGACAGGGCTGCCAGCAGCTGCCTGAGCCCTACACACAGAGCCTGCACCTCAGCAACGTGCTCAGCAAACCAGCAGCGCCCGCAGGCCCCAGGGATGTGGGGAGGGCACGGACACACCGCCCCATTGGCACTTCTCCCAGCTTGCTGCCTCCAGCTCTTACCAGGGGGCTGGGATCTGCCTGGGAGAATATGTAGCGCAGGAAGACTCCCAGATGTGCTGGTCGGGACTTCAGCTTGCCCAGGTCCTGGAAGAGGGAGTCGCACTGCAGGGCCCGAAGGAGAAGCATTGGTTAGGAAAGAAGAGAACCGACTTGTCCGGAGCCCCCTGGCACATCCCTGGGTGAAGCTCCAGCCCCTGCTTCCCACTTCCCACCAGCCCAACCCAGGACATCCCCATCCCCACCACGGCGGTGGCTGGGCTGGCGACAGTTGTCATCCAGGAATGCTCTCGGCACGGGCTGGGATGACAGAGGCAGATGAGGTCACTGAACAGCTTCCTCCTCGAGAGGATTTCTAAATGCCAATGCTTCCTGGGTGCCAGGGCACACAGCCACAAAGGGAGGAGCATGGGAGGAGTGACAGCCCTGTCCCGTGACCTTGGCCAGCTGCCCCCAGAGAGATGGGACAAAAGCCAAGAGCAGTTTGGTGCCACTACCTCGTTGTTGAAATATCCTGGATCGTAATCCTCCTCTGGCCCAATGATGAGAGGTCGTCCCGTGCGCTCTGATCCCTGCAGGAGATGGAGGACAGCATTAGGAACTGGGCACCGGCTTCAGGGAGCGTGGGGACACTCGATGTGCCATCATCACCCTGCTAGGCTGGGTGATGCTGTGTGCCCAGGGCCAGCACCGGTCCCATCCTACCTGCTCAGTGGTGGGGGTGAAGGGGGTATCGGAGCCCTGCCGGCGATGGTGCTGGAAGAGGCGGGCAGTGATGACTGGGGAGGTGCGTGGGCTGTCCAGGCCATGGTCAGAGAGGACAGAGTTGCGGTTCAGGGAGATCTGTTCAGGGTGTTGGAGGGGACAGGCTGGGGATGGCTCTTGCCTGACTGGCAGGAAAGCTTAGAGCTGTCCCTCGAGAGCAGTTTGCAGCTCTGAGACCATGAAGACCACGTCCTCAATGGGCCCAGTGAACTTGGAAACCACATAAAACCTTCAGGGCTATGGGAAGCACTTTAAGACTAGAAGCACAAGCCTGGGGACCCCTCATAGGGTAGCAATGCCCCCCTCTGGGACAGCAATGTCAGGATACGCACTGCAAGCCCAAGCACTGCAATCTCAGCTCTGAGCGTCAAGAAATCCAGCTTGTTCAGAAGGTAAGCAAATAATGACAACTGCAAAGCCAGCTCCTTGGCTCCTAATGGTGCCAAGACCCCTCCAACTGCACCCTGCTATCACATTCAGCCACCCCAGGTGACATTAAGTTTTAAATAACTCTTTCCCCCATTGCTGCCAGGACCCAAGCAGAGCTGGGCTGTGCTCTCACCTCGCTGACAGAGGGGAACCGCTCCGTGCCTGACTCCAACCCGCTGTCACCGTCCTGAGAGTCCAGCGAGAGGCGGCCTGGGAACAGAGGAGAGCCTGAGCCCTGTGTTCAGGGCTGCCCTGTGCACACTGGGGAGCAGGGAAGGTACAAACTGCCAGCACCACTCACCTTCTGCTGCCCTGAACACGGCCACGCCAGAATCACCACACAGTCGCCCCAAATCCTGCAAGGTGAGGGGAACATGGGACCAGTGGGATGTTACCCAGCACAGGGAGACACTCCAGCACAGATCAAGAGGACACCTGGCTGCAGAATCTCCCACCCACCATAGCAAAAGTGGGAAACCAGGAACACCGGCACCCCGCACAGACACACTCCCCCAGCCCCAGAGGGAGCCCAGGACACCTTAAGCCTGGAGCCTAACCCTAACCTTAGTTAGGGCTCCCATAGAACTTGTGCCCCTCGCTTACCACGGAGCCACTGGTCTCCTGGCGGATTTTGAGCTGCAGCTGGCTGACTCGCCGGCGTGCTCCCTCGATCTGCTCCCCCACCACAGTGCCAGGGTTGCGGTTGTACGCCTCGTAGAAGCGCTGAGTGAGAGATGAGGATGCTCACAGCGGCCCCAAACCCATCAGCCTGTCCTGCTGCTCATGGGAAGGGGGCAAAGACACAGCTGCTACGTGGCTCAATGGGCTGATATGTGCACCAAGAGCTCCCCTGGGTCAGACAGTACCCAAATGTTGCACGTCTCCCCCAGGTACCAGTGCAGTTTGGTGGGATGCTATGGACTACTGCGACAGCCCATTAACTGGACATCATGAGCAGGAGGGAAGGGCTGGGAGCTGAGCTTCTGCCAATGCCCACCAGCTCAAGCAAGGGACAACCCAGCCCAGGAGTCACTCTTGCAGGAGGAGAAACACTGTACCTGCAGCTCCGCCTCCTCCTGCCGCAGCATGTTCCGGAGAATCTGCGTTGCGTGCTTCTGAACCTCAGGGTCCTGCAGTGTAGGGTGGACACAAGACAGGCTGAACTCTGCTCACAGTGCAGTGCAGCCTGCAGGGAGGCAGCGGACAGGGTGGGCAGGACACATTACCTGCAAGGGCTTGGGGCCAGTGATGCGCTGCGGTGGGGGGAGTGGTGGGGGTGGAGGTGGTGGGGGGCAGGCAGGGGCATTGCGGGGTGCCCCTGTCGTGCTCATGTCTTGCTGGGAGTTGGAGAGCCCAACCGATGGTGGTGGGGAGCCCAGGAGTGTCAGGGCCACGTAGGCACCAGCTGAAGACATCCAGGATTAGAAGGGAAGGGAAAGAAAAGCCCCTGTTATTCAGTCCCCGAAACAACCGGTGAGCATCGCAGCAATGGGTGGGCACATCCCTATCCCTGTACACCTGTGGAGGTCTGAGACAGATTTCCTCATCCTCTCCCAAGATCCAAGCCCCATCTTTGGCCATGATGCTGTCCCTCCCCAGCTGGGGATGTAGCTTTGTCCCCAGGAGCAATAAAGGGAAAGCTCTGCCACCCGAGCTCAGAGCTGTGACAGTTTCTGGCCATACTCACACTTGATCAACTTCACCACCTCGAGGTGGGAGCTGTTGGTCACCATGGTGCCGTTCACCTGGCAGAGGGGAGGAGAGGAGAGCCATCAGCTGCGGACACAGCAGCAGGGCATGGCAGCACAGGCCACGACGCTCACCTTGACTATGCGGTCCCCTTCCTGCACCCCGGCCTTCATAGCCGCACCTCCTGCAGGACAGACAGACAGACAGACATCAGGAATGGCTGTGCAGCGTGATGTGAACACCACTTCCAGCCCAAATAGCCCCCGTGCTGCTCAAGCAGTCACAACCCAGCCCTCCTCATCCTTGGCCAGACGTGGGTCCCAGCTTCCGCAGTGACTCCTACACATCCCAGAGCACCACATGCATGCAGACACTGGACAGGGGCCCAGCAGCAGCGCTGCTCTGCTCCTCTCCTCACTCCACTCTGTAACAAAGCCACTGAGGCTGAAATACAGGGAAAATTATCTTTTCCTCAAGCCAAAACCAAGAGGAAATGTTTCCATGAGCTCCGACTCCAGGCCAAGGGGCCGAGACACAGCAGCGAGCTCCAAAAGTGGAAAGTACATGGGATCGCTGGGATTCTTTTGGCTCTTAACGCTCTCACTATTGGCAATGAGTGACCCGGGTGGGCGTCCCCGCTGTCCCACGCCTGGGTGAGGTGGGTGCACGTGACCACACACCAAACAGCATAGCTGGGGAAGGTCCCAGTCTCTGTCTCTCTGGAGCAAGGGGCATGGAGGGGTCTCCCCACACACCTCCTGCTGCAGGAGAGAGGAACCCCAGCGCAAACCTGCCCTTGAAACCCTCAGTGCTTTCCCTTTGCTATATTCTCATTTTTCCTGGCTTTCGGGCTAGAGGGGGGAAGGAGGAGGAGGTGGGAACATCCGCTGTAAAATAAGCAGCTCATTGTCTGTCTAAATTGCTACTCCCAGCCCTGCCACCCCGCAAAGTCATTATACTGCAAAACCAGCAGCATCTCCTGCAGCACAGCGCCAAGAGCCGCGCACTGCCGACGTGTGTTTACCCAGGGCTGCTGGAGGGAATTCCCCACCCACCTACTCATGGCAGTACTTAACCTGTCCCTGCCTGGGGACACCCCAAACCCTGCTGCATCCCGCACCGAGGAGGAAAACCCTTGGTACTACATTTCTCCTGAGGCATGGAGCAGGTGAGGGGGTCCCAAGGTGTCCCCCGGCCCCTCTGCCCTCTCACCTGGCCGCACGGACTGGACGAGGACGATACGGTCCCCACTGACGGTGAAGCCAAAGCCATGCTGGTCCTTCTGGATGATGACGCACCGCTGGACCAGACCTGGGGAGGGAGAGGAAGGGAAGCCAGTGAAGCTCAGAGCCATGGCTTTGCCAGGATGCCTGATTTTGGGGACTGCAGCAGGACTTGGGGCTGCACTGTGGACCATCATGTACCCAACCCAGCCTTTCAATGCCAGGACATCCCTGCTGCAGGGTGGAAATTATGGTTTATGGGAGCACCAACCCCACACTCCATCCCAGCCCAGGGGACGTTTCAGAGCTTCTTGAAGCCTGCTGTTTGGAGGGTCCCTTCCTATCCACAGCCTGTGGATGGTTGTGATGCAGCCCAGTGCTGCTAATGCAGGGAGCTGTTGGCTCTCCCCCCATGCAAAGAGCTCAGCACTGTCCTCAATTGCAAGAACCCACCTGTGGTCTCAGAGGAATCAGAGGGCTGACGGCGGTGCCCAGGAGATCTCCGCTCAGAAGACGAATCACCCAGGGAAGACAGGCTGCTCAACCTGCACGGAGAGTGTGGTTGGGCTGACGGAGCAGTCCCCAATCACCATTGGGACCTGGCTTCTCCTCAGGAACAACACATGCCCAACGTAGGGAAGGACCAGCAGCTGGCACCCGCCTGCCCCATGGGAAAATGTTTCTCCCATCTCAGCCCCAAAGGATGCTTGGGGGGAGAGCGGGGAGGTCAGGGAGAGCAGCACAGGGAACAGGCGGAGGACAGATGTGTCATGCAGTGCGCACAGCCGCAGGGCTCAGCAGGCTGCAGAGGGGTTGATGGCAGAACAGGGAGGAAGCTGCGAGGGATGGAAGAGAGATGGACAGACAGACAGACAGACAGCAGACGGTTCGGTGATGTTTTGCCCCCTCGCTGAGCCTTGTGGTCCCGCAGCAGGGTGCAGGATGGACAAGCTGCCTGAGGACTTCGGGGCATTGCAGGGATGCAGTGCATCCCCTCGCCTGGTGCTGGAGGGATGGCAGTGAGAGGAGGGGGCCCAGACACTGCCTCCATCCCCAAATGGGAACACAGCTGCTTCCCCATCCCTGCTCCTGCCAGCGCTGCAAGGCCATGCTGGAGTTGGGAGTCCCAGAGCACCAGGAGAGTGATGCTGGGGCCACAGCACCGCTGGCAGGAGCAGCCACAGGTCTGTGCCCTGCCCCCAAGGGCTGCAGTGAAGCGAGGGTGCAGCGTGCGAGTTCAGGCAGCCCCGACCCCGCTTACCTGGGCAGGCGCTGCCTTTTGCTGCCCGCTCTGCTGCCAGCAGAGCACAGACCCCAGTGGAGGTGGCACAAGACCCAGAGGACAGCAGTGCAGGAAAGGGGAAAGAGGAGACAAACAGATCAAGAGACAGAGGGACACACAGCACAGCCAAACCGCACACTGGCATCCTGCATCCTGCAGGACAAGCAACCTCCACGAAGGAAAGGCACCCCAGGATCCTCTGTTGCCAGTTTGGAGGCACCCAGTGGGGTCCTGGCACCGCCCAAACCCCCACAGGATCAAAGTCGGAGGCAGTGCCAGCCCGAGAGCCACGCTGCCAGTTTCCAAGACTCAACAGCTCCGAAACCACAATTACAGGCATTGAGTAATTCAGCCCTTTCCATGGGATCAGCACTCTCCTCCTGCCCCAGTGCCACGGGGCCATGGCACAGAACCAGCTCCCTGCAGGCCCTGGGCATTAGGAAGCATCTCACTGGGGGCTGCTGGGGCCACGCTAACTCTGACTCTGTACACACAGCCATCGGGCACAGCCGCTGATCCACTCAATCACGTTTGCAATCAGAGGATGCAATCAGAAGGACCATAGCAGGATGGAGCCCGGGCACATTTATAGGCTGGAAATGCAGGGGCACAACACCAGCATGATCCCGGTGCGATTACCCATCAGGATTACCCCCAGGATTACCCCTGGGATTACCCATGGGATTAGGGCAGGCGGGCGCAGGGCAGGAGGTGCCTTTATCCAGGCCAAGTTGGGATCGGTTCTTTCAGCATCGTCCCATATGCAGAGACCTCAGAGGGCTGTGCTGTGAGCTCTGGGCTGTAAGCCTGGCAACTGGAGCCGCACAGAGCTCAGTGCACTGAGCTCACGGCCGGACCCTTCCCGGATAACCCACAGCCGCCGGGCCAGTGCCGGCTTATTTCCGTCTAAAAGAGTAGTTTAATTCGGCTTTGCATAAGCTTCTTCCTAATTGACTTATGGGGAGCCAAACCACGCCTGTTCTAAACCAAAGGCAGCGCCAACACAGCCGAGTCCTGAGCCAGGCTGCAGCAACGCTGCGATTTCTCTTTTGGGTGCATTTCTCTGGGATATGGAGCTGTGCAGATGCTCGCCCTGGGGGTGACACTCACACCAACGAGCTCAGCTGGCCCAACGGTGGGCAAGACATCACCTCCTAACTCTGCGACCGCACAAACATCAGCCCTTGGGTTTTCCTCAAAGATTTAACTCTGGAGTCCTCCAGGCTCCAAATTCCGCGGTTGCACGGCTGACTCACGGAGCACCCTGACTCATTGCGGCCCCGCGGCTGCCAGGCTCTGAGCGGCCCCAGCCCAATGTCCCACGCTCTGCTGAGCCCAGGGCAAGTCCTGCTCCTGGACTGACGTTATTTTCTCCAGTTCTGGTTATTTTTAGCTCAATTCTCATCTTTGGGTGGGACGTCCCCATGTCAGCACGCTGGGGATGCTCTGTCCCCATAGTGGCACCGCAGCACTCAGGAGGAAGTGGGCACCTCCGGCATCACCCGGCTCTTTCCTAGGGCAGAATTCTTCCCATGGGACAAGGCAATTCTGAGGGCAATTCAGCTTCAAAATGGGGGGGAACAAAAAAAGGGAGGAAAAAAAGCACATCACCCATACTAAAGAGCAAACACCCCCGGCCCAAAGAGCGCTGCCCACGCAGAGCAAATGCCACAATTAAACGATTAAGAGAGAAACAGGATCAAACCCTCAAAGTGGGTCAGGCTGCAGGCAGCGCCGTGCAGCTGCTCGCTCCGGGCTGGGATCTTTTTTTTTCCTTCCCTGTCTCCAAATGGCTGCTCCCTGCAGTCCCCTCCCGGGGACACCGACGTCAGACACGTCGGCACGGCACACTGCCTGGCCAGAGCGGGACGGGAGCTACCAACAGTATAAATAAACAGGGGATAAAAGAGGAAAAAACAACACTCGGAATTGGGCAGCTCGATGGGAAGGGGGGAAAAAAAAAGGAGAAAAACCCCAACTTGGAAAGGGAATCGGGATGCTTGCAGCACGATGCTGCGCTGATCAGCGCTTCCCACTGCAACCCACGGCCCCACTGAGCCGCACAGCCTTTCCCCTCCCAATATTCTGGGGCAGGAAGGAAGGAAGGAATTTCAGCTAAAAATGATTCAACTTCCTCTCCTTCCCCCTCCCCGTGGTGTGGCACAGGGGGACGGTGTTGGCCCGGCACAGCCAGCCTGGCACGTGTGCACTGCATCGCAGGTCGGGCGCAGAGTACACCGAGCCTTGCTTGGGGATGCCAACAGAGATCACAGCCCCATTGCACTGTGATACCCATACAGGAGCCTTCCAACCTCACTAGGGTTTCAGCAGCCAACCTGTTTGTTTGTTTTCCTCTTGTTGCTTTTACTTCTGAGGGAGAGAAGCAAAGCAAAGCAAATCTTGGCCCGTGGGTATCAATTTTCCTTCTGCAAATCAGACGCAAAGCCCCACGTCCACTCCATGGCAAACTGAGTTTAAATCCCTGGGAACCCGCAGCAACCTTGCTGCAGCAGATGGGATTCCTTGGGAGCTTTGTTTAAATTAAGGTTTTTAATTAAATGGGGGGAAAAAAAATTAACACAAGTGCAGCAGCCTTGATTACTTAATGGCACGGCAGACTCCGTTCCAGCGAATTTTGGTAATGCCCATTCCCTGCAGGGAGCCTGAATGTGGTGAGGTGGGGACTTTGGTGATGGTGACACCAAAGGTGCAACCCAGAAGGGAACACCAGAGGGGTGAGACCTTGGCTACAGCCTGTAGGAAGGTCCTGGTCCTGCAGCTGCTGGTGGGGACCTGGACACGGTGGGGAACACCGCGGTGGCATCGCAGGGACGCCTCGAGCCACGCCAGCTGTGCCAAGCAGGACAGGGGCTGGGAGCAGAGCGCCTGGGGAGCTCCTGTTGCTCAAGAGCTGCACGAGGGGCTGAGAGATGAGCATTTGTGCCTTAACGATGTTTGCAGAGCGCTTTGCACATGAACTGTGCTCCACAAATGCTGCGGCGTTAGTGCTGCCAGCGGCACTGAGCGAGCCCGCACCCATCCAGACCTCTCCTCCCGGTTGGGAGAAACGTCTGCCATCCTTCCCCTCCCTGCCCACGGCATGGGAGTGCAGAGTGCAACAGACAGGGAAAGCAAAGCCAGGCTCCAGGCTCCTGTGAAGGAAACACCATTCCCATGCGGCTCTGCTGGGAGTGCCCACAGTGCTGCTCGGCCCCAACAAACCCAGCCTGGCCGAGGTGGTTCACCCCTGAAGCCACGTGTGCTGCAAGGCAGGGAGTGGCACAAAACAACTGCCCTGCAGGGATGCTTTCTCCCTGCCCTCCCATCACGCACGCCCTGTGGCACCCTTCCGTCAGTGCAGCACGTGGAGCTGCAAGGAGCAGCACTGGGAACGGCTCCCATGGGTTGAGGCTGGAGGCTGCAGAGCAGAGACTGAGCACCATCATCTCCACACATCCCCTGCCCATGGGATGGCACTGGGATGGCACCAGGACAGCATCAGGTTGCCCTTTCCCTGTGCCCACCTTGAGGCCGCCCCTCACCAGCGAGCCAGAGGGAGAAAGTCCTCAATTTCACACCATTTCACCCATTTTCAGGTTGCTTTCGTGCTGGAGAACAGCTTCCCCGGGCACCTGAGGCTGCTGACCTTACAGAGCAGCGGGACGGCGGCTATTTAAGGAGCAAAGAGAGGCATTAAGCCTCACACCAACACCCGGCGCCTGCTCCAGGTCACAGCATGCAGCACCTCCAGCTCTGATCGTGGCCTCATCGCCGCTGAGCCCAGCAGAGCCCAAGGAAAAGCCTGGTACGTGGTTCTGCAGCCGTGCTCCATCCCAGAGGCAGAAGCGCTCGGTTTATCCTACCCACAGGGCACACTGAGCACCAGGCAGGGGTACAGAGAGGAGCACCCAAACTACCCCAGCACTGAGTGCCCCAAACCGCAGCCACAAAGCGATGGACGGATGAGCCGGGTGGTGTGATGGGTTCAGAGCCGAGCGCAGGAGCACGGACACCCAATGAGAGCTCCCCCACAAACTGTTCCCAACATCCAAATGCCCAATGGAGGGGCAGTGTCCACGTTGGCCCACGTTGGAGCTATGGGAGGGCAGCAATGCCCTGCACCCTGTGCATTGCACCAGCCCTATCCCCTCTCCCACCTGGACCGTCAACCAGCAGAGCTATTCAACAGCGTTGCTCCCCGCTCCTTTGGGCCACAGTTTCCAACGTCAGCCCACTGCTCCTTGAGGCTGAGCTGCATCTTTTCAGGGTACTCATCCTGGGGCCACCGCAGTGACAACCAGAGCACCTCAGCCAAACCCCACAGTACTTTGGGGATGCGATAAAGGGCTCATCCCACCCCACAGTCGCACGGCTCAGCCCCGGGGGAGCTGTGGCCGCGCCGTGGGCACTTTATCTATCAGCAAGAATTAATTAAAACTAACCCACCGTTAACCTGCAGGCAGAAGGAACCCAACAGTGGGACACACCCAGGGGCGCAGGGATACACTGAGGGGACAGCATGCGGCACCCAACCCAATGCCAGCACCCAGAGCCACTGCATCCACTCAGCTCCAGCGCTGCTGCGTCCACACAACCCCAGCACCACTGCGTGCACTCAGCCCCAGCGCCCAGCACCACTGTGTCTGTTTAACCCCACTGCCCAGCATCACTTTATTCACTCAACCCCACTGCCCAGCACCACTGTGTCTGCTCAGCCCCAGTGCCCAGCATCCCTTTATTCACTCAACCCCAGCACCACTGCGTGCACTCAGCTCCAGCACTGCTGCGTCCACACAACCCCAGCACCACTGTGTCTGTTTAAGCCCAGTGCCCAGCACCACTGTGTCTGTTCAGCCCCAGCACCAATGCATCCACTCAGCCTCAGCACCACTGCACCCACTCAACCCCACTGCCCAGCACTGCTGCATCCACACAACCCCAGCACCACTGCATGCACTCCACCCCAGTGCCAACCACCACTGCATGCATTCAGCCCCAGCACCACTGTGTCTGCTCAGCCCCGGCGCCCAGCATCACTTTATTCACTCAACCCCAGCACCACTGCGTGCACTCAACCCCAGTGCCCAGCACCACTGTGTATTTAAACCCAGTGCCCAGCACCACGGCACACACTCAGCCCCACTGCCCAGCACTGCGGTACTCTCCGTGGGTCTCTGCCCCACGACGTCCCCCCCCACCCCCAGACCCCCATCGGGACCCCCCGCCACCCTGCCCCAGGGCCGCTATGTGGCAGCGGGGCCCGGCCGAAGCGAGGCCCTTCAGCCCCCTCGTCCCTCCCGTACCTGTCCGGGGCGGCCTGCGGCGGCCTCACGCTCATGGTTCCTCCGCGTCCCCGCAGCCGCCGCCCGGCGCCCGTGGGCCGCAGCCGCGCTCAGGGCTCGGGGAACCGCAGCCCCGCGCCGGCCGCCACCATCCCCGGCGCCCGGCGGCCCCGCGGCGGAGCGCGGTGCGGCGCTGCCCGGCTCCAGCGTCCCCCGAGCGGCCCCGGGGAGCGCGGCGGGCCCGGCCCGGCCCGGCTCGGCCCGGCTCGGCGCGGCGCGGCTCCGCTCGGCGCGGCCCGGCTCGGCGCGGTCCCCCCGCCCCACCGCCCGGCGCTGGGGGCCGGGCCGAGGGAGAGGCCTACGGTCCTCCCAATCCCCGGCCTCGCCCGGCCCTCGGCCCCGCCGCTGAGCGGGCAGAGCCGGCGGGGGCTGTGAGGGAGGGGTGCGGGGTTTTAGGGGACGGCGGAGATACCCGGATATGGGGGGACCCGGGGGAGGAGGAGGAGGGGGAGGGAGAGCGGAGATGTGGGGGTGTGCACGGGTGTGGGGGGTCCGCAGGGATTGGGGGACCCGCAGGGATTGGGGGATATATGGGGCTGCCCGGGTATGGGAGGGCTCCTGGGGACAGCACTGATCTGGGGGCACTCAGGGACTGATGGGTTTGGGGGGGACCCAGATTTGGGGCACCCATGGGGACGGCAGGGATTTGGAGAGGAGACAGAGCCTGTCTGGGGACACGAGGGGACAGCAGAGATTTGGGGACCTGCAGGGATTGCATGGGTTTGGGGGATGTATGGGACTATCAGGGTATGGGAGGGCTCCTCGGGACAGCACTGATCTGGGGGCACTCAGGGATTGATGGGTGTGGGGGGGGACACAGTGGGTACCCGGATATGGGACACCCATGGGGACAACAGGGATTCAGGACACCCGTGGGGACAGCACAGAAGTGATCAGAGCCTATTTGGGGGACCCAAGAGAACAGCAGAGATTTGGGGACCTGCAGGGATTGCATGGGTTTGGGGGATGTATGGGGCTACCAGGGTATGGAGGGCTCCTGGGGACAGCACTCGTGTGGGGACACCCGGGGACTGATGGGTGTGGGGGGGACTCAATGGGTACCCGGATATGGGACACCCATGGGGACAGTGCAGATTTGGTGACTTGAAGTGGTCAGAGCCTGTTTGGGGAACCTATGGGGACAGCAGAGATTTGGGGACCCACAGGGACAGCCTCAGTACTGCGGACCCATAGACGAATCCCGGCTATGGGGTACCCCACATCCTGGTGGCACCCATCGCATCCCAATGTTGAGGTCACTTTGCAGATCTTGGGGTTCCTTTTTGGTGTGTCCCAGGAGTCACCCCAAGCCCCCACCAGCCCGGGAGCCCCACGGGTATGCTGTGCCACACAGGGATGGTGAATGGGGCACAAAAGCCCCAAAATGGAGAGTTGGGGAGGGGCTCCAGCTGCCTCCCTCCCTTCCCCCCCCCCCCCCCTTTTCCCTCTGCAGATTTCCCAGCAGGGAAAATGGAAAAGTGAAAATGAAAATGAGCTGGGGCCATTTTCCAGGAATTCCTGGTACCGAGCAGTGGCTGCTGGGATCGTCCCCCCAAAGCCCTTCCTCCCCACCCCCCAAACTGTGCCCCACATCCCCTTTTGCATGGAGGGGTCCCAGCAACAGACCCCGGAGGGCCTGCGGTGACGGCGGCTTTGGGGTGCTGCCAGCAAGACAACCACAGCCCTCTGCAAACCGCTTTATTTCCATCCGTGTGGGTGGTTTGGGGTCTGGGGGCCGCCGTGCCCCCGCACACCCACCTTAGGGTGGCTGCAGAGGCCAGCCGGGTGGCTGGGGGGGCACAGCACGCTGTGAGGGGGTGAAACTGGTGGGGGACAGCCTGCTGCTGCCCTTTTCCCTGCCCTCCAGCTGCAGCTTCACCCTCTGTGCCATGGCTGTGCCACGCTGGCCTTCATCCGCCTCCTCCTCCTCCTCCTCCTCGCCGTCCTCCCCGGGATGCTCGCCCATGAGCCCCCCCCCGGCCATGGCGTGGCCACCGAGAAGCCCAGGGGGGCAACGGGGGCCCAGCGGGAACGGCTCTGATTTGGGGAGCTCCATGGGAGAGGGGGCTCCCAGCTGGGGGGGCAGCAGCGGTGTGGGGTGCGGTGGGGGGTGCAGGATGGGGAAGGGGGCCCATTCCCGCAGCGGGGGGGGCAACAGTGGGCAGGGGAAGGCAGCCAAGCGGGGGAACTCCTCGGGGCCCCCCAGGCGGCAGCAGGAGCCCCCCATGCACGGGGGGGACACGGAGCTCAGCCCTGCGAGCGGCAAACAGACAGAGCCCCGTGAGAGCCTCCAGGTGCTGAGAACCCCGTGTGCACCCCCACAGCAGCACCCATGGCCCCCCCTTCTCCCTTCTGCAGCCACTGGGTGCTGCTGTGGGACCGGCAACGGCTGCGGCCCCGCTTGCACTGGGCCCCGTGCCTGCACCCAGGTGGAGAGCTGCGGCACCCATTGGCCCCCAGCACCCATTGCTCCCCAGCAACTATTGCCCCTGACCCCCACCAGTGACCACCATTATTCCCAGGACAGGCACACCGTGTGTGTCCCTTGCCTGGTGCACGTGGACCATCAGTGCCCCACACTTACGGGACTTCTCCGGTGCCTCAGGGAGCAGTGGGTGCCGGGGACCTCGGTGCCAGCCCAGCGGCTCTGCCAGCGCCCGCCGGCTCAGCAGCGCATTCTGCAGCAGCTGTGGGGGGACAGATGGGGGACGTGACAGCAGTGGGGATGAGCAGCTGTCCCCAGGGCTGTCCTCGCTGTTCTGGGACTCTACCTGGCTCGGCAGAGAGGGGGGAACAGCGCCCGCCAGCAATGGGGGGCAGCGCAGGTCCCACAGCGGGCAGTTGACGAAGATGAGTTTGCTGAAGTTGAACTTGTAGGTGAAGCGTTTGCCCTTGGTCTTGTGCAAGATGCGCTTGTTGTAGTAATACCTGGGGGGGATGATGGGGTGTTAGCAGCATGGATGGAAGGATGGAGGGATGGAGAGATGGATGGAGGGATGGATGGAGGGGTGGATGGATGGAGAGAGGGAGGGAGAGATGGACATATGGATGGACAGAGGGATGGGTGGATGGAGGGAAGGAGGGAGGGATGGAAGGATGGATGGAAGGAGGGAGGGAGGGAGGGATGGATGGAGGGAGGGATGGATGGAGGGAGGGATGGATGGAAGGGATGGATATAGGGAGGGAGGGAGGGAGAGATAGACATATGGATGGATGGATGGGTGGATAGATGGACGGATAGATGGAGGGAGTGAGAGTGAGATAGACATACAGATGGATGGATGGGTGGATGGATGGAAGGAGGGGTATATGGATGGACAGATAGATGGACATGCAAGATCTTTGCATAAAGTCCCCCCCCATCACAAGCTGAGAAACAGGAGAACCAAGAGCTCCCAAACCACATCCCCACTGTCCCACTGTCCCCATGCAGGTGGGCTGCATGGAGGGGGGGTCAGGGCCGGGTGTTCCTACAGCACCACATCCCCGATGGCTCTCCATGTCCCCAAGGGCTCTCCGTGACCCGGCAGCACCTGAGAGCTCGGCTCAGCTTGTCGTAGTTCATTTGGGGCTTGCACTTCCTCCGGCCCCACAGCCGTGCCACCTCGTCGGGGTCCTTGATGACAAACTCCCCGTACTCGCCCTGCTGCCAGGCAATGACATGGCGGAACTCCTCCTTCTGCAGCAGCTCCAGGATGAAGTGCCAGAGCTGGATCTGCCGTGAGCCAGGGCTGGACTCGGCCTTGTATGCCCAATCTGGGAAGGCAAGCCCTGCAGGGTGGGCAGCAGCTTAGAGCCCCAGGATTGAGGACATCACCCCCTCCCACATCTGGGCTGTGCCCAGGGATCACAGCCATGTCCCCAGCCCAGTAGGCAGCCTGTGGGTCTGTGGGGAGGACCACGGTTCATGCAGGATGGTCCCAGTTGCTCCCAGTTTGGCTGTGCTGGTGCTCACCTGGTACCCAGTAGGAGCCGGGCAGGGCAGGCAGCCCCGGGGTCACACAGCCACACTGCATGCTGCAGCCTGAGGGCAGAAAGCAGAAGGGTCATGGGACGAGACAGCATCAGAGGATACATCCAGCACCAGGGGATGCTCCCAGCACTGGGGATGCTCAGAGCACCACGGGTGCACCCGGCACTGAGGATGTACCCAGCATCAGAGAATGCTCCCAGCACCAAGAGATGCTCCCAGCACTGGGGATGCACCCAGTACTGGGGATACATCCAGCACAAGGGCTGCTCTTTGCACTGGGGATGTTCCCAGCACCAGAGGATGCTCCCAGCACTGGGGGGCTGTAGAAGCAGGAAGGACAGGTGGATGGAGGTGGCACCCTGCACACTGGCAGGTGCAAACCCTCAAAATTCACCGTTCCTTCCCTCTTTCAGGAGCATCCAGGTGAGAGCAGAAAGCACGGCCCCTCCAGTCCCCACGGCCACATCCTGCCCCACTCACCTGCAGCACCATCAGGGATTCGGTCCCAGGCAGTAGCACGTGGACAGGAGCGAGAGAAAGCATCTGAGGGTCTTAGGGAGAACCACCTCCATATATACAGGGAGGGGTGGGTAGAGAGTAAATCTTCTTACCCCCGGCAGGAAGCAAGAAATCGCTGGAAGGGTGCAGGGGGAGCACCCCACACCCAGGGGCTGCGGCTCACACTCCCCCTTTGCTCTATGGGAGGGGGGAACTGGGGGCACGGAGCAACCCCGTGCCTGGTGGTGCCCGTGGTTTATTTGAGGGTGAAGTGAGATGGGGTGAAATAAGGAGAAAGAGGCGATGGCAGCACTGGGAGGTGGTGGTGGTGGCCCTTTTTTGGGCTGTGGGTTCCACATCAGCTCCGGCGCCATCCCAGGAGGGTAAATAGAGCCGGGGCAGCGCGGGCTGTTTGGATTCGAGCAGAAATGCAAACAGGCCCCTGAGAACAGCAGATACAAAGGGCAGGAGGCGAAGAACCGCCCCGAGGGCTCACTCGGCACCGAGCGGTTATGAAAATGCCTCTTGCCTGTTCTTCCCTTCTTGTTTGCTCTCCTCATTTGCTTTGCTCTCCCCGCTCCTTTATTCTCCCTCATTAGCGAGCGCCTCGCCGCCGCTTTCATGTCTCTGTGGTCCCCGTGCCAAGGGCTGTGGGTCGGGGCTCCCCGGCTGGGCTGAGCCCTTTGGGACCCCTGGGCCTGGGAGTGTCACCCGGAGTGCCCCCCCTTTGAGATGAGGGACGCCTGGAGCAGGAAGGGAGGGAGGTGATGGGCTCTCAACTGGGGCTGGGGTCCCATTGCGCTGCCCAAGGGGCACAAGCACTGAGGTGTCCCTGGGATGGGGACACAGCGCATGGTGCCAACCTCATGGGACAAACTCATGTCTGTCTGAGCTGAGGTCTGTCCAGGTTGGGGTCTGTCCTCGCTGGGATCTGGCTGGATTCCTGCCCCTTTATCTCTCCCAAATCCTGCTCCAATCCCCTTATCTTGCTCAGCCCTCCCGGGCATCGCGCGGAGCAGGCGGAGGTGAAGGGGCTGTTTGTTTAAAAGCATTAATGCTATTAAAACAAGCGGCTTAGGGGCCATCGGAAAAGCACGGAGCTGAGGGTCTGAGTGGGGCGGGTGGGGGGCCCATTCCAGGTGTGGGGCAGGGAGAGGGGCTGCCCACCCCATCCACAATAGGTGTAAAACATCACCACCACCCCCTGGAGATGTGCCCCAGTTTCCCGGTGCCAGAGTCCCAGCACTGCTGAGTCGGACCCCAGCCCCAAAACCGGGCTCCGGTGCTCACAGTGCTGTTCCTCCTTCCCCCCCTCTCCCCTCGCTCTCCTTCCATTCCCTCCGTCTCCAGAGGCTATGGGATTTAAAAGGTTTTGTACCGTGGTCAAACAGAAACCCTAACCGGGGAGGGACGCCGCGGACAGGGTGAAGGTCACCACGGAAAGGCAAAGTCCTGGCAAGGGGACGGGGACAGGAGCTCAGCACGGCCCCAGCAGACAGAGCAATGCCCTCCCCATCCCTGCTCTGTCCCCGCTGCAGGAGGTGCTGCAGGAATTCAATGCTGAGTCGTTAACGAACCCTTCCCGCAAAGCAAAGCTGGGACGGGAGCGATGCTGGGGCACCGTGCAGGGCAGCCCCGGTCAGGATGCGGGCACGGGACAGGGACAGGGGACAGAAGTGGTCTGGGAGCATCCCTGCAGCCCAAGAACTGCTGTGACAGCGCCCTGCCAGGATGCGGGATGGGATATGGGCCGGGATGCAGGATGAGATCTCGCTGCTCCATCCCCTGAGCCCGTTCCTAATCCCCAAAGCTCTTTGAGGTTTTCCCTCACTGCTTAAATCCGCTTCGGTGCAGGCAGCGAGCCGGGTGGATGCGAGCAGTGCGGGACGCTCAGCCGGGGAGAACCACCCCCCAAATTTCCCTCTTTTCCCCGTTCCCCCCTTTCTCTCTCACAGTTCAGCCAGCAGAGAGATGCAGCCCACCTGGAAGTTCCCTGCGGGGCGAGACCTTGCTCTGCAGCCATCAGTGACCAACTGAGGCCGAAGGCACAGAGCAGCCTCGGCAGCACGAGGCCACCAGCGACCCCAAACACCCACCATCACCCTGGGGACATCCCAGCACGGGGACGGCAATGGGACGGGTGCGGGACATTGGGGTTGGGACCCCTCGATGCTCTCTTACCTCCCGGCTGCTGCGCTGCGTCCGCCTCCCCCGGGCGCTCCCCGCCACTGTCGCCCCCGACCCGATGCATTTCGTCGCGTGCGGCGTTGGGGTTACTTAAAATGAAAACCCAGTCCTCGGCGCTCCCGGGAGGGCGGCCGTGGCTGCGAGACAATCGCGTTAACCCCTCACCGGCCACAGGCTGCCGACCGCTGCTGCTGCCCGACCGCGGCTCCCCCCATCCTCCTCCTCCTCCTCCTCCTCTTCCTTGCGGGCAGTGGGGCTGCTCAAGGCCCCCTGCACCCAGCCCGGGGGTCACACCCAGCCAGGCCCAGGGCAGGGAGGCGGTGGAGGAGTGGGTGGATGGGGTGTCTGGGATGGAGCTCTCCATCCCTAGAAACCCCCTCGGAGCCGCACAACCCAGTGTGGAGCATAGAGGCACCAAAAATGCCGACACCTGCTGCAGTGAGCTGCTCTGATCTCACTCCAGCCCCATTCCTCTCTCCAAGCTCTCTGAACCGGGACAACAAGGTGCAGGAGATGCTATTGCCCCATAGCACATCCCTGTGGGACACTCCATGGCCCAGCAGCAGTGTGTGGGGACAGCAGGGCTGGACTCAGCCACCAGTTCTGTCCCATTAGCACAAGGTACCCAGTGCATCCCCATGGGATGCTCCACGGTGCAGCACTGGGAAATGCATGGGGATATGCATGGGGATATGCATGGGGATATGCATGGGGATGCTGGAGCTGGGCACTGCTAGTGGCTCCTTTCCATTGGCACCAGGTGCTGGATCCCTGCAAGCACACGGGGGATTGTGCCCACCCCACACTGCCGTTGGTACCGGGGGTGTCCCCAGCACCCCAGTGGGCTCAGCTCAGGCGCAGGCAGCGGGCAGCCGCCTCCTGATCAGGATGGGAGAAGCAGCGCCGGGGAATTAAATTCTGGGGTTGTTTTCTGGTTAAATCAACCGAGGCTAACGTGATGGAAAGCGGTGTGAGGGGGGGTCCGGCCAGACAGCGAGACATGGGGCTGGGTGCAGGGATGGGTGCAGGGCTGGATGCAGAGCTGGATGCAAGACTCGGTGCAGGGCTCGGTACAGGGCTGAATGCAAGGCTCGAAGCAGGGCTTAGTGCAGGGCTGGGTGCAGGGCTCGGTGCAGGGCTGGGTGCAGGGCTCAGTGCAGAGCTCGGTGCAGGACTGGGTGCAGGGCTGGATGCAGGGCTCAGTGCAGGGCCCGGTGCAGGGCTGGGTGCAGGGCTGGGTGCAGGGCTCAGTGCAGGGCTGGGTGCAGGGCTGGATGCAGAGCTGGATGCAAGACTCAGTGCAGGGCTCAGTACAGGGCTGGATGCAAGGCTCGATTCATGGCTTAGTGCAGGGCTGGGTGCAGGGCTGGATACAGGACTCAGTGCAGGGCTCAGTGCAGTCCTAAGCCCAGGGCTCAGCACTGCAGCACCCACAGCTCCGTGCCGCCCGCTCGATCCCTGCCGGAGCCAGACGGACGCGCCTGGGCAGCACATTGGCGGCGGTCGGGTGGAGCCCGCGTGTTTCTTGCCGATCCAGGAGCTTGCTGTGAGTGCCCACCCATTGCGACACCCTGAGCACGGAGGCAGCGTGCCAGGGCCCCGGGCGCTGTGTGTTTGCCTACCAAAGCACTGTGCGGGCTCGGGCTCCTTTGCTTTCCCTGCCCTTAATTGGGAGGAATTGCCCGGGCGGCGCACGGGCTGTTCAGACATGAAGGGCTCCGGGGAGAGCAGCACTGTGTGATGGGGAGTGCGGTGCCAGGAGCAGGGCTTTGCCCAGAGCCATGCTCCCAGTCCAACCCCAATGGCTGCCGATGCACACCCAATGTCCCCGTCCCATGGGGTGCAGCCCCTGGGGTCAGCGTGGCACTTCTCATGGGTTAAACCCCCCCCTTTCCAGGAGACTTCGTA
This sequence comes from Gallus gallus, assembly GCF_016699485.2. Taxonomy (NCBI): domain Eukaryota; kingdom Metazoa; phylum Chordata; class Aves; order Galliformes; family Phasianidae; genus Gallus; species Gallus gallus. Next base: position 1,130,461 of record NC_052556.1, read on the forward strand.
TTAAAATAACAACAAAGAAGAGGTGGGGTGGGAGAGCAGAGAAGTAAAGGCTGTTGATGGCCTCAGTGGATGGGGTGAGGGATGGGTGCCCATGAATTGGGGCTGTCCAGGGTTCGGGGCAGCAGGGAGAGGGGAATGGCCATAAGCATGGAAAGCAATGGCAAAGAGAAGGGAGAAGTGGGATGTGGGCAGGGAACCACTGGGTAAAGGGGAGCGGGAGAGAGAGGAGCAGAAGGATGGAGATGGAAGGAGAGAGGCAGCTGCAAGAGGAGGACATGGAACCCTGAGGTGGAAAGAGAGAGGGATGGGAGAAATGGCAGAGAAGGAGTGAGAGAGGAGGGAGGAAAGGAGAAGGGGAGGAAGGGGCGGCTGCGGGGCCGGGGCCGGGAGCAGCACGCGGCAGCACGCAGCAGCGCACGCTCGGCTCCGGTCACCGAAGCCTCTTCACGTCCCATTAGCGGCAATGGAAGGTGACAGCTGCGGATCGATAACAATCGCAGCAACAGACTCCGTGTAATAAACCCATCTCGCTCACATCGCCGCACCCCGGCCCCATCCGGCGCAGCGTTGGGTCCCGGGCTCAGCCCTCCTGCAGTGCTGGGGGGGGGTGGTGGGGGGGGGGGCTGCAGTGCCCGGGGCTGTTTTCATGTCCCGATGCAGAAGAGGGATGGAAGGAGGCAGAGAGAGGATGGTGGAGAGTTGGGGTTGCATTGCATCTGTGGGAGCATCCTGAAACCACCCATGAGGGCTTTGGGGAGGAGAGGCCATGAAGACCCCTAGGGGTGGGATGAGCCCCATTCCACCCCCCATCCCCCAGCAGCAGCACCTCTGCACGTGATGGGCTCTGTGCAAAGGGCTGAGCAGAGCTGGAAAGCAAACAGGAGAGGCACAGGCACCCTTTGTGGGGAATTCCCATCTGTGTGTGAGCATCCCCTGCACCGGGCATCCTTCTGCACAGCCCTAAAAGGGTGGAAGGCTTGGGGGCCCGAGCTATCCCCTTCATGGTATCAGGATTCCTCACCCCATAGGGATGCTTCATTCCGTGGACTGCATTCTGCAGCATGCACTGTGACCACCCCAACTGCTGCAGGGAGGACCAGAAGGTACGTGGGGTGCTGGGTGGGGGTTTGGGGCCATTTTCCAGGCCCCCCTTTCCCCCCCCCCCCCCCCTCCCGTTGGTCCTCTATGCGGAGCGGAGCGAGAGCAGATAATGCAGCAGCCAAATGAGAACTGAGATAAAGCAATTACCTGATCAATACGGGTGAAATTGAGTAATCTAACAGATCAATAGCGCCGTCCCTCCCGCCCTGCGCCCGGGCTGCGCGCGAGCGGCTCCGCACCGCCGGGACCCACGGAAGAAGGGGTCAAGGAGATGGGAAGGAGCAGAGGGAGAGAGCCCACCAGCTCCCTGCTGCTGCTGCAGTGAGTCCCCCTTCGAGGGGATTGCTCTGGGGATGGGATGGGGACGCACAAACCCCGGGGTCCCCCTCCTTTCCCCCCCCTCCAACCCCAAATCCATGCACTCTGTTGGGTTGCAGCGCGTGCAGAGCAGGGCTGGGGGCTTTCCCATCACCCCTGAAGGCTTTGAACTCCTATTTTGGCTGTGGTGGTGTTGGGGAGGAGGGGGGGAGCACCTGGCGGGAGCTGTAATCAGCTTTGCCATCAGCTCCACGCTCCCAAAGAGCCGCTGGGGCAGCGCTGGAAAATTACCACTTTGATTTTACTGGAAGTTTCTAAACACTGAGCTTCGGTTTTCCAGCTCAGGCCCAAACCTCCCCTATTTTCCCTGGAAAGCAGACAGAGCTGCTTCAGAGGAACCGTCAGCAGAGCTGGGAAAGGGGCTCCTTTAATCACAGCATTGGAAAAGCGTCTGCAGAGCCGCAGTTCTCCCTTTAATCAGGAGTTGGAAGAGCGGCTGCGGGGCTGCAGCTTTCCCTTCGCTTCTCAGGGCTGCTTTCCGTGCAGGGGGAGCAAAGCATCGCCCCAAAGCACACCCCGATTTTGGGGGTTGTCTCCCACCTCCCCCATTGCTGCAGCTCTGAAAAGGCAGCGCCGGGTTTGGATGGGAGACGCTGCTCTCCAACCGCCCCCCCCCCCCCAACCTTTATCTGCCAGCTCTATGCCGGCGTATGGAAACATTTTCTGCTTTGGATCTCACGAAGCAAACAGACGGAGAGAAATATTGGCAACGGGAGGCTGAGTGAGCTCCCAAACAGGACCGGTCTGTGCAGAGTGCTGGAACACCCCAAGCGTTGGCCCCACAACTGCAATGGGAGCAAAGCAGGCACGGAACCGCAGCGTTGGGGTCGGGGATGCAGCAGCACCCAACTGCTGGCACGGGAAGAGAGCAGCCAGGATTGGCCCCAGCGCACGCGGCACCGGGATTAATCGGTGCTTGATTCAATATGCGCTTCTCATCAGGTTAATTGGGCATCAAAGGAAGGGAGGAGAAAGCCACAGGGCCGTCCCAGTTGCAGAACAGCAGCGGTGCAGCACGGGGCCGGGCGCCAGCAGCCCCTAATCCGCCCCTGACACACACAGATCCCTCTGTGCTGCTCCAAGGAGTCCCAACTGGCAGTTCCCCATGCAGAGCAGCGCAGCTCCGCACCTCTCAACCCCTCTTCCACTCCAGTAATGCTATGAAAAACAAAACAACTACCAAAAAAAAAAAAAAAAGAAAAAAAAAACCCAAAAAAACCCCACAACGCCAATTGGCCCAAAGCCTGGGCAGCAACGTGCCGAGCTCAGGGCGTGGATTTGGGCCAGTTTTGGAGTTAAATGGAGTTGAGAAGAGCAGCCGCCGGGGCTGAGGGGCTCTCCCAGCACCAAACCCCATCACCCACCCATCCCACTCAAGTTAGGAGAGGGGGGGAGGGAGGGGGGAAGGATGGAGACAACGCTGGTTGTGATGGGGATGAGATGTGGGGGGACTCAGAGCACAGAGCTGCAAGCAGCGCCGCTTATTTAAAAGGTTTATTTAACTTTTAATTTGAGGTAAAATACTTTTTTTTTTTCTTTTTCTTTTTTTTTTCTTTTTTCTTTTTTTTCTTTTTTTTTCTTTCAACTTCCATAACAAAATACAGAGCTATCAGATACCCCTGGAAAAAAAAAATATGTATATTATACATATATTTCTATAACATTACATCATATATATATAATATATATATGCCGACTTTTTTTGTTTGTTTGTTTGTTTGTTTTTTGAAGACTTTATAGAAAGTGGAACGTCTAAAGGCACTGCACAATGGAGTATTTAAAGACTACTTTACATTGTTATGTACATATTACACACACACCGTCCTGCTCGCCCTGCGCGAACCGCTCGAGCTCACCACGTCCCCACGTATGTGTATGCATCCTTCCTAATCCCTGCTGAATCGAGTCTAGTAAAGAACATGCCTCAGGAGAAGTGATTCTTACCAATAAAAAGAAGCTTTCTATGGGTAAATACTTAAAAACACTCTAAAATTGAACTTCTTTTAGAAAAAAAAAAAAAATATATATATATAATAGCAACCATCTGATTAGTTCAAAACCAAGAGAAGAAATCCGCTGCTTTTCAAACCCACCAGGATCCGTAAAGACATAGAAATAAAAACAACAAAAAGCCTGTTATTTAAAAAACAAAACAACGTAATTATGGAATAAATAAAAATAATAATAAAAATTAAAAAAAAAAACAAAAAAAAAACCAAGGGACAACCGGGCCGTTGTTGTGTTAATGCTGCTGGGGGTGGGGGTGCGGGGGGGCTCTGATGCTCTGCTGTCGCTGCCCCATATCCTGGTGGTGGGGATGGGGTTGGATCCTCCTGCCCTCCTTCCGTGGGCTCTTCCCAGGTCCCGGCCGTCGGTTGTCCAATTAAAGTCTCTTTTCCTACAGGTTCCCTAAGACTAAACAAAGCCAAAACAAAACAAAAACAACAACAACAAAAAAAAAAAAAAAACCCCAACCAACAAATGGTTTCAACATTAACATGCTCTGGATTAATTAGTACAGGCGGACGTTGAGAATTTTCAACCATTTAAACTTTACAAGTTTAAAGATTTTGGCACATTGGAATATATATATAATTCTTTTTTTTTTTTTTCTCTCCTTTTTTTTTTTTAAATTTTTTTTTTTTCTTCTTCTTCTTTTGAAAGGTAAAATGTTAATTATAAGCATCCTTGCCCCCCCCCCCACCTTGGGGGAGGAGGGGGGGCTGCCCTGGGCACCGGCCTCGCACCGCGGGTGGCACCGCCCCGCTCCATGGTCCGTTGTCCTGAGAAGCTGAGTCCTTATCCCTGATGGCGGAGCTCCCTGTTTGCAGTGCAATGGCTATGAAGAACCCCCGGCCCAGGCCTGGAACCGATGACGAACTTTTAAAGCCAAACGACAGTCCATCTTTGTGGGTATTATTATTATTATTCTTTTTTTTTTTTTTTTTTTGCCTTAAAGAAGCACAAAAGGGCAACGCTCCCTCCCCAAATGGGAGCAGCCCCCCCGTAGGCTCCGGCACTTGGGTATGAGGGGCGACGATATGCGTTACGGATGGGAAAGGCCTCGTGTTGCTTATTCCTGAGTTCACGCTGACGTTGGCTGCAGGGCTGGGGAGGGCTCCTGCCTGTTCCCCTCCTGCCCCCAGTGCCAAAATCCCGGTGCCAAACCCCGGTGCAGGGATGCTCTCCGGTCTGCAGCCACATTCACTGCGTATCGGGGCATGCGGCGAAGCGGTGCTCACACACCCGACCCCTCTGAGCATCACCAAACCCCCACGGCCTGCTGGGACCACCAACAAGCAGCCAGGCTGTGGGCACAGCTCTGCCCCCACGCGGGGTCCATCGTTTTCCGATTTCCTTCCAAGGAATCATTCGGAATCCATCCTGATGCAGCAGGAAGAGGTGGGGGGGGGGGGGGGGGAGGGGAGAGAGCGTTCCTCGGCGTAATCCGGAGCCTAAATTCATCAGCCTAACGAGAACCGCAGCTACGTAGGGAAATAGCAGATTTATAGCAAATACAGTGAGATTTACACCGCGGGTTGGGGTGGCTCCACGCCACCCGAGCTCCTGCAACCACTGTGGGGCTGCATCCACCTCCACCGAGAAGCCCGACCTTGGCCACTGCCTCTGGCTCCGCATAGGCTCCTTCTGCCAACAGACCCTGCTCTCATAAAGTGTATACGTAGTTAAGGCATGAGTCAAAGTGATAGGGGAACCAAACAAAGGAAATAAGATTGAACAAAGCTCCTGTCATTCCTTCTCCATGAACTCACCACAATCATTTCAGTGTTAATCTTCCAATCACTCCCAGCTCCACCCATACCATTACGAAAAGAAATAAAATAAAAAAAAAAAAATCCTAGGGTACATTTTAATGCGTATATTAAAGGCATTAGGTTATTTTTTTTTTTTTTGTTTTTCCCACCCCACTCCCTTCCCTGAAAGATTCTATAATTTGCTCATGGCTTCTGCTGTATTTCTGAAAGGCCCAAAGGACGGCGGCTGCGTCCTGAAGCGCTGCCATGTCCCGGCAAACAGAGCTGTCACTCCTCAGCCCTCTCCAACCAGAGGACAGTGCAATATTCTCTCTCCCTGCCCCCCCCCCCCCAACCCCCCCCCCACCCCACCCAAAATGCAGACAGCTTCCGATGCTGGCACACAGCACACGTCTCCCATCGTCAGGAAATCCTCCCCGCCATCGCACCAGACTCCATCAAATAGGGAACTAGATGAACTCAGAGATTCCCACTTCTATAAATACTAGATAGAGCGCACAGGGAACAGACTGCACTTTGAGTTCCTCTGGCTCGGTGGAGGCCTCAACCCCTCTGGAGTTCGTGCTGGGTGTGAAGCTCAGCACCCTCGCCTCTCCTAATCGGAACAAGACAACCGCGTCTCACCTGCAAGTCAACAATGAAAACAAAGAACACAACCCCCCCCACCCCTAGTCTCTAGAATTACCAAACCAGTCTAGCCCCAGCCCCCCCCGCCCACCCCCCCCACGCTCTGCAACCTTGCTACATAAATACACGGATGGTTTCAGCACGCAGCCTAGGCGTCAGAGGCAGCGGCAGCCGCCACAGCCTTGGGCCCGGCCACGAGGTGCGGGCTGCCCAGCACCCCATTCCATGGGACGCGGCCATTTGGGTGCTCCTCGGGGGCATCTGCCTGCCGGTCCCCGTTCCAACGGCGCTTGAGACGCAGCTTGGGGGGCATCAGGGCGTCCTCGCGCTTCTCCTGCGCTCCAGGCTCTCCGGACGGCTCTCTGGGGGGCTTCTCACCACTGCTCTCCCCTTGATCTTGGGACTCTTCGGCCGGGCCCAGGGCCTGGGTGGGCACCAGCGGTGCCGGGTGCCACGATGGGGCGGCAGGTCTGGCAAACACCGGACCCTTCTCCTCTTCCAGGCTGGTGCTGGGTGCTGCCATGCTGGAGTTCTCCTCCTTCTCGCTTTTGTCTTTTCCCTTCGCGGGCAGCTCTTCACGCTCGGCCTCCTTGTCCACAGGGGGCTCGAGCTTCACCCTGGGGGGAGGAGGAGAGGCGAGCTGGGGGGTCGCTGACTCTTCGGTGCTTTCCAGTCTCTCCCTGTTTTTGCGCCCAACAGGTGGAGGCTGCAGCTTGATGGGGAACTGGGGCTGCTCCTCCATGGGCATTTGGCACTGTAGTGGTGGCACCATGAGCCCCGGATAGCGGGGGAAAGTCCGCGGGCTCAGATGGTAGTTGAAGACGGAGCAAGCTTGCGAATGCAGGTAGTGTTTCATTTCCTCAGGGTTGAAAGAGAAGCAGCTGCTGCCTGTGAAGGGGCTGAGACCTGGAGACGGGCTGTAGGAGAACAGGGTGGGAGTCAGGGACAGTGCAGGCGAGATGGGGACGTTGAGGACCCCGCCGCGTCCTGGCAGAGGGGACACGGCAAAGGGGCTGTGAGGATCCGGGTAGATGCTGGGCCTGGTGAAGAGAGGCAGCATGATGTCTGGCTTGCGCTTCTGGTGGTTGACACCCCCGGCACCCGCGGTGTTGCGTGAGCCCATGAGATCCACACCGCGACGCCAATCGGCGGAGCCATCCTCCAGCTCTGGCAGGTCAGGCTTCCTCTCACCGCCATCACCCAGAGCCTCTGGGTTGGATGGGACCAGGGAAGGGCCGGAGAAACGGCCGGGCTGCGCATCATCAGTGGGAGAGTGGCTGTCCAGAGGTGGGAAGTGGAAACGGGACGAAGCCGTGGGGACGGGAGGAGCGCTCTGCGGCACGACACCTGGGCACGGGGAAAGGAAAAGAGAGGGGGAGAGTTAAAAGCGCCGTTGCCAAGGGAGTTAAATCAGAGGCAGAGCTGCTTTTAGGGCTGCACCCGCAGGCATTTGGAAGAGCAATACAAAAATACCAGGAGCTCTCAGCAACGCAGCAGACGATCAGATGGGAGGCACCTTCCCCATCTGCTCCCCTCGCTCCTGCCCACCTCAAAACCTCGCTGCTGCTGGGAGGAATCTTCTCCTCTCCGCCCTGGCGGAGGTTTCTCGAGCCTCCAGCAGCACTGAAGGAACTTCCACTTTTGGATGCCCTCCCCTGACCTCTTCACTTTGGTTTAACCAGAAAATGGCCTCAGTGACGGCGCGTTAGGAGCACGGTTAAGCAATTGTGTGCCAACGCCACCAGCAGAAGCGCTGCTGGTAAACCTCAAACTCTTGGGGTGGAATACTGAAAAATCCCTGATTTGTGGATGTTCTCTCTTTGATATTTCTGCCCATATCATTGCTAGATCCTGCAGGTTTCTCTTCCCCATCCTCCCCAAGCAAGTTAGTGATTCTGGTGCCTACGGAACCACGTCTCTGCATCTTACCCCCGCTGCACTGAGCCACACTGAGGCAAATTCCTCCACATGCTTTCTCACCTCCACGACACACCGTCTGATTCTCCTTTCCCTTCCAAACTGCGTGAGCGAGTCAAGAAACCTGATTCCAGTGCCCCAAACAGGTTTGATATCCCAACCCCCATCCCAGCCAGAAGGAAAGAAAACAGGTTGTAATTAGACAAGTGCATTCCAGTTCTCCAAACTTCTTTTTTTAAATGCATGCCCCAGAGATAGGAGGGAGTGGCTGCAAACAGGGAAAAGGAACAGCAGTGAGCAATATTGAGCTGGAACTGCCCAGACTTGTTGCTGCAAGTAATTATAGATTTGCAGCACTGTTTCGTACTACATCTTACACCCCCATGCTTTGGCTAAGGACTCCTAGAGAATACATTTCCTTCTCCCCACTGCCGTAAAGGCAACATGTCTCACGCAGGTGAGGCCTCTTTGAATACTTCTCTTCTCCCAGTCCTGTCTTCTGGGTTACTGCCTGCCCAGAGGACAAAGCCTTGCTATCACACCATGCCTCCCCCAAGGCAGAGATGGATGCAGGCGGCTCCAACTGCCAACATCAACGCGCAGTCATCGCTGTACGTAGGCACAGAGCACACAGTGCCGATGAGAAATCGCCTTGCCCACACGTAACCTGTTTTTCTCAGCCACTAAGGTTTCAGAGTCAACATTCAATCCCCACTTTTCCCCCGCTCTCTCCCTTCCCTCTCTGCTAGACGAATCTTCAAGGCTTCCCCTGAGGCGCTCTTCTGGAGGTGAGAACTAAGAACACGGTGCTGTGAGAAAGGCTGGTTCAGGCGCCTCTGCAGTCACGCTTTCTTTGCTGCGGAGAGTTTGCAGTCTAGGGCCTCCCTGTAATGACTTCCAGAAGTTTTTTTTGATGGACACGATCGCCATTCGTTTCCCTGGTCGTGTGGTGGCTGCTCAGTTTGGAGACAATCAGGCCAGCTGCAGAAATCTAGCTATGGGGGGATTTAACTCCACCAAAAAGGATCTTCCAAACAAAGGACCCTCCTCCCAGAGAAACCACAGCAGTAATGCTGACTCCAGGACAAACCCAGCGTGAACTTCTGCTACTGCTTCTGGCAAGAGACTCAAAGGCCTTTTAGGACAAGCAGGGAACAATTACGCTTCATTCCCAAACTCTTTTTTGTTATCCTGAGTGTCAGCACACCGTTCTGCTGCAGGGAGGATCAAGAAATACCTGTGATTTTAGCCAAACTCTGACAAGCTATTATACCTCCCTGGAAACTCCAGAAATGCTCTGTGCTCACTATTATGTTTCTCTGAACTCTAGACACGTTGGTTAAAAAACAAACAAACAAATGAACAACCCTTCTTGGATATGAAAGGAATAGACCTGAAATAATAAGGGATTTTGGCAGGAGAGGAGCAGAGGCAAAAGAACAACCCTTTTTGGATGCAAAAGGAATAAACCTGCAACAATAAGGGGCTTTTGCAGGAGAGGAGCAGAGAGCAAACTGCTGCTAAGCTGTGAACTTTCCAATAGTGCTGACAGATACGCCTCGCTGTGCACCTCTAAGCGCCTTGTCAAGGAGGCTCACATTTATATGGCGCCATAAACTTACATTACAAACATGTGAGGCAAGGTCCCTGCAAGAGAAATAAAACCCTCTTATCCCAAGGACACCCGCACCCCAACGGCAAAGCAAAGCAAAGCCGCAGCACCAATAAAGGCAGTCCAGCAGGCAGGCTCAAATAGGAAACCAAAATGCCTCCAGTCTCCCCTGAGGACAACCACAGATGCACCAGTCACAAGCTGAGGGAAGGAGCGCTGCAGATAAAGCTTTATCAGTGCCCAGGCATTCCCACCACATCAGCCCTGATTGCCCCAGCAGTCTTTCAAGACGAGGAGGTGACTGATAGGGGGATGTTCAGAGGCTGCTGCCCTGGCCCTGCTCCTGCACCCGCTGACACGCAGGGAAGTTGCCAGCCCCAGTTCTGTGCTCACCATTAGGCCGAATGTTGATGAATGGATAGTTGGGCATCACCAGCTTGTTGAAGTTGAACTTGTAAGTAAACCTTTTGCCCTTTGTCTTGTGAAGAATCCTCTTGTTGTAATAATATCTATAAAAGAAAGGTAGAGAGACCAATCAAGGCATGTGGTGATCTGTTTTAGAGACTTTGTTTTGTAGTGCTACCAACATCCACCTTTGACATACTCATAAAAATGAACATGATGGGATCCAGAAGTGACTTAGGTGACAGCCTGCACTGAGACACTGACCCTGAGGAAGGGGAATCCGTACTTGAGACTTTGGCAGAATAAAACTCAGTGCAATTACAGAGGGACCAAACAAACCCGATGCCCTCTGATTTTATTTTCCCTTCTGTCTTCAAGGCTGAGCACACTGCCACAAACACAGCACGGCGTAAAAAGCATCAGACTGGACATCAGAAGGGCTGGTTCCTGCTGCCATCAGGCCTGTGAGCAAGTTGCTTTCCTTCCATTTACCCGTTAGCACCATAATTCACAGCCCCAGCAAAGGCAGAGCACGGAACTCAGGGGGAGAGGAGGTACAAACTGCTCCACAGCCTCTTCCCCACTTACACCACCACCACTGTTTGTCCTTGGCCATGTAATAGTGGTGTACAAAGGTGCTGCACGCAGATCACAGCCACAATTCTTTGCACTCAGAGCTAGGTGAACACATGTTGTTGCCACAGCACACACCAAACAAAGCAACGTCAGCTCCTCAAGATGGGGGGAACAAGCCAGAGCTCCCCACATGACAGCTCCTCCAATAGCCGCAGCTCTCCTGTCCCACTGCTGTCACATTTGGCACCGAGATGCCAAGACATGATCAGTGTTGGCAGGTGGTGGCTATTTTCCACTCCCATGAATCAATTACAGTCTCAGTGCCATTCAATTTATCGTTTCCTTCCTGTTCCAGCATGGGACTTGAGTACTTGCTGCCTTGTTTGTCTTTGCCAGCTCCACCCAGGAGGTATCAGAGGGCGTAAGGCAGCGAAGTCCACGTAGCAGACAGTGCTGATAATGCCAGGACCTGTCAAGAACCCAGGCTCTCCTGACAGGCTGGAAATGCTGAAACATTTCATAGGCTTGTGTGACATTCTTACCGTCTGTATTTCAAAACACAGATTAGCCACTGAAAAAACAGAAACCGCCTGTGAGAGTCTAAATAGAATAGGGCTAACTTTTAAGGGAGATTTTAGTATTCAGAAATGCAGAGGGAGAAGCAATCAGCCTATCTCAAATGAGGGGACACTGGTGGCTGGAGGGTGCCCTTCACCCACAGGCAACTTCATGTCACCAGGCTCAGGACATGGAATTCACCGCTGTATGTGACAAACTGTGAAGGGGATGGTGACAGGTGACTGACACACACCCAATCCCTGGGATGGGCACCAGGTTTAGCAGTAAAAAGACAAGGGCATGTTAGAAAGGGGAGCTGCTTTCTCTGAAACGGTACCATTGATGGTGTGATAATAGAGTAACACCTCTGGTTTCCTCCCACACCTTCTTGCTCAAGCCAGCATCAGCAGTGGAAGCAGTGGAAAAAAAAGGAGAGAAAAGCTCCCCGGAAGGAACCCATCCTGATAATAACAACCTGAGCACCTGGTGCAAATTTATGCTGTGACGCTTGGCTGCAAAACACGTCACGGTGATCCAGGAATTTCCTCTCCTGTGCCTCCCTACTCACACCTTGGTACAACCAAACCTCGCCAGGCAGCCTGGCACCCCAGAACTCAGATTTCATACAAACCTCCCAAAAACGTAACTACATTGAAGCAAAACACCTGCTGTCAGTTATCCAGATGGGTCAGGGCCAGGGAATCTCCTCCTCACCTGAGAGCTCGGCTCAGCTTGTCGTAGTTCATTTGGGGCTTGCACTTCCTCCGGCCCCACAGCCGTGCCACCTCGTCGGGGTCCTTGATGACAAACTCCCCGTACTCGCCCTGCTGCCAGGCAATGACATGGCGGAACTCCTCCTTCTGCAGCAGCTCCAGGATGAAGTGCCAGAGCTGGATCTGCCGTGAGCCAGGGCTGGACTCAGTCTTGTATGCCCACTCGGGAAAATGATAACCTTGGGAAGTGCCAAAAAAGAGGCGTTCAGACAGTGGCTCACAGCTACAGAGCTCCCAAGTGCCAAGTGCTACAGCTGGGAATGAGTGCCTGCGCTACGTATTGGTAATGTTCTTTCCAGAGGAGGACCACGGAGCATCGCTGGGAGCTGTAATTCCAATAAGTATTCAGTGCAGAAGCAAAGAAGCCCAGATTTCTCACACTAGTTGCTCATTTTCTTACTCATTTTACCCCTACTCTCCTTGGAGAAGTCCCAAGGAAAAAAATGGTAAAACACACAGGGGCACGAGAGCCATACAAGAGTCAGACACAGTGGAAAGGAGCCCAAGAGCTTTAAACGTTGGTACTATTTGGATTCCAGGTGCCTCAAAATAAGGAGAAAAACATAAACAGGTTTGAATATCTGGCACACTGGTTTTTCAGCAGGCAAGCATGGGTGGCTTTGGGGGTCTCCTGCTCCCCATCCCTTGGAGCACAGCACCCTGCCCCAGCCTCAGCTGCGCCAACAGATGTTTCTGAGCGGCTGCCAAGTTCAGCTCTGTCAGAACAGTTTCCCAGCACAGCTGCTATTGCGCGGTTTTCCAAATCATCGTGGCCACAATTTTCAGCTCAGGCAGCGTGCACGGAGCCTCATCGTGCTCAGATGGCACCCGCCCCCCCCCCCCCACATCGCAGGCTGCGGCTGAAACAAACCCAGGGAGCGCCGCGTCAGCCCGGGGGGAGCACACTTGGAGCTCCCAAACCCTCACAAACAAAATGTCTCCACGAGGATCCATTTGCATATTAACACAGAGCTCACAAGGTTGTAAAACTGGCTGAGAGTGCACCAAGCGGGAGCCTTATCGATTCCCAGTGACACACAGCAAAGAGCTTTGAGGAGAGGTGGAATTAATCCCGCCTGAGCTCCTTCAGCCTGGGAAAAGAATTTGTAACAGCTGAACACCCTGCGCTCAGCCTTCCACGCGGCGCGCGTGTCCTTACCTCCTCCTCCTTCTGGCTTATCCACAATGCTGCAGCCTGCTTTCATTTTCTCCCTCCTGCTGACTGCGAAACAGAAGGAAATCAGCGCCAGCGCTATCGCTATACCGGCCTCGCGGGCAGCGCTTTGAATCCCAGCCCTCCCCTCCCTGCACCCACACCCCACGGTCGGTGCCCCCGTCGCCTTGCAGCTGCACCGCGGGGCGTTGGGCTCTGCTCGGTGCTGCCGTGTCGGAGCGGCCCGGCGGGGCCGTGAGGCAGACAAAACAAGCCCAGTGCAGTTTGTCTCCTGTTACGAGACGGCCGCGCTGCCAAAACACACAAGCCGCTGAGCTCACCCAGATGTACCAGCGAGGGGAGGGGGGATCCCGGCTCCCGCTCCCCACTCACATCTGACTTTAATTTCGGGAGGCGGGCGCCGGGCCGGGCGCTACCTGCGGGCGGGGCAGCGGCACCGAGCGGCGCCCGGGGAGGGCCCGGCTCCGGGGGGGTCGGGGGCGAACGCCGCCAGCCCTGCCCGCCGCGGAGGGGGCCCGGCCCCGCGCTGTCCCCGCCGGGGTTTCCTGCTCGGCGCCGTCGCTTTGAAATGGTAACGCCATGTAAATAGCTGCGAGGGGCAGGCGCGGCGCCGGGGCTCCGGGCTCCCGTTACAGCGCCGGCGGCGGGGCCGCCCCCTCCGCTCCCTACCGCCGGCCTGCCCGGGCCTGCCCGCCCGCCGCCGCGCTGCCGCCCCTGCCCCGGGCTGCGGGCGCTGGCTCCGCGCCCCCCCCACTACTACGCCCGCCAGATCGGGCCGCGCGGCCGCCCCCGTTACCATCACCCCTCCTCCGCCGCCATCCCGTCGCTGCCGGTTACCGGTACGCTTCTCCACGCGGCCCCCGCAGCCGCGCGCCCCCGCTCGCCTCCTGCGCGCTGCCGCCCACCCCCCACCCGCACGGCTCCCCGCAGCCATAGAGCCCCCACCCCACCGAGCGCCTCCGGTAACCGGGGCTGCCCCACTCCTCCGCCCCTCCCTCCGGGCCCACGGTACTGCGGCCCCGCGCCGCCCCCGCCCCCGGAGCCGCCCCCGAGGGCACCCCCGCCCCCAGCGGGCGGCCTCCGCCCCTCTGTCCGCCCTCCGTCCGCCCTCTGCTCTCCCCCCGCCGCCCCCGCGAGACCGAGGCGACGCGCGCGGCGTGGCCCATCCGAAGCCCGGGAGGCGGCGGCGGCAACGACTCGGCCGCGCCCGGGTCCGGGACCCACCTGCGGGGGCGGCACGGGCCGGGCCGGGTCCGGCGGGCGGAGCGGGTGCGGTGGGGCGGCGGAGCGCGCCCGGGCCGCGGTGCCGATGGGGGGTGCGCGCCGCTCGCCTCGCTGCTGCCGCCGCTGCCTCCCCCGCACGGCCGCCGGAACCGGAACCGCCGCCACCGCCCACACACTTCCGGGCACGCTCCCACGCACTTCCGCTTCCGTCCAGAGCGGGCGCGCGCACGCACAGCGCCGCTCCGCCCTATTCCCACCCCGCTCCGCGACGGGTGGCGCCGGGGGACAATAGAAGGCGGAAAGCGAAGGGCCCCCTCGGGGTTTTCGATGCGTCTCCCTCCGCCTCCCCACAGCCCCTCCACGCACACGGACACTCTCTCTTTCTCTCTTTCTTTATTGGGGCCGTGCACAGCCCGGGGCCGCGGGGAGCACCGCCAGGCCCGTGCTCCTGTGTGGGGAGGAAGGGAAAAGGACACGGCGAAATGAAGCAAGATGGGGGCAGGCTGTCCGGCTGTCCGTCCATCCATCCGTCCGTCTGTCCGTAATCCCTCGCTCAGGCTTGTAGCCGCGCTGTGCCATCCCCACCGGTCCCCACCTCACTGTAGATGGTTCTGCTGGGGCCCTTGGGGGGATGTGGGAGCAGCCCAGGGTCAGGGGGGGCTCTATGGGGACACCCCGTTGCCCCAGGGGACGTTGCCGTCCCCACCCTCTGCTGGGTGTTGGGTCACTGCCCCACCTGCTCGTCCCTGTCCTCGACATTTCCCCTCTGCACCTGGGAGTACAGCGGCTCCTTGGGGCAGGCGACAGCTGTGGGGAAGGTGAGGCCGTGATGGATGGGGATGGTCCCCTCCTGCCTGCCCGCAGCCCCCCCACGGCAGTGCCAACCTCTGTCAGCCGCCTTCCCCCTCCTCCTCAGCAGGTACAGCGCGATGCTCAAGGCTCCCAGCACAGCCACCAGCACTGCCAGGTAGATGGGCCACCTCCACCTGCGTGCCTCTATGGGGACAAGGTATTGGGATGGCTGGATGGCTCTGGGCACCTGGTGTGGCAGAGGGAGATAGTGAGGGGCTTTACCGTCTGCACACAACGCTGCCAGGTCCACGGACTTGCTCTGCTCCTGCACCGGGTTCCGGGCCACACAGGTGTAGATGGCATTCAGGGTGCTGGTGGGGATGGTCACGTGCAGCATGTGTCTGTCATCGCTCTGTCTCCAAAGTGCACTGGAGGTGTTGTCGTGCTGCCAGGTGGCCTGAGCACCGCTTCCAGCCGGCACCAAGCACCGCAGAATGATGCTGCAGTCCGGGGCACTGTGGGACAGTATCTCGTGCTGGATCAGGGGCTCCGGTACGGGCTCTGTTGGGAATGTGAGTGCTGCTGGGACAGAGCTACCTGCAGGTACCTGGGGACTGCAGCCTCAAGGAACCGGCAGGGACAGGCAGGCGAAGGGCAGTGAGAAGGAAGTGCAGGTGGAAAGCAGATTTGTCATAAAGCAGGAAAATCCCCTCAGCAGATGGCCAGCAGCATAATGCACTCAGGAAAGGGGAAGGGAAACCATTGATAGCTCTCGGTACAAAAGGGTTTGTCACTTCTCCCTGCAGGCTGGAAACCCCAGGGATGGGGATGGTGTTCCTGCCCCCCAGCTCCCCTTCAGCTCACCGTAGACAGTGAGGTTGAAGGAGCATTCCTCCATCAGTGTTGACTGATATGTGACCTGTGCATCGTAGACCCCACTGTCATTCAGCTCCAGGGCACTGATCTGTAACGTCCCATTGATCAACTTCAGCTGCTGCCTGTTGTACTTGGGATACTCGGACGTCTCCGGGTTGTACTCCACCAGTTCTATTTTCTTGCTGGCATTGGCTCTGAAGCTCCAGATGATCCTCTTCACCATGTCGCCAGGGAGCAGCTGTAGGGGGAGCTGCACCGAGTCCCCCAGCATGCCGCTTACTGGCTTGATCTGAACAGCTGCAGTGCCTAGTAGGACAGCAGTGCTCAGTAGAATGGAGAGTCCCAGGCACCCTCCTGGGTTCTTTAACCTTCACCATCACCTCCCCTGCCTGTGGCTGGGCACTGCTGTGCTGCTGCCACGTGCTCGCAGTGCTGCGATGTCCTCACACCACCCCGTCCCCATTGCAGAGATGGAAGTGGAGCAGGCTTAGGGGTGAAGCCCATAATGATTCACTGCAGAGACCCTTCAAAGCTGGAGGCTGAGCTGCAGGGTGCAGCGGAGCTGGGTGCAGCGCTCTGTTCCCAGCCCTGTGGCGAGACACAGAGCTCCTGTGACGTGAGCAGAAGGTGGCTTTCAGACACAAAAAGCTGCAAAGAGGCGACTGTGCTGGGGACCGCTGCGTCCCCACATCACAGGGCCCATCCTGCATCGGCCACTGGCTTCCTGCCCACACTCAGGGCCAGCCACACGGTTCCCATCCACTGCGCCACGCTCCAGTTTTGCAGAGAGGATTGCAAAGCTGCAGGGGTCGGCATGCTGACAGCAATCAGCGGTGGGCCTGGGTTGGGGGTCACAGCCCCACGGCGCCCACACCTCCATTTTTTGGGGGGGATGCTGACACAGAGCAAGAACACGTCCGCATGAATCACCCATGGTGGCACTGAGCCACCTGCCCATATTTTGCCCCAAACAAATGCCCTACGTTAGTGTGCAATGCAAACACAGCCTCTGCAATTCCCAGCTTGATCCTGCTGTGGGAAACTCCTAGGTGTTGTCTGCTCATCTGCATCCCTTCCCTATCCCCAGCTCTGTCCCTGTCCCCAAACCCTCACCCTGGAGTCTTCTGGCTGGTAGGGGCTGTGCCCACTCATTAGAGAGCAGTGGGTGCCTGGCTTCGGCCTCGTGCAGCCCCGGCAGCACTGAGCAGCTTTTGCACAGCGGAGCATCTGCTTGAGAGCTTCGAGCTGTGCAAGAAGACCCCATTGGGCTCTTAAAAATGTGTGGGTGAGCAGAGTCCAGCACAAAACCCAGCAGTTTCCAAGCCAACATGGAGCAGGGCAAGGTGCAAATGCTCCCTCCTGGTTCCAGCCCCACTGCTGACAGCAAACTTCTCCATATGTGATTTATGCTGTCAGTAAATAGAGTCGGGTGATGCCGTGCCTGGTGCCAAGCTCTGCTTCTCCCAGGGCTGGGAGTGGACACATCCCCGGTCAGGTTCCCCCGAGAACAGCGCTTGGACTCTTTCACAGAAGAAAACCCATCTCCCACCCCTCTTATTTACCAAATATTTTCAAACCTGCACCAAACCCGAAGGTTGAGCCTCGTTCAATCCCACACCCATGGTTTCACTGGGTTCCCACAGTAGCAGCATTGCCGCTGAGCCCCCCCTCCCACCTTCAGCTCTCCCCCCACCACATCCATGCTCAGCCCCTACCTGTGGTGACAAGGAGCAGAGCCAGCAGCCTGGGGATGAAGGGACACCGTTGATCACACAGTTGCCCCATCTCTCCATCCCCAGCTTGAGGCAGCAGCGGCCTCAGTTGTGCAGGCGGTGGGGAGGACGCATGCAAATCTGCCCACAGGTTCCTGGGGAGTGGCAGCTTGGGGACAACATGAGACCCTGCCCAGCCCCACTGTAGCTCCGCAGCGTATCCAGGGCTACTAGGGCAATAAATGAGGGATGGAGCCCGGATGCTGCCGCTGTTGGGTAAATAACAGCAGCTGGGCTGGCTGTGTCAGACAGCTGGTATAGGGAGCACGTGTCCCCCACTGCCTGAGACTGCACCAAGATAATGCTCCCACCCCACCAGGCTGGTTTCCCCCCGCTTTTCCTGAAGCAAAATCCCAGCAGCAAAGAGGCAGAGATATGGGAATGCGAGGCAGCCACACGCCTGCAGGGGGAATGGAGGATTTGGAGAAGCACAAGGGGTCGGGACGGTGCAGAGCCGCTCACGGCTGCTGCTTCTGTGTTTCCAAAAGGGGGAAGCGAGAGGCAGCTTCTGGGGAGGCAGCAGTAAACTGTGCACAGCCCTGGGATGACGTGACTGTGAGGGGTCCACATGTGGGTGTGCACAGCAGATGTACGCCTGCATGCACAGCCCCACGTGCACAACCCCACACACGGCCCCACGCATGCTGGCAGCTCCCTGCTATACGCTCTCACCAAGATTTATTTGCTGTTTTTACAACGTGGGGAGGTTGGGCCAAGCACGGGGCCCATGACAGTAGGTGCTGGACACACACAAGTGAAACTTCCCCCCCTCCCCCCCGCTTAATGGCAGCACATAGGCGACACAGGAACGGCTATGGGGTGGGGGAAGAGCGGGCACGTCTCCCACAGGCATCGGTCCTCCCCCAGCCATTGGTCCCCCCACATGGCCCTGGGGATGTCACCACCAGGGTCTGTTCGACCTCAGGAGAGGGGGGAGGGGTGCTGAGCTGGAGGCTGGGAGCAGTGGGGGGTGGGAGGGCAATCTGCCCCAGGTAGTCCCATCCTGGATCTGCAGTGCTTGGATCTGCCCCCGCCCACCCAACTTTGCCTCCTCTTGACCCCAATTCCTCCCTCCCACCCAAAAAATAAAGGTTTCAGCTCCCCTCTTCTTGCTTCAGGGCAGCCCACGCTCTCAGCTAGCAGAAATGGGGCTGGGACCTCCAGTTGTGTGGGTGATGGAGCCACATCCCAGCCCGGTGCTGGAGGAGGGACTCAGCCTCATCGTTGCCGCTCATCTCCATGTCCCCAAAGGGGCCACGAGGGCTTCAGACAGAGGGTTGGACAAACCAGAGGTGGATGGGGAAGCATCCGGCCGGCTGTACCCAGAGATGGCACCTCCATCCCTGGAGCCAAACCAGGGGCTGGAGAGGGATCGGGTTTGGCACACAATGTACGTTACAGCCCTTGGGTTACATCCTGACGCTCCAGCGCTGTCGGTGCCTGTGGGGAGAGAAATCCTTCAGCTGAGACCAAGGGCTGCCCTGTCTGTCCATCTGTCTGTCTGTGCACCTCCCTGCAGACAGTGCTCGTCCCTCCTCTTTCCTTTCTCCACCATACCCAGACCTGGCGTGGTCACATCATGCAGTGACAGAGGTGGGGAGCGCCCCCCGTGCCCCGGTCCCCCCGGGGGCAGACACGGCCACGGGCCACCCGCACCTGAGGGCCTATGTCACCTCCTCGGCCGTGTCCTCTGGCTCCTGGTGGATCTGTTCATAAACGGTGCTGCCTGGTGCTTTCTCCGTCGAGGTTGGCTCCGGGTTGTTTTCAGGGGGACGTAGGCCCTAAGGCAGAATCGAGGTGCTTATGGCCCTTCCAACCCCAATGTGATGGGGACCCCAATGTATTGGGGACTCCCGAGCACAGCACAGCCCTGCTGCTCCTCACCTGGTCATTACCTTCCGGGGGGCTGCGGTGCACGATCTCGGTGTATTGGGGCTCTGGGGGGCTCTCCTCAGCTGGTGCCGTGGGGGTGGCAGCTGCAGGGAATGGGATGTCACGGGGAGGAGGGGGAGGGCCAGGAATAGCCCTGATCACAGCTCAGCTCTGAGTGCTTTCACTGACCTGGATCTGCTGACTTCTCGCTGTTGAGTCGCCAGCACCAGAAGGCTCCGCCAAGGCTGACAGCCAGCAGGATGAGGGTGAGGACGATGTACCCCGACTTGGAGAAGGACACCTGTCCCCCTGGAGGACACAGAAAGGGGTTGAGCCAAGGGATGGCCATGGGACACCCTCACCCTAGCTGAGGGCACCTAAGGGTGCTCGGATCCCTGGAACAGCCCGGCCCCTCACCTCCACTGCGGCAGATGCTCTGCAGGTCGAAGGGGACGACCTTCTGGTCAGCAGGGTTGCTGACAGTGCACGTGTAGGTGGCATTGGCAGTGCCGGGCTGCAGGGCCAGACGCAGCGTGGTGCCATCCGGGGACAGCTGTGAGCGGTCGGTACCCAGCTCCTGCCGGCCATTGTCCCTCCTCCAGGTGACGTTGACAGCCCCTTTGCCAGTGCCCTGGCACTGCAAGGTCAGGTTGCACCACTCCAGGGTGCTGGCCAGCAGTTGGCTGTGGGTCCGAGGCCTCGGAACTGACTCTGCACCAAACAGGGAATGGGTCAGGGTGGCATGGCTCTGCTCAGACACATCACACTGTCCTGCATCACAGGGCAGGGCACGGCCAACCCGCAGGTGTTTAGGGTGATGGGAGAAGGAACCCCAAGATGGGGGGCTTGGAAGGCCAAGCATGGGATGTGAAAGGTTGGGGTCTAACCTAAGTCATCTCATTGCTGTGTGCCACAGTTTCCCCATTTTAGTGTTCCCAAAGCCCACCCCCATTTGACAGCCACTCACCGTAGACAGACAGGTTGAAGGATTGGTCCTCCACCAGCGCTGGGTGCAGTTTGATCCGTGCCCCATAGACCCCGCTGTCTCCCAGCTCCAGGGCCCCAATCCTCAATGCTGTGGTGTTGGGCATCTCCAGGCGCTGCTTGAAGCGGTCCTGGGGGTCTGGGCGCTCGAAGCCCCCTGGGCCAAACTCAGCCACCTGGATGGTGGTACCGGCACCAGAGGAGAAGCTCCACTCGATCTCCTTCACCCTGCTGCCGGGGGGCAGCACTGGGGAGAGCAGCACCGAGCCCCCCAGGACGCCAGACACCTGCCGGGGCTGCGCCTGCACCTGGCCGAACAGGAGCTCTGGGGACAACAAGGCAGAATGTCACCAGGGTGCGGGGTACAGCGTGGGGACGGGCAGAAGGATCCCTGGGGACGGGTCCCACCCGGCACCGCTGTCCAAGCTGGAGGAAGAGGATGAGGAAGAGGAAGCATCGCCCTGCCCGGTTCTCTCTGCCCATTGCAATGTCCCTCTGCGGGATGGGGACACCACGGAGGCCGTGCGGAGCTGCTGCTAGCAGGGAGGGGAGGTTGCCAGGGTCGAGAGCTGATGTCCAACAAGAGCTACGTGTTCGGATGCCGAAGCTGCATCTGAACGGCGCGGTCTCGGCACTGCGGCCGGGCGCTCACCAGAACAATGCTCCAACAGACTCTGCGAGGAGTTCCCCGCCAGCATCTGCAAAACCTCATTGTCCGCCTTAAAACGCGCCTCAGCCCAGATGCCTACGAAAGATCACAACAGTTACGGCAGCGGGACTGGACCGGACCAGGATGGATCTGGTTCCAGAGGGATGCTTGTGGGCACACACCAGTCCTGCATCCCACTGCCGTGTGTGGGTGAGCGTGGGGACATGGAGGAGACTGCGGGTACCCAGGAGGGATGGAGCCACCTCCAGGACTTCGGGCTGAGCCTACACTGTGGATTTTTGGCAGCACCAGCAGCACTCTGCAGTCACGCTCAGCACCAGCTCCTGGCACAGGCAGCTCCCGCCTACCTACAAGCTGTCTCCTCCACCGCCTCCAGCCCTGCCGGTGAGAGAGGGCCAGCATCTCCTCAAAGCCCCTCACCACCTGTCCCCATTCTACACACTGGGATGCCCAGGAGTGAGGCTAGGCTTTGCCCCATCCACGCTGGGACCTGGGCAAAGTGTCCCCACAGTCCTCTCCTCTCCCCCCACCCTGACAGAAACAGATGTGCTTCTATATTAAAGCAGATTAAAAGCAGACATCCCAGCGTTCGCTTTATAAAAAGCCCTCGTGCAGCCTGAATTACAAGCTGCTTCTTGGCTCTGCTGGGGAAAAGGAGCTCTCCATCACCGGGCACTTGCTGCTCTGATCCTGCACATCAAGGGGCTCTTCTGGGTCCTTCCATCGATTGCATCCTTATGCTGGGCTGAGCCCTGCTCCCTCCCATCCTGCATGATCCTTCCCTGGGGGATCCCCACATTTTGGGGCCCAGTAGTGGGCTGGCACATGAGCCCCCTGCACAGATGTTAAGCAGATGCTGAGCCCCACGATGCAGCAAGGGAAGGGTAGTGTGGGGGGGGGGGGTTGTCTCCACAGCCCCCAGCGCATAGGGGAAACGATGGCTGGAGAAAGCAGGGGGGTGCCCGGCCACCACCATCACCTCCTGTCCTGGTGACTTGAGGCCATGGGCCCCCAGAAATGGTTTGAGAGAGGAAGGAGGGTGTTCTCTGTGCACCTTGATCCAGCTCAGGTCTCAGACCTCAGCAAAAGATCTCCGCCAGCAATTTAACCCCAGGGTTTATTCAACACACATCAAGGAAGCTTCACTCTTTCATCACCCCCGCGCTCCCAAAGCGGATATCTCTGATCAAGGGGGGGCTGGAGGACCCGCAGCCCCCAGCAGCCCCTCTGCCATCGTGCAGGGCCATATTTATGCCACCATACGCACCCTGTGCCGCCACCGCCAGCCCCGTGCGACGGCCGCACACTCCGAAGCCAATTAAGCATTAGGAAGATAAAAGCTCCCTGCTAATCTGCCCGGACTAGAAGATGCTTTCTGTCGGAATCGAGGGTTTTATGGGAATTATTAAATGTGTGGATTAGCACGCTGGGAATTAAGGGGATTCCTCTCTCAACGTTTTACGTAAGAGCCCCAGCGGGCACAGCCCGGGGTTAACAGGCTCCATGGGGCGCGAGCGGCGGCGGCGGCAAGCAAAACCCCCCGGGATGGGGCAGTGGGATGCTTGGTGCCCCCTGTTATGAAACCTCTCCGTGGAGCATCACGCGCTTGCGCGCCTGCCTTGGACCCATGCGGCCGAGAGAGCCCGCGAGGATGTAGGACAGCAGGGACGCAGCGCAACAGCACCACTGCCCACCCCATGGGACGAGGGCACGGTGCCCGGGCACTCACCTGGCGCGAAGCCGAGCAGCGCCAGCAGCAGCGCAGGCAGCCGGGCTGCTCTCCTGGCCAAGTCCCCCTCCATTCCTGCTCTGTGCAGCTCTGGTGGGCAGAGTCAGCGGCGGCAGAGATGGGGAGGAGCAAAGCTGCCGCTCACTGCAATCCGTAGGCAGCCAAGCATCGTGGAGCGCTGTGTGCTTCTTAATTAGCTCGTGGGAAACGA
Organism: Gallus gallus; assembly: GCF_016699485.2. Taxonomy (NCBI): domain Eukaryota; kingdom Metazoa; phylum Chordata; class Aves; order Galliformes; family Phasianidae; genus Gallus; species Gallus gallus. Next base: position 1,153,488 of record NC_052556.1, read on the forward strand.
GCGGGCGGGCGGGACCTGCACTGCACAGGGAGGAAGCGTGGTGAAGACCCCTGGGCTCTCAGCATCCTTGGTACCCCAATCAATGAGCAATGCTCCAATTAACAAGCCGTGACCCAATTAACACTGGTGGCACTCAGCGCATCCCTGCCCCTGGTCCCCCTCCAAAGGGCAGCTCTGCAATATTCATAGAACCACAGCAGGGAGCCTAAATTGACCCTGAATCCCCCTAGCTGGAACTTCTGCCTCTTTTCATTCAAAGCCATTCCCTCTCATCCCATTACTATTAGACCATGTCCAAAGTTGCTCCCCTTCCTGTTTATGAGCTCCCTTTAACCCTTTTCCTGGGCATACCCCACACCCAGCTGGGCTGAGCTTCTCTGGGTGAAGAAATCAGCACAGGAGGGGATGCAGGGTAGGATCCCTCCTCCCCAAGCCATCACAGCCCCACTTTGGGTGTCCGCCTCAAGAGAAACAGCCTCAACACCACGTCTGTCTTTTGGCTAAGCTGAGCATTAGGGAAGGCTGCCAGCTGCCCTCCACCTTCAGCAAAATAATTAACGTGCCCCCAAAGGAATGTTAATGCCAGGCCTGCTCCCAGGGCGCCTTCAGACGAGGATGCTCAAGGTGCTGAGCAGAAGGACTGCTCGTGGCCTCATGGCTGCCTCCCAGGTTCAAGGCTCAGCCAGGGCTGTCCCATCCCTCGATTCCTCCCACATCCCTTGCAGCTAAGCAGGATGCAAAAGCTGCTGAGCAGCAATTTCCAACCAATGGGGGAGAGCAGCTCGCTCCATCGGAAGTAAGACAGCTGAGAAAAAAAGAGGTTGAAGGCACAACCTCTGCACAGCACAGCCAGGATGCAATCCTACCAGCATCAGGGGTGCGGATACAGCCAGAGCTCAGCAGCCCCACACCACAACCCATGGGTTCAAGCCCCACATAGCCACATCCAGCCCAGGGAGCTTGGGGCCAGTGCTGCTGACGTGCCAGGCTGCACCCTGAGCACCAAACCCTCCTGCACTGTCCCCGTGTGCACAGAGCTCGGGGCTGCCGCAGGCAGGGAACGCCTGTCAGAGGCAGGGAAGTCACACAGCTCGCTGGGAACTCGGCTCAACGTGACCGCAATCAGTCACTTCACCCACAGGGAGGGAGGGGAAAAGCACTGAAGCTCTTCTCAAAGCTGGGAACATTGCACTTGCACCAGCAAGGGGGCCACGTGAGCTTCAAATTAGGTAATTTTTGAGCTGGTCAGCGTGAAGGACTGCTCCTCCACCAACACCAAGCACGCTTTGACCTGCTCCTCAGCCAGAACCATTGGCTCAGACAGAAAACCTGTGGCTGAGCCTAGGGGAAGCCACTTCCCTCCTCCTCATCACTGCAGCCACAGTGATGACAACGCCTGCACAAAACAGGGACTCAGAACAGTTCCATGCACCCAGAACAGTGTCCTCAGGGGACCTTCGTCCTCACTGTCCCTCCACACTGCCACCAGTACAGGGACTGGTACATGTTTAGGGGATACTGAAGTCACTGTGCACACCCAGGCTGTGCGTGTAGGTTTCCAAGCACTGCACAACCACCATCCTGCTGGGCTCATGGCTTTCTCCCAGGTGAAGCCTCCTCTTGAGCAGGATCAACTGTGAGGTTGTGGCTTTCCAGCAGAGGGGAGTGCAGCCTCAGGAATGGCCATACCTCTACCAGCATCCATGCAGGCAGGCAGCAGAAAACAGGTCATTTTCAGGAAGGGGGGGGGGGGGGGGGGGGGGGGGGAGATTTAGCAGGTGACACCACATCACAGGGGCCAGATCGCAGAGCCATCCTCATGCTCCCACTTCAACCCATAGAACAAGGGCAAATCAGGTCAGCAATGAGAGGCACCGCATGCAGCAAAACGGTCCCAGAAAACCCCGCATGAGGTGCTGAAGGGTTTAATCACTGCCAGCCTCACTGACTCGCAGACCTGATTTCCACACGTGGCTGCAGTGAAGGCTCCATTAGCACTCACTGAGTGCAGGCGTGCTGCTGGGGACAGATACCGCTCTGTGCCTCCTGTGGCCACTCAGGTCAGCTCCAAGCAGGCAAAACCTCATCTGAAAACCAAGAGGAGCACAGCTCTGCATCTCATTATCTAATTAACAACAACAAAATTGTATCCACAGGTAACGATTTGAACTCAAGGCCTCTGTGGGGAGGGAGCACGCAAACACAGGTCCAAACTGTTAGAAGACACTTTCGCTCCCCAAAAAGAAGCTGGGACACGGTTAAAATACAACAGGCTGCTGTGCACACATCCGGCAAAATAGGCCACAGCTCAACATAAAATGCTGCCTGAGGCCATGCACAGAAGGGAAGCGGTGTTTTATTATTTATCACTACCAGAAATAGAGATCCACCTCTACACACAGCTCCCTCCTGGGGCCAGGCCGCACTAACACCACTTAGCACCTCGCAGCACGCGGTGCTGCCTAGCTTGATCTCACTGCCCCACAGCAGAGGCCTACGGGGTTCCCAGAGCCCCCCACACCTCACCCTCCCCCAGCACATGGTCTCCTCTGAGCTCCCCCGCCTCAACCCTCAGCGGTCCTCCTGCCTCATCCCATCGCCCCCCCCCCCCCCCCCCCCGACCCCAGGCCTCGGGACTGCCACGCTTCCCCACCCCCCGCCTCCCCCAGCCACCGCCGGGCGCACGCTGATGACGCACAAAGCGTGCGCCGCACACAGCCCGCCACGGCGCCTCGCTTTCGCTCCCTCGAGGAAATGCCCGCTAAGTCTCGCGGGATTTCCCATACTATAAATAGCCCCACGGTGGGGGGCGGTGCTCAGTGCCCGCCCAGTTGGGGGCGGGGGTGTAGGCGGGTTGGTGTGCTGTGCTTGAGGGCCGTGAGGCGCTGCTGCGGAGTTCTGAGGCCTGCGAGGGCCGGGTGTGGTGGCTCTGTGTCATCCATCACCCCTTCATTGCTATCTCCTCCTGAGCCACCTGGGGGGGTCCCTCTCCCTGGGGAGCCCTCGTGCACCTCACTGTCCCCTTTGTCTCTCCTCCTGTGGTGCCGGCCAGGATCTGCAGGCCTTGGACTTATTTCAGAGGGCCGTGGTAGTGCTGTGTCTGTTTTAAACGCACAAAAAAAGCATATTTTGGCTCAAGACAGCCGTGCTCAGCCTGGCTCCTGTGTGGAGGCTTCCCCAGCTCTCCTGTCAGTGCTCTCCAAGAATCTGCTGATTTATTAGGAGTGAAATCAGATCAGATTTTATCACTGGGCTGGGTGGCAGAGGGCAGGAAGATTAAATTCCAGGATGACAGTGGTGAGGGCAGGAATGGGAACCCCATCTCTGTGTGCCTAAAGCACACTATTCTCAAGCCCTGGGAGGCAAATGATGATTTTCTTGTGAGATCTTCACTTTTTTTGTGGTTTTCAGGGCAGACGGGAATGTGATTCAAGCCCTGATGAGGGCTGTGGGGCTGCTGCTCTGCCAGGAACTCGTATTTGGGGAACTCCAGTTCCCAAGGCTGCCCCTAAATGCTGCCAGCCCACACCCTGGCCTTCCGTGTCTCCAGGGCATGGGACAGGGGATGGGGATGACCCTTGGGCTTTGCTGGGCTTCAGTGAGCAGAACTGAGGTCAGTTTCTCCCCACCCAGTTCTATTTCCCCAATCTGCGGAGGTGTTCCCTCTTTGCAGCTCAGCACAAATGAAGGCAAAGTGAAACATCACCCTTCCCTGCTCCTCGTGAGGCAGAGCTGCGCAGTGGCCGCAGGGAGGAAGAGCAAGGAGAGGGATTTCTGTGGAGCTGAGGAGGCGGTGAGCTCGTTCCATCCTGGGGAATAAATGAGAATCCATCTCGGCATAAATGAGCTGTACTGCGAGGAGGGAGGGCTGAGTCCTGGAAAAACACGGCTGCCTCCTTAGTGAGGTGGAAGCACCCCCAGGGCCTGGATTTCGGAGTCGATCTCATCTCCAGGTGTGGATTCACAGCTCAGGGGAGAGCTGCCCACGCCGCACTCCTCAACACAGCCTTTGAGTTAAAGGGGTTATGGACAGTGAAGAAACTTAATGTCTCCCCCTCCCTTCTTCTCCATCTCTCTGTGCATCCATCCCATGCTTCCATCCATCCACCAACCGCACACTCCACGCTCCAGCAAAAGCCATTAAGAATGACAAAGCACCTTTTTGTTTTAAAGATGGGTCCCGGGAGCAGCAGGCAAATTGCCTGGTTCATGCATAATAAACCAGGCGTGGAAACACACAAAGTAATAGGCTACATTTGTAGGGAAACAAAATCATTA